>NW_022196903.1:135842520-135884031 GCF_008632895.1 Mastomys coucha | reverse complement strand
TTATTGTTTCTATTTCCATTTTTAGATTCTGGATGGTTTTGCTCCTTTCCTTCACCTGTTTGATTGTGCTTTCCTGTAGCTCTTTAAGGGATTTTTGTGTTTCCGCTTTAAGAGCTTCTAGCTGTTTACCTGTGTTCTCCTGTATTTCTTTGAGGGTGCTATTTATGTCTTTCTTAAGGTTCTGTATCATCATCATGATAAGTGATTTTAGATCTGAGTCTTGCTTTTCCGGTGTGATGGTGTGTCCAGGACTTCCTGTGGCGGGTGAATTGGGTTCTGATGATGCCAAGTAACCTTGGTTTGTGTTGTTTATTTTCTTATGTTTGCCCCCTGCCCCTCGCAGTCTGGTTATCTCTAGTGCCACTTGCCCTTGCTAAATCTGACTGGAGCCTGTCCTTCCCATGATCCTGGTTGTGTCATAACTCCTCAGGGTCAAGCTGTCTCTGTGATCCTGTGATTCTGGGATCCTGTGAGCCTGGGCTTGTTAGAGCATCTGAGAGTGCAGCAGCTTCCTCTGGGTGTAGTGGGACTGGCTGTGGAACCTGGGTCCAAGGTCTACTCAGGATACCAGCCCAGAGAGACCAGAAGGAATCTGAGCCACTCTGTTGGTGGAGTTCCTGTGTGCCTGGTCCCGCTGGTCCCAGTTACTCCCAGTGCTGGGACAGATGTTGGGTCCTTAAAGTACATCTTAACTTTCCCAGAAGAAGCATACTTTCCTGGAGATCTGGGTCCAAGCAAAATTCTCTGGTGACTGAGTTTTTTCTCACTTGTCTTCTTCTTTGTTGGATTTTGCTGGCTCATCCAGGGATTGGCACATAGTAAGTATTCAATAAGTATTTGTTGGAACTACAGGGCAGTAAAGAGAACTGGGGTCATACATAATCATTCAATGATGACTGGGATTTGGAACTCTGATAAATGTTTAAAATGTTCTATAAACTTATAGCCATTCTAGATCACTTGTTAAGTGGATGTGTTCAGAGGATTTTCATCAATTAATGCTGTGGATACATCTGAGATGTCATCAAAATGTGTATGTTGAATTAAATTGTCTAGAGTAAATATGAAAAAATCCTACTTTCAAGATGAAAAGTAGAAAGTTTCTTCTTCTTTTTTGTTTTTTGTTGTTTTATTGTTTTTTTTTTTTTTTTTTTTTTTTTTTTTTTTTTGAAGACAGGGTTTCTCTGTGTAGCTCTGGCTGTCCTGGAACTCACTCTGTAGACCAGGCTAGCCTCAAACTCAGAAAACCGCCTGTCTCTGCCTCCGAAATGGTGAGATTAAAGACATGCACCACCACTGCCTGGTGAAAAGTAGAAAGTTTCAAGAGGCTGAATAGAGCTTGCCCTTTTTCTCCATTGTATACATATGCTTGTAATGACATAACCTCTACACAGACATGCTTGTCTATACATGATATGTGGGCCACAAATAACCACACGGAGCTCTCTATTTTGGTATCTGGTCATTTCCTAACTCCTACATTTTTCAAACCCAAATTGCTATATTCTCTCCCAGAGCATAGACTTATTTGTTGTTTTCACTTACGTTGTTTCCATGATTAAAATGATTCTCTGTCTCCCCAGGCTTCTGTGAGTCAACAGTGCCCCAGAAAGTGTTTCAGTTCCTGAGACTCCAGAGAAGTCTTGGAATGAGAGGAAGCCATGAAGAAAGCCTAGGCTTCAGTGAGACAGAAGCTTAGTACAATCACAGCACATGCTGTCCCGTTCATAAAGGCAGGAGCCCTCAAGTGATGTCAAAGGGCATCACCTGGGTCTCATTTGCTTTGGCTCAAGAATTGATAAGGTTGGTTTTAACCACATCATCATTAGCTTAAGGTCAGAGTTTAACAAGACCTAAGGATATCTTTAACATTGCCAAAGAATCAGCATAGGTTTTGTGTTTGCTTTCTCAATAGAAATCAAACAAACCCAACCCTACTCTATGCATTTATATGACCAACCTATTTATAAGGTTAGTCAGAGTAAATAAGAACAAAAGGCAAAAAACAGAAAAAATTCAAAACAAAAACTCCCTAGGTATTTTTATAACATTTCAGTTACTGGTTAAATTATTCCTATGCACACCCTTGTATGTGTGTGTGAGTGTGTGTGTGTATGCAGTGCATTTATGGGTTTGTGTGTATGGGTTTGTCTGTCCATAAGTATGTGTGCAGGTACACATGTATACATGTGCATATTACAGAAGCCAGAAGTCAATGTTTAATGACTTCCTGTAGAATGTTCTTTTTTATGTTTTATGCAAGGGCCTCTTCATTCGACTTCTTGGTGGCTAATGTGATTAGAGTGCCAGATGGGCACACTTCAGTCATTCTATTCTTTGGATCCTCCCAGTGATGGGATTACAGGCATGTGCAGAGTCACTTGCCTGGTAAGAATTCAAAGTCAGGGCCTCAAGCTTAAGACTCAAACACTTGACCACTGAACCACCTTCCTATCTGTGCCGGACAGTTTTATATGAACTTGACATAGACTAGAGTAATTTGGAAAGAGGGAACTTCAGTTGAGAAAATGTCTCAATGAGATTAGCCTATGATCTAGCAAGCAGTGCATTTTCTTTATTTATAATTGATATGTGGGTCTCTGTTGGGTAGGTAGTCCTGGGTTGTATAAGCAGGCCAAGCAAGTCTTGAGGAGCAAAGCAGGAAGCAACATTCCTCCTTGGTTTTCTCATTAGCTCCAGCATCGAGGTTGCTGTTTTGGGCTCTTGACCTGACTTCCCTCAGAGATGAACTTAATATACAACTGTGAACTAAAATAAACCCTTTCCTTTTTATTTCCCTTTGGTTCTGGCATTCTGTCACAGTAATAGAAACTCTGACTAAGACACCCTATCCCTAAGAGAGATTTTTTGAATGACTTGTTACAGTTCAGAAAATAATTTATTTAACAACTTTCTCTTTTCTTAGAAAGACAGCAGAAGGACTTTTAAAGAAAAGAGACTAGAAACAATCAGAAGAACACCATGGAAGAAACAAAGAAAAAGATTGCAACACAAGAAGGCAGATTCTTTTCTAAGATGAAGGTATGGATTTGTTTCTATGTATGCCTGCAAAACCTCATGAGAGTCTTTTAAAACAAGCATTGAAAGTGCTTGTAACATTGCTCATCTCACATAAAATTTCCAACACAAATACTCTTTTACCCAATGTCTTGTTAATTCTTTGCCTTAGAAACTGTTGGTTTTCCAACGAGGGATGTCTAACCAGTACTATTTATTCAGGAAATAGAATAATTTAGGCCAGTGGTTCTCAACTGGTGAGTTCTCAACATATGGGTCAGATAATCCTTTCACAAAGGTCACATATCAGTTATCTTGCATATCAGATATTTGATATATGAACTGTTTAAATTACTGTTCATAACAGCAAAATGAAAGTTGTAAAGTAGCAATGAAAATAAATTTATGGTTGGAGTCAACATAACAGGAAGAACTATATTTATTACATGGTCACAGCATTAGAAAGGTTGAGAACCACTACTCTAGAGGTTCTTAAAAGTTGAGGTTTAAAATTTTTTAGATGTGTATTCTGCTGTGGTAGAACTTAGTCTGAGGTCAGAGGTTAACACAATGCTCAGCTCCAGAGTCTCAACAGAAGCTGAGGGGTTACAGCCAGAAATCAGCTCTACAACATAATTGTTTTGTTCACTAATATAAAAAGATGACTTCATGACCTGGCCAGAAAAATATTTTCTTCAAGCTTTGGCAACATAACAATCATTGTTTGTAACAAAATAATCCATTATGTTAGCTGCTTTGGTGGGGTTCAGTATTTCAGAAACAAGTATTGTTCTCATAGCTCCAGAGGCATCTTTACATCGCAGAATATGAACATATATTATTAACCCACAAAATTCGAGCATTGGCTTAGTTTTTATAGAGTTTCTCAAAATGTTCCTCTCTAAGATGCTGTCTCTTAAGTCATATTAATTAAATTAATATTTAATCTTAAATATTAAAAGTTCATTTTGTCTTTATTCACACATAGTTGAATCTGCATGTTAATGTAAAAAAGGCTTCAGACTCACCCCTGGAAAGTTTTTTATTTGAATGATGTATGAATTACTGGAAGCCAACCACCCTCAAGTTCCTACAAGCTTCTGAGGAGCCCAGGTCTCCTGGCTCCTAATCCTTGCCAGATGTTTGCTAGATGTTCCATTGTGGACAATTTATACAACCTGTTTATATGTCAGTTTTGTTCATTTGAAAAGGGTAATGGTAGTCCAACATTTTAAGATTTCAAAGATCTTTGTGTATCCTCACTGTGTATGTGTCTCTGTCACTGTATATATGTGTGTTCACCTTTCAGGGTTATCCTGCACTGCTGGTATGACAGATTAAACTCAGACACTTCACTCACACACACACACACACACACACACACACACACACACACACACACATACACACACACACACAGCAACTTCTCTTTTCCTAATCTGTACTTCATTTAAGATGTTTAAAGCATCTTAGGAAGGTTTAAAACACATTTTAAGATGCTTTAATTTCTTTACATTTATCTTTTATTTTATGCATATGGATGTTTTCCTCCCATGCATATTGGCATACCATTTTGCCATTTTTGTATCTTGTATCTTTGGAGGGCAGAAGGTGTTGGATCACCTGAAGCTAGAGTTGCAGGTGGTTTCGAACCACCATGTGGGTCCTCAGAACATAACACAAGTTTTCAACAAGAGCAGCCAGTGCTTTTAACCACTAAGTCACATCTCTAGCTTCAAATCTTAGGATAGTGATAAATATTGTGATTACTAGACAATATTTGTGGACAAAAGTCATCAGGTATCATTATAAGCAATACCGCTCAATGTTTGTCTTTGTTAACATTTTTAGTTAGGGTTTCTATGGCTGTGAAGACACACCATGATAACTGCAACTCTTATTTAAAAAACAAAAATCAAAAACATTTAATTGGGGCTCACAGGATCAGTTTTAGCCCATCATGGCCAAAAAATATGGTGGCATACAGGCAGATGAGGTGCTAGAAAACAAGCTAAGAATTCTACATCAACCTGACAGGCAGCAAGAAAATCATGAGACTAGGCTGGCTGGAGCTTCTGAAACCTCAAATCCTATCCCTACTGACACACTTTATGCAAAAGGCCACATCTACTCTAATAGTGCCAGTTCCTGGTGGCCAAGCATTCAGACCTATGATCTTAGGAGATCCATTATTATTCAAGCCACCACAGTTACTTTGGAGTTTATTAGCTCTAGATATTTGTACTAATGCTATGGGAAAATGTTCAAACCACTAGAATAGAAGGCCAAATTTAGAGGTAACTTGTTTAAAAATAATTAGACACCTCTCCTTCTCTGACTTTAGAACCATCTAGAAAGTTGGGGTGGTAAAAAGGTCTCCTGTGCCAGACTGAAGCTTCTGCTTCTTGATAGACACATAATCATTAGGAAAAGCCCCCCAGGTCAGGGCAATCATGCACACACTACTGACCTCACCCGGTACCAAAGGTGAGGTCTAACCTAGTGGCCAGACAGATGGGCCTGCTTTAGTTGAACGAGTCAACAAAACCAAACCAAAACTTGTGACGTTTGGAAAAAGACTGATATTAACAAAAAGATGTTGCTGAGCAAGAGAGAGAAAAAGTGAACATATCATCATGTATGAAATCAACAAACAATAAATTTAATCAATAAAAATTACTAAAGAAAAGACAAGGGATGGGACAGGTAACTTGATCAGTAAAGTACTTGCTTTTGAGGCAGGGGGATTGAGTTCAGTCTCCAAAGTCTATATAAAAATTAGGCATGGATATATATATATATATATATATATATATATATATATATATGACATATTTATGACATATATACACACACATATCTATCTATCTATCTATCTATCTATCTATCTATCTACCTATCTATGTATCTGTAATCACAGCATGGAAAGATGAAGTCAGGCAGATAATTGAGGCTCACTGATGAGCCAGCCTTGCCTCCTAGGTGAATTCTGTGCAGGTTAGAATCAACTTTTTTAAAAAAACAATGTAAAAATATTGAGGAATTTTTCTGAGATTGTCTTTTGGTCTCCCCATGTGCATATTCATACATGAACTCATCCCATATGAATGTGCACACATTCATAAAAACATAAGATGAAAGAAAAGGAGAAAAATTAAAACTCCCTTAGAAATCAGGAACAGACTGCTCTAAAGAAGTTTACTGCAGACTCCAGAATATTGAGGTTAAAAGTCAGTAGGATTAGATTTTTAAATACAGATGTCATGCAGCAGTAAACCTGAATGAACCTAGCCAGTAGTTTCTTTTATTTTCTGCACAGAAAAAAAGTACTTTAGAGGAAGCACAGAGGAATAAAGTATTTAGTTTTTTGCTCCAAAACATAAATGGAATAAATGATCTCCCCAAATCTCTTTTTTGAAATTTAGTTGACCTTGATTATAATTATAGAATCTAAAATATAAAACTTATATGAAAATTATCAAGTCTCAATCACATCCGCTGAAAGATTTAAAGGGAAATGAAAGAACATCTCTGTAAATCGCATTTGGAATTAGAAGACAAAAGTCTATTCTTTTGACCTATACTGAACGAGGTGTTCACATCTCACACTTAATTCTATCTTTTCTTTTTTCTTTCCTTTCCTCATTCTTCCTTCCTTCCCTTCTTTCTTATTTCCTTTCTCTCTTTCTTTCTTTCTTTCTTTCTTTCTTTCTTTCTTTCTTTCTTTCTTTCTTTTTCTTCTTTTCTATTTGGATATCTTTCTGCTCTGTTTTATCCAAATTAGTTGGCACTTGTTACAATAAATTTACAAGCACTAAATACTAGTCTAACACAATAAATTTGCATAGTATTTCAGAGGAGATAGTACAGAAATTTCAGAAGTTGGAATCAACTGCTAGAAGATAAGTTGGGGGAAACAAGGAACTGATTCACTACATTACTCAAAGTGAGATAATTAGTCACAGACAAGTAGTGAGGACCATTATTTACATAGCCACCCTTTATCCTGCACCTGAGGGCCCCCAAACATGTTTTGCCCGGGTTTTCTATGAACACCACTTGAACTAATGAAATAAAGTGTTGCAGAGAATAATGCACCAGGAAGAAATAAAAATTAGGTATCTTTTTTGTGGCCATTGACACCAATAGTGAGAATGTGGCTTGCTGTGTCCAAGAATGCAGAAAAAGAGGACAAAGTGTTGAAGTGAACAAGGAAATCCAGAGACCTGTAATTCCTGTGGAGAGAGCTCAGTAGGCTTGCTGCAGACACACGCCTTGTACTGTGTACTCTTGTTCTGTGTACTCTTCTTTCTCCTCCATAAAAGGGACAACATGTGACCTGCAGATAATAGTACAATGCTGACGACTCATAAATAGCCGTGCCTTATGTAGATCAACTCCCTTTCTTTCTGTATGAATAAGGCACACTGATAAGAGGGGAATCCATTAATACTACAAAATTCACCTCTGTTAACCAACTGTTCTAACTCTGTTTTTCCAGAATGTCACACAATGACATACAGAAGATATTATGCTTTAAAGTTTGTTGCATGTTCAAGGCCTGTTTATGATGGATATAATCATTTATCTCATGGTAGAGTTTATTTTGCCAGTAGATAGCAGATACATACCAAAACTAAAAGTTTTCACTTTTTCTTAAACATTTTTCTTCTTAGGTGTTTCTGATGTCATTAACATGTGCATATATGTCCAAATCACTATCAGGAGTTTATATGAATTCCATGCTCACACAAATAGAGAGACAATTTGATATCCCTACATCTGTAGTTGGATTTATCAATGGAAGCTTTGAGATGGGTAAGTTATTTTTACATTTATTTACTTTTATATATTGATATTTTCTACTTATTTCTAGAAGTAGCCTATTTAATCTCAGTGAGTTACATATTTCCTGATGTTGACTGAAAAGTCTGGTTTTATGTGAACAAATCAGTTATTTAAATATCCTCAAAAAAGGCCCCCAAGTATTGCCATATAGTTGGACACAGTTCCTTTTCTATGGGGAGTAGCGAAAAATTTAGAGTATTAACCTTTAATTCTATCACTTGATAACTCAAAGACAAGAGAAGGGTTATGGTTAGGATTAGAACATTGCCATTTTAGAAGGCTGATATAGGAGAAACTTGTGTCCCAAAGGGGAGAGCAACTGTTTCTCTTCCCCCACTGTATCTATGAAATTGATGGCTCCCCTCTCCTATTCACTAGAGAAGACTAGGAAGTTTTCCTATGTTTGAGCTCTATCGCACACAATTCAAAAGAAGAGTGGATTAACTTCAACTCCTGATTTTTGGTGATGAACTGGGATGTGAGAGTACCAAGGCTGAAAGACAAAAAGATTCTGTCTATAAACAAAGTGACCTGAAAGAATTGGTGCCTTTTTTCTCTAGTTTAATCATAGTTTTTACTTCCTTCAAGATGAAATTGTCTTTAATGCATATAATGAAAACATCAAAGCAAAATGGGATTGAGCAGCCTCTCACCAATACTGACGATGTACCATTCTGACGCCCAGGTGTACAGTGCTTCTGCTGTCTACCAGCAGCAATAACGACCGAACACCTGGACTTCTTCTCTCGACGGTTTACTCAGGAATATTCTTTTGTTACAGCTCTCCTAGGTACCCAGGTGTTACAGCTCTTTAAGGTACCTAGGTATTACAGCTCTCCTAGGTTCTTAAGTGTCAGCTCTTCTTGATAGCACAGCTCTTCTTGATGTTGCTGCTGCTTCTGCTTCTGCTTCTTCTGCTTCTTCTTCTGCTTCTTCTTCTGCTTCTTCTTCTGCTTCTGCTTCTTCTTCTGCTTCTTCTTCCTAGGTGCTGCAGGTCTGCTTGCTTCCGTGGAGTGGCCCCGACTGTCTGGAGACAGCCCCTTATATACTCGAGCCTGAGCCACCAAGTCCTCCAGGATTGGTTCCCTGTCAAACCCTCATTAGCATACACCAGTACACACCCACTCGGGAGGGCGCATGCGCAGTGCACACCCACTCGGGAGGGGCGCATGCGCAGTAGAATAGTCTATTGCAGCTGCAGCCGCCATCTTAGATACGATCCGTCAGCGGTGGCCGCTTAAGATCCAAGCAGCTGACATATCTGAGTGGCTGCCTACAGGGAGGCACAGGGCATGCTCACCTAGGGCAGGGGGAAAGAATTAAGGCTGCTTGGAGCCCTACTCATCCCAGCTTCAGCCCCGTAAAAAGCAGCCTGTGTCTCTGACAGACATCCGCCATCTTGGATACAATCGTCTAAGCGGCCGCCTACACCCAGGGTCAAGGCTTTAGTGCTCACTATTTCACGAGTTTCCTACACCTTTGGTGGTTTCAGGATGAATGCCTTACATAGACCTTACACAGACTGCTAGCGTTCTATGTGTTAGATGGAGCAAGTGCAGTCTATCAGTTACGCAAGATCCTACAGGACACATTTGTGCTATGGAAGAAAGTCTCCTGAAGGAGTAACAATTTCCCACACAAAGAAATGGACAGGTTCATGTGAAGAAGAGATTTGTACAGAGGGCAAAGCATCAAACTGTTTGTAAGGAGAGAGACTTAGCCCACTTTTATGGGAAGTTGGAAGTTGTTAGAGCATGAGCCTGGGAAATATGTAGGAATGAGAAATAGATACAGACTGTGGCTTACTGTGGAGTATGTCTTTTATTTCCCAGGTATCAGCGTGCCATATAGGGTGAAAAGTAAATATTGTTTTTCTATGCTCATATTCAAAACCCAGTGATATCTGATTTCATGATAATATTTTTCTTGCAAAAATTAAAGTACATAGGCAAAAAGGAAGCCAGTTACACTGGAATAAAATTACCAGAATATTTAAACTGCCTGCCAGGCAGAAATATTTGTGCTTTTTAACATCAAGGTAAGTATTAAGTAGACCTTATTTTCAAGTAATTATTGGCTCCATGATGTTTTGCAGTATGTATAACAACTACAATATCATAAGCCACTATTTATACTTCTATTGGTAGAGGAATCGTTGCTGTTCATGTCACTACTGCGTCCTACTTTATGATGAACAGAAAAGCTGCTGCTCATTTAATGAATAGTGAGGAATTTCATTATTCAATAGTGAAATAGTAAGCACTGCGGAGCTTGACCCTGGGAGACAGAACAGTACATCGTCAGTAATGTGAATGTCTGCTTAATCCCATTTTGCTTTGATATTTTCATTAAATGCATTAAAGACAATGTCACCTTGAAGGACATAAAAACTGTGATAAATTCAGTTAATGATAACTATGATTCAATAATTATTAATATTCAATAATAATTATTTTCAATGCTTATTAAGCAAGTCCACAAAAAGGCTCTAATTTCTTTGAACTCAATAGTTTCTAGACTAAAGGTTAAAAATTCTTGTTTAATGTTGAAAATGTTAAGTCTTTCTACTACCATTGGTTGTGGCAGGTGACTTAAAGGGAATTAATTAGAAACAATTGTGAGCAGAAGCAATTCACATTGGCCAGTGAAAGATGGATTTGGTGTGCATTTCCCCCATAGTTTTAGAAGCAACCTCCTGTTAGCCTACATAAGTCTTTAGCTCTCTCCCCAGCTCATCCTGCTGCTTATTACAGGAACACAACAAGGCAATGTAAAAGGTGAATTCAGCTTAATGTGAGGCGGGAGTATTTCTTCCTTTTGATCAATAAAGATTTCAGACATTTGCTGTGCATTCAGCAGAGCACAGCTATAGATTAGAAAGAACCATAGAGAGTTCAAACACTGGGTATTTTGGGACAGTACCTGATGCATGATGATTTCACTGGTGGGGTCTTCGGAAACAGACAGGCTATAATAAGGAAAGAAAGAATATAGAAGTGGGGAACAAGCCATTCAAAAACAACACCACATCTCTTCTTCTTAGAGAGCAGACCAGAGAGATATAAAATTGGGAGATAAAGGAAGTCTTCAAATATCTGTCAAACAGTTAAGACCACGTAAAGATGTGCTAAGTCATCAAAGAAGAGTGTTTGATGTTTCTGGTCTTTCTGATCTTTCCTTTATGTATAATATGAACAGGGTAAACATTATCATCAAACTAAAGGATGTGGTTTGTAGAGAACTTACTTATGTATTTGGTTCTTTTCAACTATTTTTCTGTGTGACTGATATTGGTGACTGAACCTAGGACCTTAGGCACATTAAGGAAACGTTTTCCCTCTTGATCTCTCCTTTATTCAGTCTTTTTAAAAAAGGAAGTCTTACTAAGTTTCCCAGACTGGTCTTGAACTCACTTTGTAGCCCAGGCAAATTTGCATCTTGTAATTGTTCTCTCTTGGCATCACTGTAGCTGGGGATGAGAGATCTGCCACCAGATTCTATTAGTTCTTTCAACTTTCAAATTGTCAAAGGCCTCTGTCAGAACAGGGCTTCTCAATGAGTTTTTTTTGTTTTGTTTTGTTTTGGTTGGTTGGTTGTTGCTGTTCTTCTTCTTCTTTTTTTTTTTAACCAAAACTTTCTTCTAAACCACGAAGAAGTTTTGGGTTGATTTCTGCAATCTAGAACTAAGACCCATTTGGATGACTAGGACTCTTGCCATTTCTCTGCTTAACAGTATTAACTGGTCTAAAAAAGAATTGAAAATAAAAGCAGACATCCAACTTGGCCACGTTGAGCAATAAAAGTTTTAAAATAGTAAGTTTACGAAAAATGGCCCCATTTGATTCTGCATAGAGTAGGCTTGAGAGGAGAGGTCAAAAGTGACATGAAGGCTGACACCTGATTTGCATCCAATACCAAAAGCAAGATAATCCTAGATATAGCCTTTAGTATTCTCCAAAATGGAAGAGAACTTTCCTTCCTGGTCATAAGTGCTTTACACATTAAAACAATATGAAAAACCTCATAAACACCAATCCTTGCATTCTTAAGGTGGTTGTTAAACAACTAACTCTAGAATCCAAATATTTTAGAGGCTGTTCACTAAGAGTTGCTAATACTTTACTGAAAAAAGCATTCTTATTCCCCAAACCAGGAAACCTTTTGCTGATTATATTTGTGAGTTATTTTGGAAGGAAACTACACAGACCTATTACAATTGGTGTTGGATGTATGATGATGGGCCTGGGATGTTTCATAATGTCATTGCCCCATTTCTTCATGGGCAGGTGAGTATTCCAATCCTTGATGATATCTTAAGTTCAACTTTAACCTACAGGAAATGAGGCTCAGAATTTCCTCTCTGGAAAGAATAGCAGTTCCTCAATGTACAGAATGCTACTATGTAAATTAGAATATGTCTCTGATCTGCCAGTATGATCTGTGAACCTTGTGGCCTCAGGTCCATTTAAGACCCTAGTCCATTTGTGAGATGGGGATTTGAGACCTCTCTTTCATGAAGTTGAGACACATGGACAGATTCTCTGAATCTGCTCACTCTTGTGCTGAATCCTTCGTCAAGACTATTTAGATCCTTTGATTCCATGGGGACTACAGCATGACATAATCATGGGTCACCAAGGAATAGAAGAATTTCAAGGCTGATTTTATTTTCATGTTTACCAAAGTAATTTACAGAGAAAATTGTAAAAGTATAATTACGTTCAGTCATTGCTTCCCTACATTTTGGGGACAGTTTTCAGGTTTTATTTGATTGATTGTTTGTTTGCTTGAATGTCTTCGAATATCTTGTTAGTTTTAAAACACATACAAAATTTACTATTTACATTAGAATACCATAAAGAATGTTGTCTTCCACAGGATCATGTTATTCTTTGATAAAGATTCCATTTTATCTAGATTTAATAATAAGCTAATTTTTATATATTTTTTTATTATATAGAGATTCTTTGTGTCTTTAATTGTATTGTAAGTTCCTCACGGGGGCAGGGTAACATACCTCAGCATGGGTTAGGGACTTCACGGCTTTCCTGAGGACACCTCTTGCTGCTGTCTGTTATACTCCTGATGCCTAAGAACTATGAACTTCTGGGTCAGCTCAGTGCTAATTCCTTGGAATTCTTATGAATTTGTTTTACTTCCTTCCCTCATCTTCCTCTTCCTCCTGCTTCTCCCTCCTCTTTTTCATTATTTGCCTTTTGTTTCTTTCCTTTTCTTTTCTTAAAATGCATTTTATATATTTGTGTGTGTGTGTGTGTGTGTGTGTGTGTGTGTGTGTGTGTGTGTAAGCCCCTTACATATCTGGTGCATACAGAGTTCAGAAGAGGGTATCTAAGACTATACTTTCAGGGATCATTTCTATAGTTCATTACTAGAGAAGTTTCTCTGACTGTGTAGAGCACCCAAAACCACGAGGACAAAATGTAGCATCCCCTCCTGAGCATGAAGGTGGCTCTAGGTGCTGCTTCAGTGCAGCTGCCTCTTGCCATTGATGATCCTTCTTCTCTCCTTTGGGAGGGTGAGAGGGAGGGAATGCAGTCTGAGTGGAATAAAAAAAAAAGAAGAGGGTATCTAATCCCCTGAATTTGGAGTTACAGATGGTTGTCAGTGACCATGTGGGTGCTGGAAAATGGACCCAGGTCTACTACAAGAGCAGCAAATGCTCTTAACCACTGAGGTACCTTTCCAGTCCTGCTTTGCTTTGCTTTTTGCAGTAGGGGGTTGATAAGTAGCACAGGTTGGTCTGGAATTTAATATGTAGCTCAGGCTGACCTCAAACTTTTGATTATTTCTATAATTCATAAAATAATTATCCACCCCAACCTAAGGGACTGGTATGACAATTCTTTGCTTGCTTCTTTCTGAATTGGGGTGAAAATTTCCTTCTAGGGGCCCAAAAGAAAATAGGAAAATTGGTTTGTCAAAGCAAACCTAGCTGACATCATTTGCTGTTTGTTCTCCATGTGCTGAGAAAGTTCATGACTTAGCTGAAGTCCTGACTGTAACAGTCTGAAAGTCTGGATGGGTGAGCTAGCTGTTCCAGAAATGTCCTGGATGCAAGTCTTTAGAGGAAAGAGCTTCAATGCAGTTGAGGCAGGGTAAATGAGGGAGCTGGAATGGAAGGTCGCAGAATATCAACATCCCAGAGTGTGAATCTTGTAAAGGCTGTCTTTCTCTTCTTCCATTCTTTGACATACAAATCTTAGAAACAGCACATAGCTCTGTAAAGATATTCATATGGAACATACAGGGTACACAGATCAATTAAGGAAAATCAATAAAGAAAGACAACTGCCCTTTTTAGAGGTTAGTTTGATCACATAATCAAACTACAATATAAATTTCCATTCACGACGTCTTAAAGCATGGTTTGTAATAAGAAGTCATGAGAACATTGTGCCCAATAAGAGTTACTAGTTGTATATAGACATTTAAGTCTCTTCCAGGCCCAGCGCTACCTCTGTGTACAGAAATCTGAATATGTATCACCCCTCTTTTTGATCTTATCAATCTCCTTCCCCTTGTCCACAGCCAAGATCATCAGGGGGGATCTCCCTTTCTCATGTCTTATTTTTATCAACTTAGAAGGAACACATGGCTTTTCTTTTCCTCTGGAAATATAGGCATAACCTCTCCCCAGCATAACACATTTCCTCTTTTCCATTGTGACATTAGAACAGCCTTAAAATAAACAGGTTGATTTAGTTCAGCAGGTTGTTTTTACAATACAATGTCTTCCAACAGCCATAGCTTTTTGTTCTTTAGCATTTTTGAAAAATTTAAGGTTAATAAAGTATGTAATCTATTTCTGGGGCATCTTTGTTGTCCCCCGTTTTCTATTAAGCATCTTTTTAAAAGTATCATCAGACCTCTCCACAATTACTTATCCTTTAGGTTTATGTGGTATGCCTGTAACATGTTTTATATCATAATATGTAAAAAACTGATTCATCTTATTAGAGACACATGCATTTGTATGGGTATTCCCATAATGGCTATAACTTCTAACAAATGTATAATTTCAGAATCAGCTTTTTCTTAAGCTAAGGCAGTTGCCCACTGAAATCCTGAATATGTATCTATTGTATGATGCATATATCTTAGTTTACCACACTTTATAAATCAGAAACACTCATTTACCAAATTTCATTTCTTCGAGTACCTTTAGGGTTACTTCCTGTAGGTAAAAGAGTTTGGTTATATAATGAGCAAGTAGGACGTTGTCTCACAATTTCCTTGGCTTGTTGCCAAGTGATAGAGAATTCTTCCTTTATATCTTTGCTGCTATATGATGTTTTTATTAGAATTCTGAATCCTCTAAATACACTTCTTATCAATAGCTGATCAGTTTCATTATTACATTGTGTCAGAGGGCCTGGCACACCTGTATGGAATCTTATGTATTTTATATTCAATGGATGGCTCCTATTCCTGATCATTTGTTGTAGCTGAATAAACAGTGAAGTCAATCAAAAATCATCCTAAATAAGTTCAGCAGTCTCTATGTGTAAAACAACCCTTTCTGCATATTGATAGTTCCTATAGTAAGAGACGCTTGAAAATCTGATAACACCATAAGTATTGCATATAACTCAGATTTTTGAACCGATTTATAGGAATTCTCAAATAACTTATTTACATCTTCTACTTTATATTCTACCTATCCTGATTTATTAGCACAGTGTAAAATGTAGGAGCTCCAGAAATCAGAGTTCTTTTATTATACAAGAAAGAGTCCAATGAGTTCTTTTAATGAACTAAAGTCACTTGCTTTTAGGGTATTTGTTGCTAATCTCTCCCAAGAAATTACTGCATGCTCTTTGCCAACGTTTATCTTTTGTCTATAATGAGGCAATTTTAGCATTAGTAAAAGGTACCACCATTTCATCCATTCATCTATGAGACTCATTCCAGCTAATTGTCAAAGTCTAATTCTTCCTTTTAGTATCAATTCAGAAACCTCTTCTATGTAGGTTTTTAAGCTTTTACTTTGTTTATGTGCTAAATATATCCATTACAAGATATAATCTTCCTTCTACATAAGAATTCCTATAGGGGAATGAGTAGAAGGCAAGATAACTAAGATGCTGGCTATCTTGGGATTGATACAATCTAGATGTGTATCCTGTAATTTCTTTTCTACCAAAGGTAACTCTTTCTCAGCCTCAGCTGATAATTTCCTTGGGATATTTAAATTTACCACCTTGTTAGGTTTGAAATAAATTGCTTAGCTATTGAGTAGCCAAGAAAATTGAAGGCTTCAGCCAGTTAATAACTCCTGGTAGCTTCTGAAAATCATTCAGGGTTAGAAACCTTAATTGGTTTCTTCAGATTTGTACCTTTTGTGGCCTAAACTTTTGTAGACTTATTCAATATCCTAGATAATTCATAGAATCCTCATTTAGTATTTTTTCAGGGGCATTTTGCAATCTCCAGCAAGGAAAGTTTATTTATTTTTTAACTTCATCAAATATTCTTTCCAAGATATTTATATCTAAATCAGCCAATAGGATATCATCCATATACTGAAAAACAATAGCTTGAAGAAATTGTTTACGAATCATCTTTAATCTTTACTGGCTCTGGGCACCCTGTTTTTAGGGAAACAGAAGTTAGTAATCTTCAGATGTTCTCTTTGCACTCAACTCCTCACAGTGAATGTTTCCTGTGTCCACACAGATACGAATATGAAACAACGATTTTACCTACAAGCAACGTGTCCTCAAACAGTTTTTTGTGTGTGGAAAACAGAACACAGAGCTTAAAGCCAATGCAAGACTCAACAGGTTGACTCCTGATTCTCATTGCTTTCTGCTCAGATACTTGGCCAAAGAATGCTTTTTTTATGAAGGAATTTAATATGAAACTAGGTTTACTAGACACATAAGACAAAGGAAAGTTTATTTCTGTTTTTAGGTATAAGAGATCTCTAATAATCTAGAATACTCTCCCTCTAGAGTTTGGAAATACTTGTTAAGATGTTTTTGTTTCTTTGGTTGGTGGTTTAGTCCCTGGGAGCTCTGGGGGTACTGGTTAGTTCATATTCTTGTTCCTCCTATGGGGCTGCAACCCCCCTCAGCTCCTTGAGTCCTTTCTCTAGCTCTTTCATTGGGGACCAGACTCATGGCTTCAGCAGCATATTTATAGCAGAGGATAGCCTAGTCAGTCATCAATGGAAGGAGAGGCCCTTGGTCCTGTGAAGGCTCTATGCCCCGGTGTAGGGGAATGCCACAGCTAGGAAGTAGAAGAAGGTGGGTTGGTGGGCAAGGGGACGGGGAAGGGAATAGAGACTTTTTCAGAGGGGAAACCAGGAAAGGGGAGAACATTTGAAATGTAAATAAAGAAAATACATAATAGAAAGAAAGAAAGGAAGAAAGAAAGAAAGAAAGAAAGAAAGAAAGAAAGAAAGAAAGAAAGAAAGAAAAGGAGAAACAAGGAAAGAAAGAATGGAAGGAAGAAAGAAAGATATTTTTGTTTCTTACATTGTGTATTTAAAAAAAAAAAAAAACAGCCATAGATTTCTACTCCAGCACTATTGTAGAGATAGTCTCACAAAGGGAAAATGAATTAGAAAGATGAATTTAGACATACAATGTGATTTATATGTTTGGTCTAATTTACTTTCTGATGCTATAATAAAACACAGATCTAAGAAACATTTACAGAAAACTTTGAATTAACTGTTAGTAACACTTATCCATGGACTACTTATATGGTTTTCTCTTGTTTTAATGCAGAGTGTGTAAAAGAAATGAAATCATTAATGTGGATATATGTACTGGTAGGAAATATTATGCGTGGAATGGGTGAAACTCCCATCATGCCCTTGGGTATTTCTTATATTGAAGACTTTGCCAAATCAGAAAACTCTCCTTTATATATTGGTAAGTTTGAAAATCAGCCTTAGGAAGGTGGAAAGTGATTATTGATTTGCTTTGTGGATTTCAGTGTAGTGAGCAATGAATGTGCTATGGTATCATTGGTCAGAAAATTGTACAAATGGGGAGAACCACTAGCTCCAGATCTACCAATTCATCAAACAGCTTCTCATTGTTGGGGAGCCCTCAGACCTGCCAGCGAACAGTCCTCTGATGCTGCCACAGTATCTATAAACCATTAATAGAATTGCCAGTATTTCTTGAAAAATGTTCCTTAGATTCAATCATTCTATTTTTTTCTATTTTTGTTGATTTTATGTTCTAATTCCTTTATTAATAAGTTATCCCAATTACATTGTTGGCCACTTAGTATCTATAGTATTTTAAAATATAGTTTTACTCGCTCTCTCTCTCTCTCTCTCTCTCTTTCTCTGTCTCTGTCTCTCTCTCTTTCTCTCTCTGTGTGTGTGCCTTCCTCTGTGTGTGTGTGCCTGTATGTGTGTTTGTGCCTGTGTGTGTGTGTCTGTGTGTGTGTGTGAGAGAGAGACATATATATATATATATATATATATATATATATATATAGAGAGAGAGAGAGAGAGAGAGAGAGAGAGAGAGAGAGAGAGAAAGAGAATGTGTGTGTGTGTGTGCCATCTAGCTGGCCCTGTAGTGTTTTCTCTTGTCAAGCACTCTTAAACATTGGAGTGTTAGTGGACCAGGCACTGTTTTAATCCTGTATTCCCTATCCTGTGTACCATATCAACCATTTTCTTATTTACCATTTGTTCTTTTTTACTACTGGGAATTCTATACCCTGCTCTCTATAAAGTTAATGGTACAGTTACAGTTCTTATAATTCCTCAGCCTATACATGTTTTTTCATCATTTTAATAAATATTTGGATGCATTCTTTTGTTGTATTGCTTGAAGTTATCTTTTAAAAAAGATATGCTCTCCTGGGCAAGAGTAAATTTAGTTTCTATCTTCTTATGTTATCTACTAAATGATCTGAATTTAATATGAATAACTTGATTATATCCTTGAGTACATTTATCTGTAGTTGATTTATAAACCCATAACTTTGTATATAGCAGTGGTTTTCAACCTATGGTTGGTAACCACTTTGGAAGTGGAATGACCCTTTCAAAGTGGTAACCTAACAAATCATAAAACACAGATATTTACATTTTGATTCTTAGTACCAGCAAAATCACCATTATTAAGTAGCAAGAAAATTATTTTAGGGAGAACTGTATTAAAGGATTACAGCATTAGGAAGGCTGAGAAGCACTGTTATATAGAAATATTTTTTAATTAATGTAGACATAAAAGCAATCAAACAAACAAAAAGAACCAAATATGGTAAGAGATGACAGGAAGAGATGTAGGATTAATGAAGATGAATTAAATTTAAAAATAACCTTTGTCCATTTATAGACTCTTATTAATTTGACAGTAATCATTTTAGTATTAATTTAGTCATTCTCATTAGATCTCTTCACGTTCATCTAAGAAAAATACAAGTACCTCCTACAATGGTAAATAGATATAGTTATCAAAATTTGAGACAAATTATATAGATAAATATATAAACTATAATAATAACTATATTAAGTGAATAAGATACATAATTTGTGAATCTTATATTTAATACATATGTAGGTTTATTTCTTAAATGAATAGCTACATAGTTATATAAGTGTGTATAATGAAATAAATACAAAACAAATAAATTAAGAATGCAATTTGATATATGGCTCTGTAGCTGCACAGATATAGAAGCCAAATATAAGAACTAGGAGTTATCTATGTAGACAATAAGTTAAATCAAGAAGAAAAGAAATGTCCTTGAGAATGCATAAATGTACTGAGTATTCATAAGAATTCACACTTGGGACTCTTCTACTTAGTGGGTAGAATGAGAAGATGAAAAGTTAGCAGGGACTATCCATGGGAAGAAAGTGAGAAATAAATATACAATCTGGAGAAGATGTTAGGAGGAAGCAAGCAGATGAAGAGTTGGCCAACAATGTCAAGTACGTTAAGAGAAAAAGTGGTCTATGTGGAGGTCACTTTCGATACCAAGGGAGCATCTTGGAATCCCAAATCCTCTGAGCAGAGTGACAGGCAGACAGTGTAGGGCAGGAAAGAACTTAGTAGAGGTTGGAGATCCTGTAGGAAGCTTTGCATAAAAGGCATCAAGCAGAAGGAAGTGTTTGAGAGAACAAAGAAGATAGAAGTGTTTGGTACTGAGAAATCAGGCACACACAGGAATACTAACCCATAGAACCTCAGAGAAGGAGGAAAAGATGGGATGTAAAGTAAATAGAAGGAAGGAAGTTGACTTTGTTCACAACTGAGTTTTCTGTGGTTAGGGTGGCTCAGGAGAGGTTCTGAACTGCAGGTACATTGGGAGATACTTGAGATGGCTTCAAAGAAGCCAGGTGTGGTTGGAAAGGAACAGGAAGTGAAAATAACTATGAGGTAAGAAAGGCTACCGGGCTAACATCAAAGAGAAGTGCTGTTATGAGGACACATTCTTTCTGTGGAAGGAAGTTTCAAGGGCGGAGCTTTGATGAAGCTTCAGTATAAGAGATTCATTACAGCACACACTCATTTAGAAACTGTTCTCATTTAATTTCTGTTCCTGTGGAAAAATTCAACTTTGAAGAGAAAAGGATTCATTTGAAGAAAGGGGTTCATCTGGCTTACAATTCCAGCACAACTAGCCCACAGTAGCAGGAATTGAAGCAACTGGTCACATCCTCAAAAGCAGAGTGGATGGACGCATGCTGTGTCTTTGTTTCCATAGTTGTGTTCAGCTGTTTCTCTACTCTTACACAGTTCAGAACTCTCTGCCTAGGGAATGGCTGCCCACAGTGGGCTTGGCCTTTTTACATCACTTGTCTTAATCAAGAAAATTTCCTACTGACATGTCCAAAGGTAAACCCAATGTAGACAGTACTCTTTTCTCTCAAGACAACTTTCCTCTCAGGTAATTCTATGTTGTACCAAGTTGACAATGAAAGCTAGCAATTATTGAGGCTCTTTTAAAACATGACTATGGAAACATCTGAGGACCTTGTCACATCGAGGCTGTTATGGGACTGATAGTGACACCCTTGCCTTCATCTTAACATAAAAGAGAATTTGGAAGATTGCTTTAAATAATGAAGCTTCTAGGTCAGTCAACTTCTTTTTCACTTTAATATATAACCGAGAAAATAGTTATAAAGACAAATAATTCACTTGGCTCACATCTTTGAATGTTTTGGTCTATGTTGCTGGATTGTATGGTTTGGTCATGAAGAAGCTAATGAAAGAAGGATAAGTGTGGTAAAACCATTCATCTTGCTTTGGGAAAATAAAACAAAATATGAAAAAGACTATGCTTGTACTCCAGATGACCTGAACACTTACCACCATGCCTTACATGGGAAAGGTTCCATCAGAATCCAGTGGTGCCCTGTTGGGAAACAATTCTGTAACACATGATTTTCTATTGAAACAACGGAAAATTCTTTCTCAATGTTTATAAACACCAACACAGGTGCATATAACACATATCTGACACATGTTGATATGTATTTTGTATGTAAATATTCATGTACATGTAACATAGATAGCAAGCATTATTTATTCCTATGTTAATATATAAAAAGTATCTCCAGTTACAGAGCATGTAGCTCAGTGGGAGAGCTCTTGCCTACCCTATTGCATTTTATCCGCAACTCTGCAAAGGAAGGAAAAAAATTAGGATTATACACAATTCAATCTCATGGCTTTTTGTGTGTAAGAAAATTCATGTGTGGTTATATATATTCTTACCTTTGTTTACTTCCAGGAATTTTAGAAGCAGGGAAGATTGTTGGCCCAATTATTGGACTTATGTTGGGATCTTTCTGTGCACGTGTTTATGTAGACATTGAGTCTGTGAATACAGGTAACACAATGCATTTTATTTATGAAGGCCTGTAGAAGTTCTTCCTCTCAGCCCCACGCTCACAAGAATAAGACTTCGATTCAAGATATATTTACAAATGCCATGGACATATAGCTAGGCTCTTCTCTGACTAGCTCCTCACTTAAGTTAACCCATTATTTCTAATCTAAATTCTGCCACATGTCTGGTTTCCTGTACTTAGGTACCATGAATCCATTTTGTCACATCTTCCAGGGTGAATTTCCTGTGCCTGACATTATCCTAGAATCAATTCTGCCTTCCAGATATCTCATCCCCTATTTCCTATCTATGATATAGGCCATCAAATTTATTTTTGACTGGTGCCACATCCATATATACTTAAGATGTTTTCTATGCAATTCCCCATTTGAATCTAGTAAAAGGATCTTCTTTCAAATAAAAACTATATATAAATATAATAATTATGAAACAATTAAAAACTACAAGGGTAGATTTACATTTACAATGACCAGCCTCTAGAACTTGACAACTTTTGATATTATCTATTCTATCTGGACATGTTTAAGATTTTGTACTTAATTTCAACCCTAACTTATATTATGAACCTAAAACTATCTTCTTAAGTCCTAAACAACTTAAGCTTAGTTGTGAGGTTATAATTATCTAGTCTTCAAACCCATCAGAGACCTGAAAGAAATAAACATTGCTTGAGTAAGTAGGAAATGTAGACAAACAGCTTGCCATATAATATAAAAGAAAGACATAGTTGGCTACCTGAATAGATCCCCAGAATTGTATCTGTAACATTAGAACATCCATCTTCAGTGTTCTGGCCAAGCATATCTGACACACACATTTGTGAAGCAAAAGCTATGAAAGACTTGCTTACCTTGTACTGGCAGTTTGTCATTCGACTCCCCTGCACCCATTTGTCCTTTCTGGCCAGCATTTTTTCTTTTCTTTTTTTTTAAAAATGATTTGTTTATTTTTGTTTATATAAGTATACTGCAGCTGTCTTCAGACACACACCAGAAGAGTGCATCAGATCCTGTTTCAGGTGGTTTTTGAGCAGCCATGTGGTTGCTTGGAATTGAACTCAGGACCCCTGGAAGAACATTCAGTACTCTTAACCACTGTGGATCTCTGATGTTTTTGAAAACTATCAATAGTATATCTGAATTATCAAAGATTGTTTAAAAAACAAAGTTATTTTAGAATAACTTTGCAAACATCTTATTGTAATTAACTAAATGATGATCTAATATGACCATGAGTTTGAGTACCTGAGTATTAATTTGTAATTTTTTTTTATCCCTAACAGTTTGTAAGAGCAGCTTTCAAAAGGACTAGAGCTTTATATTGTGTATTTAAGAATTATATAAGTATAATACCTCAAATAAACATTGAAAACATACATATATTATGTGTATCAAAATAACCTTAAATTTGTATCAATATACAATAACTTACATCAATGTATCAAAATAAATTTATTTCTGTATCACTATATAAAATTTTATAGCAATGTAACAAAATATAAACACAATGTTGCCTCAAAATACAAAGAGCTCCACCAATGTAAGACTATGGCTATAATTTTTTGTTTGTTTGTATATTAGTAGATTCAATAATATATTGCTTTTTATCTAATATTCTTGTAATAGTTCTATATTCCCCCCTTTTCTTTTTAACCACTTTCTCTTATATAATAAAGAAAAAAAGGATAGAGAAAAGGAAAAGAAGGAAAAAAAAATCCCTGAATCTAACCTCCCTATTTGGTCTCTTCCCGGTTTGAGAAAATAACTAATTGAAACCTTCCCCTATTAAATGATAACAAACATCTAACACCTACTGAATGAATGGGGCTAAGTTTTCTTTTGTGGGCCCAAGAAAAATGGGGAAATTGTTAAGTCTTAAGAAACCCAGCTGTAGAATTTGTTGTCCAGTCTATGTTCTGAGAAAGCTCAGACTTAAATTCTGAATTTCTGTAAGGTCTGTATGGTTGCACCAAATAAGCCAGATGTTTTTGAAGTTTTCCCTAGAAACAAGTCTTTAGAAGAAACAGCACTCATGTAGTCTGAGGTAGTTCAGGCAGGAGGCTGGAACGTTAAGCCCCAGCATCTAATATTCCCAAAGGCAAATCTTGTCAAGGCTGTCTTTTTTGTTTAATTTTTTTCTGTGCACATAAAGCTTTCAGAGATAACATATTTTCCTATTAACACAAGGTATAGAATGTGCAATGTGCACAGATCAGTTAATGAAGATTCTTTGTTTTCTTTTTGAGCAGGTGAATGACATCTATTTTTCTTAAGTTAGTTTGGATTGTATAACCAAACTACAACATAAACCTCTATCCAAGCCATATGAAAGGATGGCTTGATGAATCTTGAAGAATGTTTAGCCAACAAGATCCATTGGCTATGTATAGCTTAAGTTCTGGCTAAAGACCTTTTTCTGTCTCAGCCAGTCTCAGGGCTGCTCCATATACAGGGATCAACAAATCATGCTACCTGTTCTGTTTGGTCTTCTTAATTTCTTTCTTCCTGTTTGTAGCCAAGATCTTCAGAGGTGGTCCTCTCTCCAATCTGATCCTTATCACATTGGGCGACATCTAAAACCTTTTCTTCTTTCCTGTTGACACAAAGTCTCTCCTCCACCATGACACACCTTTGTCCAGCAGTTTGAAGTAATTATAAGTATTGGCTGATCCAATAGCAGTCTCTTTTCTATCCAGGTCTGCTCCATTTTGACCACTCTCAAAGAGAATATATAATATCATCATTAGCATTGACCATGCAACCATGTTCATATTGCCAAATCAAAACAAGACTTACAGTGTCTAATACATTCCTCTATGATGAAATGTATTTATTATTATGTATTGAGACAGGGTTCCTTTGTGTAGCCCAGGCTGTTCTTCATTTTCTCTGTAGATCAGGCTGGCCTTGAGATTACAAGGAGCCTGTCTCTTTTTGATTTGTCACCCAAGTATTGAGATCAAAAGCATTAGGTTATTTATAGTCTATGTACTCTTAAAACATTTGTATCAGTTTTTATCTCTGTCTCCCTGCTTTGGAGATTTACTTTTTATGTAAATATATCTATCATTATTTTTATCTTACTTTAACATTTTTCACTGCATTCAACTTTATTAAATTCCTTCTCATCTCAGTGCTTAAGCATACATTCAAACACATTGTAAAACAATATTACATTGTCTCTATGACATGTATTTACATGATTTATTTATCTCCTCTAACAAAAGCCATTTATATTCTGCATTGCCAAGATGATAAGTAACAAGTACAGTTAGTGAGCACAACAGTATTACTTTTTATATGTCACTTGTTACTCTTTTTCTTGGATCTTACTGATCCACCATTTCTCTTTAGATGTTTCTCTTGTCCAGGGGTCTTCAAATTCCTAAGTCGGATGATTTCTTCTCTGGAAAAGATAAAAGCAATAAAGCCCCACCCCAACCTCAACTCTCGGTCCTTACATTAACTAATAGAATATATCTTTCCTAGGGCAAAATGTTATTTGGTAACAGAAAAAGAAAGCATTGTCTTTCAAATTGAAATCAAACATATCTCATGTGGGTAAATAAATATACCTATATTCTCTTTCTTTATATAAATTTAAGGTTGATATGTATTCATTTTAAAAATTACTATGGACACTCCTACCTACTATTAAGCAAAAAACTTACTTAATACCTTTAAGGGAAAAAAATGTGTCAGTTTGGATTTTAGACTGTCATTTGCAAGCAGCTTTATCAATCAGCAGGGGTCCCAACCCTGACTTCATTGTTTTCTGGGAGACATTCTGTTTTCCTGGCTCTGATCAGTCCTGGAGTACCCACTCACAAATGCTTACACCCACAATTTGTTCTGCCTCCAAGATATGCACTGTTAAGAGATGGAGCAGAATTTGAGGGAAAAGCCAACTAATGACTGGCCCAGGTGGAGGCCCATGCCATGCATGTCTATGTATGTTTAGGGGGAGGGTGCCTGTTGAGGTCAGAGAGGGTGTCAGATATCCTGAAATCAGAGTATAAATAACTCTTGGCCACAGAACTGGTTCCTTCCTCACCCACTGTGGTATTTTAAGACATGACTACATCAGGATAAACCTAGTTCCTTTAATGTCTTGAATCTTGTTTCTGTCTTTTTTGAGATAAACCTTTAACTATTACTACATGTACTACTTTAGACCCTTTTCTTCTTACTTAACTTAACTCCACAGAATGGATCAACCTCTAATACTTTTTCTAAAGGTCTGAATTACCCCAGTGAGGTGGTGGATGCCTGTAATCCCAGCATGGGGAAGCAGATAAAGATGATTAGGAGTTCAAGACACAAACAAGAATGATAACAATGTCAATGGTGAACAATGATATACAAAGATTATATTTAGATGAATTTATGGATTGTAAAATTTTTGTATAGTTTACTAATGAAAAAATTATACAAGCTAATACAATATCTACATTTCTTTACAGATGACCTGACCATAACATCCAGTGATACACGCTGGGTCGGTGCTTGGTGGATTGGCTTTTTGGTCTGTGCAGGAGTGAATATCCTGACCAGCATCCCGTTTTTCTTCTTGCCAAAAGCCATCCCAAAGGAGGGATTACAGGATAATGGGGATGTGACTAAATATGAGAAAGTTGAGAAGTACAGAGAAAGAGCCAAAGAGGAAAACCTTGGAATCACTAAAGGCAAACATGGAAACTTTAAACTCTATTTGGTTTAGATGGGTCTGTGCTTAGTGGACACTTGTCACTTGTGCTGAGTTAGGACAGTTTGTCACCAAATGTCCCTACTCAGATGGGTTAAATGTCTTCTACAGTCACCACTTGAAAATAACTGACATGATAGAGAACCTGGATAGATTAGATTAATTTACGTAGATTGAAAAATTTACGTCAATCTGAACATTCAATGAGAAAATATATTTTCCCATCTGTTTTGGCAGTCCTATTTTTAAGAAAATATTAGTCCAAGTTAAAAAAAATTACCAGAAATCAAAGATAAAGACAAAGATAAAAAACTGATAAGAAAAATGTTTAGCTGTGAGCATCTTCGAAGTCAAGGCCAATGGATAACATCTATCCTTTATATTTGAAGGTGTGTGGTAGTTTATAGAATTGTTCCCTTAGAACAAACTGTCCTAAAATAAGCAGGAATGTTACAAACTGACAATGCAGATGTTTCTGTTAGAAGCTACAGTGGGACAGCAGAGTGTTGTTCAAAAGTGCCCATTCTTAAAACATGGCACTATTTTCAAAGTTGTGTAGTATTCTCCAGAAGTCAGAGTTAGTACATGAGGGACACGGCTTGTCCTCTAGAGTTCTGAAAGTGTATAGTTGTAAGATGAGGTTCCAGTGCTTTCCCTGTCAAATGAAAGTAATTGTAATATCCTGGGTTTCTGTGTGGTTATGGCACAGGCTCCGGTGGTAGGTGTGCATTTTATTGATGATATTGCTATTTCCCTCACCATTCACAACCCCTAACATGAGTGGGTGCTGAATGGTCACATGTCTGCCTTAAACATTAAAGATCATGGCTAAGGAGCCAGTCACACTGGGAGCCAGTGCAGAGGCTTGAACCTTCTTAGGATCACAGCCATGTTAAAGAGTCTCCAGAAGGGGCAAATGTTGACATGTGTGCAACCTTGTGGTCTGCCTGATCAATCTAATTTTCAAAACTAGGAAAGAGCTTAGCAGAGAATAAGACAAACAGAACTTGACTGTGAACTGTGGAGACTCATTTAGGAGGATAGGGATGTCAACAAACATGAGTTCTAAAGCTCCCAGGATTAGCGACTGCAGTCATCTCACTCAAAAAGATGGGTTTTGCTACTAGAGTCCATTCCTTTTCATTAAACTGCTCTGCCTCTACTTCTAGATGTTTTATTCTTAGTACTTTTATCCAAATGGAACTTGAGGCAATTTATGGATAGTATAAAGTTAGAAAATCAAGACAGAAGAGATGAAAAGGAAAGAGACTGTTAACTGTGGGTTTCAGCCAAACCATCTCCAGTGAGATCCAATCCATTTCCTAGAGACAGGCTACAAACTTGACCTTCAGCTTCTTAAAGAGGGCACACTTGGAAGGTTCCTGATATTCACCAGCTGGTCAGCATTACTTACAGTGAGAGCTTTGAGTTCAGAGGTGTTTATGATTATCATTAGGTGCTTCTCACTTGTCCTGTGAAGAGCTGGTGAGATGCTAGGGTTGTGTGGGCTGCAGCATAATTCCTGGAGCATTCCTAAACTGTTAGCTTAGCCATTCTTGCATTAAAGGGCAATAACATCAGAGTCAGAAATGAAACTTCATCAAAGCTAGTTCCTCACTGATTCCAGAAAACAGACTAGTCCCTCTCTGGTGAATGTATAATAGAAGGAAATGAGAGAGAAGCAAATGAAAATGTAGACAGAGACACAATCCAATCTTTTTTTTTTAGTTTTGTTTGTTCTCACAGTTGTGCTTTGATTCATGTATAAGCCTGTTGTGTCACTAACATGAATGTGACTTAAACAATGATATAGAACTTTAGTACCAAGGAGAAAGATTTATCAAACACATTTGTGTTATAGCAAACAATCGGTGATATTTTTAGGAGAACTGGACACAAAATGCAAGGAAGGTCAAGTTAGGGTGGTGGTGTGTATGCTCTCTTGTTTCAGATTTCCTGCTATTTATGAAGAGCCTCTCCTGCAATCCTATGTACATGCTTTTAACTTTTGTGGGTGTGCTCCAGATGAATGGACTTATCAGTACTTTTACCTTCTTGCCCAAATACCTGGAACAGCAATATGGAAAATCTACTGCAGAGGCAGTATTCCTCATAGGTATGTACGTTCTAGCACCTCCCCTCACACAAGGACATGTCTAACAGTAAGATAATCTGACTAGGAAAATACAAGGAAATGAAATCTCTTAGGAAATTCTTGTAAACTTCTTCCTAAAAATCTCCAAGGAAATCAAGAAAGGATAAAAGAAGAAAGAAACCCGAAATTCCCTCTCTGGTTTCTCTCCAAACTGAATGGAAATCATAGTTATAGAAATCATAGGAGAAGCTCATATTAGTCAGTTTTCAAATGCCAATATGTTATAATACAGAGTTATCTCACTGGGCTTCTGTATCTTGCACCCACATTTTACATCTGGGCTTCAGTTATTGCTCTCCACATTTCCCCTTAACTCAGTACCCCAGACCCCTGTTGGTCTGATCAGTCTGCTCAGCCACACCCTGCTTTTCTTGCTAGTCCACTGAACCCAGGGACCCTATTTTACCGCTGAAAACTGAGGATCATGAGATCACATGATCTAGAATTCCCTGAAAGTGCAAATCCCAGTCCTCACCTTAAGACGTATAAGATTAAATGCAGTGGTGTGTTGCTGCAAAAGATGATTAAATTCTTCCAACTCTGGGGCTAATGTTGTGTGAATCCACCCTACACAGGATTTTTCTCTTTTCCTTTCTCTCTGTCTCTCTCCTTCTCTCTCTCTCCCTCCCTTCTTCCCTCCCTCCCTCCCTTTCTTTCTTTCTTTCTTTCTTTCTTTCTTTCTTTCTTTCTTTCTTCCTTCCTTCCTTCCTTCCTTCCTTCCTTCCTTCCTCCCTCCCTCCCTCCCTCCCTCCCTCTCTCTCTCTCTCTCTCTCTCTCTCTCTCTCTTTCTTTCTTTCTTTCTTTCCCTTTTCTTTGATTTTGTATAGGGAAAATGAGTCAGGGTGGAAAAATGCTGGACATCAACAATGCACAAAATGTTTTACACTTGATAAACACAGATTCAGTAGCAATCTTCAAAATCACCTGGGGCAAAGTCAAATTCCCAATACACAGAGTGGAAAGAAACAAATTAAATATTTAATTGTGTGTGGGTGTGTGTTTTGTATAATCCTCATAAAGGTGTTTATAACCTTCTGCAAATGATTAAGTAAATGCTAATTGTGTTTTTGAAGAGGTGTTATGGGCATTTGTAAACCTCATTTTATGTAATGTATGATTGAATAGGAGTAGAATCATGGTATATTTAATATAAATTGTTTCTTAAGTAAGATGTATTGCACAAATTGATAACATATTTATTTTTCTGATGTCCTTATGAATACTATTTCACTTGTGATTATAGGCGTTTGTAACTTACCTCCATTATGCCTTGGATATTTAATTGGTGGCTTTATTATGAAGAAGTTTAAGATTCCTGTCAAGAAAGCTGCATATCTAGCATTGTGCCTGTCCTTCTCTGAGTATCTCCTTTACTTCTGTAACTTTTTGATTACCTGTGATAATGCCCCAGTTGTTGGATTAACTACGTCTTTTAAAGGGTATGTAGTTTCCTAATGAAGATCAAAATATTTTCACAATTGCTGATTCACTTTTTCCAAAGATTGTTCATGGCCAGATCATTTTATTATAACTTAATGGCAGTGATCCATGGTTATTTTATATTTTTCTTCCATTCATCAATTTTATGCCATCTCATACAAAGTATGATCTTATTAAAATGGGTTGAGGACTATCAGTGTGTAAGTTTATTCCACATGCATATGGATGGTTGGTGATATACTAGTCTGCTTTAAAGTGTAATAAATAATTTGGAAAGTAATTTGGAGCTTTGTAGCCTAGGTTATTCATGTATTTCATACTCCAATAAACAAGTAGCTTTAAAGTTGACTGTACAGGCTACAAGTTTTCATAAATATCTACAATGGGCTCAAAGTTAGCATAATTGAGTCTAATACATGGTAAGTCAATTAATGTGTATGTTTATAGATGTCACTGGTATAGTATGTCACGTGTACTCTGTAATCTTAGATTTTGCATTTTACATGTTTCTTGGTTATATTATATATTAGCCTGAGAAATTTAAAACTTAGTTTAGGGCATACTTATAAGATCACCCAATCGGTTAAAATGAAGTAAACCATATACTTGAGGTTCATTTCAGAATGGCAGGAGGTGGGGGTAAGGTGGGGGAGAGAGAGAACAATGATAAAGATCCATGCAGAGAAGCTGGACAGTGGTGGCACACGCCTTTATTCCCAGCACTTGGGAGGCAGAGGCAGGTGGATTTCTGAGTTCAAGGACAGCCTGGTCTACAGAGTGAGTGCTAGGACAGCTAGGACTACACAGAGAAAACCTGTCTCAGAAAAAAAAAATGAAAAAATAAAAAAGATCCATGCAGAGAGAACCCATTTAAAAGTAGAAGCTGTAGGCTATCTTTAATCCCAGGACTCCTACTGGGAGCTGAGTTGGATTGGCAGGAAACCTGAAAGCTCATGGATCTGCTAATCTGGCATTGCTTCAGTGAACAGGGGACTCTGTCTCTAACAAGGTGGAAGAGTATCTACTGATTACCACATGCATGCCATTGCAAACATCTTCCTACACACAAACTACACACACACACACACACACACACACACACACACACACTCAAACAATCAAAACACTCATGACAGAGAGGGAAAGTGAAAAAGAGACAGACATGAAAATTAAATTTCCTTTCAACATTCTTAAGAATTGTAGATTTAAATGATTTGGAGTATAAAATAAGTAATTATATATTTGTATAATTGTGTACAACACATGAAACATTGCATATATATATATATATATATATATATATATATATATATATAAAAGCTGATTTTATTTATTTTTTAAGATAGGAAATTTTCCATTCACTTTGGAGATGTACAAATTGGAACTTAGGAGGGATTAGTGTGTTTACAAGAAATGGCTCCCAGACCACCAGAGAAAATTGTACACACTAAGTCCATCTCCTGTCACGCTGACTCCACATTGTGCTTGAAGAATAGGATTTGAATTTAGCCTCTAGACTCCCATATTTTTCTGTTTAAATCTCTTGTCAGTGCTGGGCACTTTCTCAGAAGATCATGTGTGTGTGGTCAAACACTCCATTTTGTGAGCTAAATGCACCACCCATCTTATAAATGGAAATTGCAGATTTTGTTCAAATCAACCCTCTTTCATTACTTCCCATCATGCAGATCAATGAGAGATTAGCCCTCTTTAATTTAGCTTTGATAGCAGAATATTTTCCCATAAGGTGGGCACTTTAGTTTTGGTTTTGATGTAACTAAAAATGAATTCATGAGACCACTGGAACAAATAACTTGTGGGCCAAAATCATAGTATAAGGACTACATATTGATATATGAAAGATTTCTGTTTCTGTCTTGGGGGAGATGATTCTCTCTCTCTCTCTCTCTCTCTCTCTCTCTCTCTCTCTCTCTCTCTCTCTCCTCGTGTGTGTACATGCCGAGATAAAAAGAAGAAAATAAAGTGCTTGGGTAGATTTTTCAGCGTTCATGACATTATTTCCAATCATTTTAGAGTTCAGCACCAACTATATGTGGACAATAGCATCCTTGCTGATTGCAACACAAGGTGTAGCTGCTTAACGAACACATGGGATCCGGTGTGTGGGGACAATGGCCTAGCATACATGACAGCCTGCCTCGCGGGCTGTAAGAAGTTTGTTGGAACCGGAACCAACATGGTAACAATCCTTTCAGTGTTTGGGCTGGGGTTTTGTGTCCTGGGTTAACATGTGCTGTGACCTAAGCCGTCATCTGCTAAAAACTAAAGAATAGTCCTTGCTTAAAATAGGTTAATATTTTTATAAACAACTCAATTTACTCTGTATATGCATACTTGATGTTACAATTCCTAGAGATTATATAAAACCTTGACAGAGTCTGAGCGTTATTTGGTAATTGCGAAGAATTGAAATCATCGTTCAAATGCTCTGAGTTTAAATGCTCTGGATGGGTTGGGAGATAGCTCATGTGTAAAGAGCACTGGCTGCTCAGAGGACTGGGTTAGATCTCTGAACATAGACGGTGTGGCTCACAACTCCAGTTCCATGCCTCTGACACTCTTCTGACTTTCTCAGGCACCAGCATGAACTTGTTTGTATTAACATATATACAGAAGCATACATAAAAATCAACATTAAAACTAATAATTACTCTGCACAGAATTTTCCCTTTGTTGAGATAAGGTTTCATGAATCCCAGGATGGCCTCAGACTTGCTGTGTAGTTGAGATTGACAGAAAACTTTTCATATCATGAACGTTTTGTCCACTATTTGTCTGTCGTTTATTATTGATTGATTGATTGATTGAGGGTTTACGTGTGTGTTATGTAAGAGCATGTACATATGGAGGTCAGAAGGTGGGTGTCTCTTGATTCTCAGCTTCCATGGACTTTGTGCTTCTGAAACAGGATTTCAGTGTTCTAGAATTTTCTGGTTCTGTTAAGCTGCCTGGCAAGTGAACCCAGGGAGTTGTAGGGTTGTTAGCTAATGACCGCCACTGGGCACAGTTGCTTGGTGGGATTGAACACAGGGAGTTTGACTACACTTACCCTATGCATCTACTGTAGTGGGTACTGGTCTATAGGAAAACACCAAGGCATTGCTCCAGGGGTGGGAAAGCACAGTCGGAGATGTGGGAAAGCAGAAGCTGGCTAGAGGTTCCCTGGGCCTGCGATGAGGCCAGGGCTGTGGGGTTACCAGGCTCTTGGACATCCAGGCACTGCTAGTAGTTGCTAAAGAACTGAAAATGGGAATCTGGAGCCCATGGGCTTGGAACAATGTCTAGCCCTGGAGCGTAGAGGTAGTGGGAGGGTGAGAGTGTGGAGGGAAGGGGATCTCTGTCTGGCCTGTCCTGGCAGAGGGATTGTTCTTAGCTTGATAGCAATTATGGCTGAGAGCACAGAGAGGCCTTCTGCGGGAGACTAAGGTGCAGCTCTGTAGGAGAGTTAGTTCATGGTTCCAAATAACTTATTGTCATGGTGGAAAGTGGGTGCATAAAATCATACCCCACTTCTCAGGGTGGGCCTGAGATTAAATAACTTTTGGAGGGAGGACTGTCTGGGAAGGTAAGTTGATTGGCATCACTCTCCAGGCCTCTATGTAACTCATTAGAATGGAGAACTCTGTTTTGAGGCTACTTGACTGTGGTCACATCTCTTTTCCTATTGTTTTGGTCTTGGATGTTAGGGTTGCCTCATCTACATGTGAAAGGGCTTGGGGACATTGCCCTTATGTGACTGATGGCCATAAGTCTCTCTATAGGGTGCTACAAGACAGGGACCTGGTGCTGAGAGCAGGCAAAGCTCTTACTGTCCCTTCAGGGAGTCTGCGGCTTCTAGCCTTTAGCTCAACCTTACCACACTTTCTCTCATGGTCTGCCACCTCGCAGAGACTCCTGTTCCCACTTTCAGAGCATCAGTGATGCAAGCACATCCTCTATTCATGCATTTTTTACATGAGTGCTGGGGATGTGAACTTACATCCTCATGCTTGTACAGGCCATTATTGACTGTTCCATCTCCCCAGCTCCCCATCATGATAGTTTAGCATGATAAAGAATCAAACATTTTTCTTTCTTTCCTTAAACATGCTAGAATACTTAGAGATGGTTGGAAATCGGACTTGGGAACATAACAATTCAAAAAATATTGGCTTTATTTTTTAAGTAGACACTTTTCTTTGGGGACATAACTTTGTTATATGAGTAAGTACCTAACTATTTCACCAACATTCTGACACACATGATATTTTAGTACTTAGTAGTAGGGGAAAACAAACAAACCCATTTTTATTTAATTTTTAAAATTATCTGTGGGCTAGAAAATTGCCTAACTGTGTAAAGGCATTTATTACCAACTCTTACTAGTAGAATCATATTCTGGGTTCCAAATGATAGATAGAACTAAATCCTATACATTGTTTCCTGACGTCTACATGCATGCCGTGGCTCAAAAATATGCAGACATAGACATATACATGCACATGCATGAACACCATACCCACATATACACAATACATGCATACATGCATACATGTAAAAGCAACCAAACAAATAAAATAAGGTAAAGATAAAGTTTGAATTCAAAATAAGTGAATGTTTGCAAATTTACTCAGTAGGTTTAAAATATACCAAATTTTAAAATCTACCTTTTATATTTTGATGACAAAAATCTGAGATACCAAAAATGAGACGGAAATAAAAAGGACAATTAACCTACATTTTAATTATTTAGTGTTTTTTTATTTAATGGCATTTGTGCTCAAACTCAAGTCCTCATTCAAACTAGGTGAGTGCTCTTTCTCTGAGTCATATCATTGACCTAACACTCTCCATTTTGATCCAACTGGCTGTGCAGACAATACTGAAAGTTTAAGCCCAATATTGTTCTTCTTTGACAGGTGTTTCAAAATTGCAGCTGCATTCGGTCATCGGGAAACTCATCTGCAGTCCTGGGGCTGTGTAAAAAAGGCCCTGAATGTGATAACAAGCTAAAGTACTTTTTAATCTTAGCAGTAATTTCCAGTTTCACCTTCTCTCTCTCAGCCATACCTGGGTTCATGGTTCTTCTGAGGTAATAAGCAAAGTCATCATTTAGTTTTCTCTTTTTCATTCCGAGTAGTATGTGCGTATTGAGTATATGACAGGTGTGCACATGTGTACATGATGTGGGATCCTATGTGCTTCAGGCAGGTCAGAATGTTGAGGAATCTGTTTTCTCCTTTCACTTTCTATTTGAGGCATGGTCTTTCTTGGTATTTCTGCTGCTGGTCTACCTGTGTACTCCAGCTGACCTGCCTAAGGTTGCAAGCAATTCTGATTTCTCCTTTTATTTCTCTGAAGTAATTAGAGATGCATACCATGGAATTGGTCTTTTTATTTTAATTTTTTTTACATATATTTCTGGGCTCCAGAGACTGAACTTGGGTCATCAAGCCTTTGAGGGAAGCATGTTTATCCACTGTCCCATCCAAATACTACCATCTAGATTTATTTTTGTCCTTTATTAATTTTTTTTTTCAGAAGAAACACCCTTAGAGTCATGGTTCCAAGAACCTCAATGTTCTAAGTAAGATTCCTTTATCAAGACTGTTACAGTGTGGACTTCTAAATTTAAAAGTAATTTTAAGTTTTCTGAAAATTTCCTTCCTATCCTTTACTATCTTCTCCCCTTATTATGCCTAAAAGAAAAGACTTCTTGTTTTGAGAGTAGTTGTCTAGTGCTCATTTTCTATGGCTCAGCTAACTGGCTGGCAGAGTGTGAAAGTCTGTGTAAAATCATCCAGTTCACCTTGACATTCTGAGCCCAATCTGTCTTTAACAAAAAACATGAATGCAATACTAGATATTCTTTAACCAGGAGGTACATGAGTGCAATGATAGACATTCAACCATGACACAAACTGAGCAAGTTACACAGCCTATTTCAAAATTTTATATTATTAGCAGGTGTTTTTTCCAGTCTATCAAACTTCACACCCACAAGCAGTGGGAAATAGTTCAACCCCACCTTTCCTGTCTCATTGGAATTCAGAAGCAATGTTGAATTAACCATGGTGTGTTATTCTTAACACTTTATCCTTTTAGAGTGAACCAAGATTGTCATTTCTCACTTCATTCCCTCTTTATCCTGGTCTTTTCCATTAACTTGTCTACATTCCCTTTGTGTCCCTGCTCCTTGTCCTCCTTATCCAAATCTTTCTCCTTCCCTTCTCCATTGCATCCCTTTTCTTCTTCCCTCACTTCTCTGTTCCCTTCCCTTCCCTTCCCTCCTCTCCTCTCCTCTCCTCTCCTCTCCTCTCCTCTCCTCTCCTCTCCTCTCTTCTCTTCTCTTCTCTTCTCTTCTCTTCTCTTCTCTTCTCTTCTCTTCTCTTCTCTTCTCTTCTCCTATCTTCCCTTCCCATTCCCCCCTTAGCCTAACCTACACCATCCTACCCTTCCTCCCTCCTCTGCTCTCCTCTCCTCTCTTTTTCTTTCTTCTTTCCTTTGGTCTAACCTTTCCTTTCCTTCCACTTTCTTCTTCCTTTCACCTGCTTCTATTCATTATACTAATTCAGGAATAGCATAGACATATGCCCTGTATTCATTTTCCATTGTAAGGTTATATTTTGAATATTCTCCAAATGGAGATGTGCTGTGTGCCTTGTTCATAAGTTCATGGACAGATAAAGGCATCAAGTATTGCTAGTGAATAAGACTTAAGACTTATTCTTGAAAGTGAGGGTCATTTGTCTGTGACATCTGTCACCCCATCACCTGCCAGGCAGATTTAGCTAATGTGGCTAAGTGGTGTCTCCTTTCTCTCTCACTTCTTCAGATGCCTCAATTCCAAAACTGCATGATCAGTTGATAAGGATGAATTTTTCTCATAGAAGAGGACAGTCTTAGTGAAGGGCAGATGAGATTTGAACTCTTCTGTTAGACTTTGCAAATATGCTCTCAAAAGATGCTCTCATAACTATATGCCTATTCTAACTTCCATACCTCACTCACTTTTTAAATTATCTTACATTTTGATGTTGACTCTTCCACTGGGGGCAACAAAACAAAACAAAACCCCCCCAAAACAAAACAAACAAAAGACAAAACAACAAAAAAACAAGGTTAATTTATATTTTACTGTATGATTATTTAAAACATTTTGTGTGTACCTGAATATGTGTATGTGTGTATGTGTGTGTGTTTATTTCAACAGCCATTCATATTGAAATAAGAGAACATCTCACAGGAGTTGGTTCTCTTTTCATCATGTGGGTTCTACATATTGAAATAGTTTGTCAGGCTTGGAGGCAAGAATCTTCACCTACTGAGCAATCTTTTAACTCAAATGTGTGATTTCTTGATGTAATGAGGCTAGTGTCTATTCAAATTATTTTTCTTGCATTTCTTTGTTTTTCTTGCTGAATTTGATGATTGCAAGGTAAATGATGGATAAAGTACTACTGATTGTATTCTATCATGACTCTTCTATATTGTAGTGTTTTCTTGAACTTTTTCATGGAGTCACTCCCTAAATGAAATAACAAGTTGCATATATTATGATTTCCTTACACAAGGGTATATTTGGTGGGAAAAGACCACATTTTAAAAAGGGTTTCAGTATTCCTAATTTACAAGAATATTTTTCAGTTTGTATCCTAATAGGCCTCTACTTTGTATTTAATTCTCAAAACCACCTCAAGTCTAATTTTTGGCAATACAGGAGAAAAAAACACCTAAGGTCAATAATTCCACATAACATTTTCTTAATGTCATAATGTGCATAATGGATTCTTTCTCTCTTTTGTTGAACTGCATTTACCATGTCTCCAGTTTTCATACGGCATGTGATTGTTTTATTAATACAACAAAATGTCTGGCAAAACAAAACAAAAAACAAAACAAACAAACAAAACCCAAACCTTAGGAGAATAATTTATGTAGTTTCTGGTTTCAAAGTCTAGGGTCATTATCATTGGTATGGCATGGTATCTGCCATGGTAACCAGGAATCTGTTCATCTGGGTTAGCACACACTGTCTAACTGTTAAAGGGCTCAACCTTGCTTTAGATGTGTGGAGGTCAGAGGCTAGACAACCTTTCCATCCTTCTTCTGTATGTGCATCACAAAGGTAGAGCTATAACATTCTCACTTCAGGATGAAAATGTTAAGCATTATAATCATGAACTACTACTGTCATTGGGAAGATACTAAGACAGATATGGATTTGACCGATGAACTTGTATGTATGTATGTATGTATGTTTGTTTGTTTTAAGTTTGTATGTATTTTTCAGGAGTGTCAAGTCTGAAGAGAAGTCACTTGGAGTTGGATTACATGCATTTTTCCTAAGAATATTTGGTATGAATAATATCCCCAGCATATAGACCAATATTAAGTGCTTAGCATCCAATTCTTTTTTCTGATAGGAAGCTATACTTAACTCTTGTCTTAGGGTTTCCAATGCTGTGAACAGACACCATGACCAAGGCAACTCTTATAAAGAAAACATTTAACTGGGGCTGCCTTACAATTTCAGAGGTTCAGTCAATCATCATCAAGGCAGGAAGCATGGCAGCATGCAGGCAGACATAGTGCTGGAGGAGCTGAGAGTTCTGCAGATTGATCTGCCTTCAGCCAGGAAAGACTGTCTCATGGGCGGCTAGAAGGAGGGTCACAGTGACCTACTTCCTCCAACAAGGCCACACCTAGGCCAACACCTCCTAATACTGCTACTTTCAGGGTCAAGCTCAGTCAAACCACCACACATTGGCAACCCCAAACACACTTTTTACCTTAAAGAGAATAAGGGTTTTAGTCTAGAATCAAACATGAGTTACCATGACATGAGCACACAGATTAAGATCATCCAAATATAATGTTAGAACATGAGGGCTACTTTGTGATGTTTATAGTTAGAGAAAAAAGGAATCCATGAACAAGGCACTTCTCAAAGATACCTGTAGGAATGCCAGGTAGGTTAGTTACAGAAAAGCAGAAATATCTGTGCTGTGGGCTCAGATGCTAGCTGTTGGCATTCTTAGTATTTTAGTGGGTGGGGGCTAAATACTGTAAGTCCTCTTTCCTGTACTGCCTCTTAAATCAAGATATCACCCAACGGCTTCATGCAATAGCCACAGAGACATAAGGACAGACATAAGAATGGGACAATGAATTATCGGTAAAAGAGGTAGAGATAATTTGTCTTTGGATCTGCAATAGTCCAAGTATCCACATGCAAGAAGTCCCATCAACTTGAAATATCTTGAACATAGGTGTGCTCTGCCCACATTATCCTGAACTTCAGTTTACAAGCCCTTGTGTTTGGAACTGGTTATTAGTAATTAGTCTGAGAATGAAGTCATTGTAGAAATAAAAATATTTTCTCTTATCTTTAAAGAACTTACCTAAACTTAATTAACCTTTATCTTTTAGTAGATTCAATAAAAAATCAGTAGGTAATGGCTTTTGTTAGTTAGAAATACAGAAACACAACAAAGACATTTCAAGAAATACATGTGGTTCATAATTATAAACTCATGGAGTAATTTCTTAGCATTTTATACATAGCTTTTATTTGTTGTGATCTCAAAAGTTTACATTAACTTATGATTCCTAAAAGCAAGTTTATAACATTTGATTTATAATTTGTTATATTGTGTTTTAAAAAATAGGAAAATTGAAGTGTTTCCAAGTGAAAAAACCTCTCCCCCCATTTTTTCCTTTCAATGGGTTGGGGTTTTGTTTTTGTGGTTGTTGATTGTTTGGGGTCTATTTTGTTTTGATTTTTTTCTCTCTTCACTGTAGCTGGCATTCCTGCACCTGTTTATTTTGGCGCTTTGATTGATAAAACATGTTTACATTGGGGAACTTTGAAATGTGGTCAGCCAGGAGCATGCAGGATGTATGATATAAACAGCTACAGGTAATGATAGCACTTGCGATCTACTTTTGTAGCATTAAATGTCCTCACTCATATTTAAATTTTTCTTGAGTGATAAGATTATATTTGGCTTCATTTTCAGAATGCACGTAGGTGGAATACTTTCCTTTTTACATATTTTAAAAATTTCCCATCATTCCTACAATGCTTAAATTATTTAAGCATGAGTGGGTTTCCTAACACAACCCACCAAAATAATTTAGAGAGTGAGGAGGTATCTGCTTGGAGTCTCTGGATTGGGAGGGGAAAGCTCTCCAGCCTACTCATGCATGCAGCCTGACTCAATGAGAACCTCAAATCTGTGTAGTCCCACGCAGTTTAATAAAATGTGCCAGATGCTGTAGCCAGGGATTATCTTGAAAAGACACCTGCTATCTACATTTCACTCTTGGTCACATCTCTGGGAAACTGCTGGATTTATTGGTTAGCAAGCTTATTAACAAAACTTAGCTCAGTAAAGTGATTATGCTACAAGTCTGCTGAGAGTGCCACAAGGGGAATGATATAATTACTGGAGCCATTACCCTTAGGAACCATGAGACCAGGGAGCTGTCTCTCTGAGATAGGCAGGGTCCATGCAGTTGTGTATGGTTTCATGAGGCTGCTTTGATTTAAAGCGGTTACCCATCTATTTCCCACCACTCTGATGCTACTTGGGCAGACGTCACTAACACTACAGTGACCAAACTGTGGTTTCACTGCTTCCCCATCCCCAGGGACATACCCACAATGGTGGACTCTATCCTGGAATTGTAAGGCAATTTATCTCCTGTCAAAGTCTTTTATACCAGTGGCAGGAAAATAGCATATTTCGAAATCTATTTCTAGTCCAGAAAAAAATCAGTTATATTTCTAGACTGTTATATTAGAAGTCTTGATCATCTATGCATATATACTATAGTTATACTTTCGCTCTGCAGAAACAGCTGTGAGCATTTCCTCTTCAAATGTAGTAAAGTCTAGTATTTTCTGGCTAAGGAATGGTGCCACCAACTGTGGGCTTGGTGTTCTCACCTCAAGTAATGTAATCAAAACAATGTCTCATGACATGTTCACAGGACACCATCATCCACAACAGCCTTTACTGAAAGTTTCTTTCTAGAAGAGTCTGGATTGTATGAAGTATAAAACACTATTTATCACACCAGATTTTACTATGAATATGTTGAGAAAATAAAGGAAGCTATTCATAGCTATTTAGAAATATGCATATGACAAACGACTACTTCCCAACACATTAACTCCAGAAACCTTAAGGCATGTTTTAGCAAACTGACAAAGATTAGATACTCATAACAGTATATAAGTTATTGTAAGAAATCCTGAAAGTTAAAATTACCCAATTCATTTCATAAAACTTGTACAGATTTCCTGCTGACACATGCAAAATTATACATGAAAATGAACAAACTGGCTGGGTGGTGGTGGTGCATGCCTTTAATTCCAGCACTTTGGAGTCAGAGACAGGTAGATTTCCAAGTTTGAGGCCAGACTGGTCTACAGAGTGAGTTCCAGGACAGCCAGGGCTATACAGAGAAACCCTGTC
>NW_022196903.1:135836734-135842477 GCF_008632895.1 Mastomys coucha | reverse complement strand
AAAAAAAAAAAAAAGAAAATGAACAAACTGAATTTATAACTATATAAACACGACTAATAGGACCTAATCTTTACATGCAAAGATTTCAATTTTACAAAATGCACTGGTGGAACACAGCATGTTAGTGCTGAGTAGGAGAGAAAACTTGATTCTTTCTTTCTTTTTTTTTGAGACAGGGTTTCTCTGTGTAGCCCCGACTGTCCTGGAACTCACTCTGTAGACCAGGCTGGCCTCAAACTTAGAAGTCCACCTGCCTCTGCCTCCTACGTGCTGGGATTAAATGCATGTGCCACCACTGCCCGGAGAGAGAAAACTTGAAAAGTGATTTTATGTTACTTTAAACATGTGTGAACAAAACAGTAAAGAAGATTTCCGTTAACATGATATGGGGTTTTTACTCAGTATTTCGGAGAACAGGTAAAAATGGCTGGGGAAGCACTGTGGCCAACTGTGAGGTAATAGCACAGGAGATTTGCTGGCAGAGTTTGAGTGGTCTGGCCATGTTACATGTTCCATCAGGAAGCATCAAGTGTTAGAATGCCAGGGCATGATGCTCACATTCAATAGTAGAAATTTATCATTAGCGAAACTTGTCTGAAGGCAACATCTTTATAGACACACCCAGAGATATATTTCTATAATGATCCCAAATTTAATAAAGTTGACAATGAAAACTAGGCATCACCCAAATGAAGAAAATGGGTTTAAACTTTTATATTGGAAAAATTTGCCATTTTAACAAACATAATTAAAACTCAGCAAAGTAGATTATATAATGCACATAAGCAAAATAATCCTTAAATGTTTTTCATCAAAGAATAAAGGATCTGTAAGAATACACAAAATTAGCTTTCACTAAAAATATTAAAATGTGATACACATTATTCTTTTCAATAGGCGCATTTTCCTGGGGTTGCCTGTAGCACTAAGAGGATCAAGCTATCTCCCTGTCATCTTCATTCTGATACTTATGAGGAAGTTCCAGTTCCCTGGGGACATCAACTCTTCAGAAACTGAACCCGCAGAGATGAAGCTCACAGGGAGTGAAGGCGAGTGCACAGATGCGCCCAGAAATCCTAATATTGAGAATGATGGAGAACTGAAAACTAAGCTGTAATGAGTTTTCTACTGGCCTGTGCAAGGCCATGAACAGAATGCACATTTCACTTCCCCTCAATCATGAGATGTACGATAGGAACTTTTACCATCAAGGAACTCAACAAATATTTTTATTTGTGATAAAAACAATTACTGATAGCACTTTCTGAACATCAGAGTACCACTTAAGATTTTCTCAGATAAGATCTCTATGGTGATGCACACGCTGAACTTTATTTGCACACAGCACTTTCTCTTTTAACTCAATCAAGGGAAGTTTGTGTTTCCTACACATCTTCAAAGAAGTTTAAAACTTCCCTATTCCTGAAGCAGTATTTAATTCCACTGAATTTATACTTCAATACTGGAGGTATTTAGAGCTGAAAATATGCATTCTGGTTAGGCCACATTGAGAAAGTTATCTTTTCTATGTTCAAGATGTCTGCATATGTCTATATTAGTAGTTGTCAAATTTTTATTATTTTAGACATATGCTTCTAAGATTCGATGTTTCCTGATGTGTCACCTTCTGTTTTCAGTCCCTTCTTCCTTTACCCCTGTTACACATTTGATAATTTTGTTTAGATCACTGATAAACTTAGCCAGGATATTAAAAATCACATTGCAAGGATTGTTGGACCTATTTTCCCTAGCAACTCAGAGCCGTTCATGAAATTCTTTCTTAGAAGCAACTATTTGAGAAAGCCAGTTCTTTCGAAGTTCCTTTGTAAAGACTAAGTTGTTCCTTAGTGGTCCACTGCTTGCCTAGCATGTGTGCAGCCCTGCACTGAACCAAAAGGTGGAGTAAACTACTGACAATAATAGATAAAATAAAATAAAATAAGAAATAAATGAAAATAAATCAGGGCTGATGCAGTATAAGATGTCTCAAAGACTACTTTCTCATACTCAGAATGCCTCTTTGGCTCAGTGGTCTTTTTTTGTTTTCATGTGTTCTCAGAACACATGAATAAAATGATAACATGTTTAAACGTATAACTATAATTTTATAATAAATTATAATAAATTTATGAATTTATAATTAAAATTAAACTATAACATGAATAAAAACAACATGGCTATTAAATTTCAAAATCAGAGTACAACCTTTAAAGTGAGACCAAGCAGATAGTTCAATGGAAAGGGGCATTTGCTACCAAGCCTGACAAGGTGGGTTTGATCACTGGGGTCAATATGGTAGAAGAAGAGAACTACAAGTTAGTTTATGCCTTCCAATCCTGTACTGTGGTGTACATGCCCCACCCTAAACTATATGTGCAAAGAGAGAGAGAGAGAGAGAGAGAGAGAGAAGGAGAAGGAATTCATTTTAAGCAGTGACTCTTGCTAAAAGGAAATTTGGCTTAATAAAATTCAAAGTATTTGTAAAAGAAACAAAATCAATTTGTAGTGGTTTGAATATGAAGTGCCCATTTTCAACTAGAGCAATGGGGCAGTAGGGCATTCGCTTTCCTGTTGATAATGCCGCTTCAGGAGGGTTGGGCAGGTACATCCTTGAAGGAAAAAAATACATCACTGAGATTAGTTCTGAGATTAAGAGCCTGACCCTACTTCCAGTTCATACTCTTCATTGTCCAGGAGGATATGAAATCTTAGCTTCAAGCTCTAGTCACTGCGCCTGCTGCTCACTATCATACCTCCATGCCACAAGGAGCTACAATCCCTCTGCAATCATAAGCCAAAAAAAAAATCTTTGTTTTAAAAGTTGCTTTGTGATGTTTTTCTCACAGTGGTGAGAAGTGACTGATGCAGAAGCCATCTTACATTGTGTCTGATAAAGAATAAAGACTTTTAAGGAACAAAGGACCTTGCTGGTAATTCAGAGTTGTGGCTCAATATCGTAGCATGGCCAGAACTATTCTCTTATGTTCCTTACCATCCTTCCCTTTGTAATGAAAGTGGATATATAAAACTGGAATGAATCCCTAAAGATGGGGAGGATGAAGTAAGGAAGGTGAGGAGTGGAGGTCAGTATACTATGGTTATTTATGCACAGTGAAGTGAGAATCTCTCCAGGCTAGGGCAGAATGAAGGCAGGTACAATCTCAGCAGCTCCTTGTGGGAGCCAGAATGTCCATGTTGACAGATTTCGGCTACTTGAACTATAACCAATCTATTTCTAAGACGGAAAGGTTTATTTTGCTCTTGTCTCCAGGTGTCTTAGGCCATAATCCATTGGCCCTGTAGAAAGAATCTCTCATTTATTGAGTGGTGGTATCATCTCTCAATAAAAGTTTGATGGCCAATGAGCTGAGGCAGGATTAGAAGGAGAGACATCCAGCAGAGAGAGATAATCAGGGTAGGAAGATTCCCTATCTGGCTTGGAGGAGTTAGAAGCTTGAAACTGAAGACAGGTAACTAAAATATAGTACATGTAGAATGGTTTAAATGTGCTAATGTAAGTTATAAGCTAGTCAGGGAAGAAGCTCAAGCTTACATGCTAGGCATTTAGTCATAAATAATTAATTCTAGTTAAAAAACATAACTTCAAAAATCACAGAAGCTGGAAAAAGAAACAGAAAGGGAAGGAGATAATCATGTCTTGTTTGCCTTGGCGTGGAATGGACCTTGATAAGTTATGCTGTATCATATGAGTTGGTTAGCACAGCTCAGTTCACTACAAAAGAAACCAAATAGATGTTTACATGATCACGTGCTTGTGTCCAGGCCATTGTGAGAGAAAGCAGAAAGAACAAAGGCCTATACGTTGATCTTTCATTTTAATTTATGTCTTAGATTTTTTTCTTCAGTACAAATATACATGATAAGAGACATTTTTCATCAAGAACTATGTATAATTAAAAGCAAATTAATAATAAGTAATGGCTTTTGTAGAAGAGAACGAAATTGAGTCCCTCATTTATTGTTTTCTGATCACCTAAATGATTGCAAAGGTGGGGGATTCTGTCCCCTTAGTGAAGGTATAGTGTGCTGATTCATAGAATGGTGGAAAGTTAACAATTGCCATCAGTGTCTAAACAAGTTAAGAGGCTGAGTCTATTATTATCATGATGGGAAAAATGAAGGTATGCAGGGAGACATGGTATTGGAGAAATCTGAGATTTCTTCATCTGGATCAACAGGCACTAGAAAGAGAGTCCCTAGGCCTGGCTTGAACACTTGAAACCTCAAAGCCTACCCACAGTGACATACTTCCTTCAACAAGGTCACATATCCAAACAGTGCCACTTCCTATGAGTCTATGAGGGCTATTTACAATAAAAATTACCACGTTTGGCTAGAGAATCTGTGAACTACAATCAAGTTAGGTAAATAAGAGGCATTGTTATATAGTTCTTGACACTTGAGAAAAGACCATAGAGTCAATCCCATTAAAGTTCAAAGATTTACTTATTACTGTTAGCAGGACAATAATTTCTGAGCAAGTCTTGAGTTTTCCAAGAGGGGTGGTAGTAAGGGAAAGATTTGTAAAGGTAAAAATCACAATACCTTGAGTATCTGTACAAGCAAGTTAAGAGCTGTTTTGTTCTGCTGAGATTATGTAGTCAAGATGATCTGAATGTCTTCACAAGCAGGCCACAGAAGACAAAAGGCGGTCATAGCACAAGTATCTGGTCACGGGTTTCTGAGTTGAGGATGCATCACTGAACCAGAGTTACCGGGAATTTATCTCCAGAGTTTAGAGTCAGAGACAAATGACTGGTAGGTACCAAGGCCGATGTCTAGAATGAAATGGGTTCCTTCCTTCCTTCAGTCCTTCCGTCCTTCTGTCCATCCATCCTTCCTTCCTTCCTTCCTTCCTTCCTTCCTTCCTTCCTTCCTCCTTCCCTCCCTCCCTCTCTCTCTCTCTCTCTCTTTCTTTCTTTCTTTCTTTCTTTCTTTCTTTCTTTCTTTCTTTTCTTCTTTTCTTCTTTCTTTCGGTCTGTCTGTCTTTCTTTCCTTCTTTCTTTCTATTTTTAGACATCACATTCATTACTGGCTCTAGATCAGTAGAATCAAATCATGAGTCACATTTATGTAGTGAGAAAGGTTGATACACTCACATATGTAGTATACATGTATGTATGTATGTATGTATGTATGTATGTATGTATGTATGTATTTGTAATACTGAAGGACCCTGAGGGCCATCATGAGTTTTGTATTCCAATAGGCACCATAAATAGCCATTTGTTCCTTTTGACAGTAACAGAGAAATGGCTCCTTTGGTAAAGAGGAACTAGTTTCCATTGAACCTAACATTGCAGCCGTTTGTCAACTTTAAGAGGTGACATACTCTGTTCTATAACTGCTTTTCGGCTGTTGCTGTCCCGCAGCAACATAAACAGTAGGTTACCTGGAATACGAAGTTAGAAATAGATAGGAAAAGATAGAAGGAGATATGAGAGAGTGGCCACAGATATACCTACCCACATGGAAAGGTAAAAAGTAGACGGGAGACTCTCTGCTCAGCCATCTTGGTTCTTTAATGCTAATTCCTTTGTTCCCGCAACAGGTAAAGTACTTGGGGCAAACCACCCTCCCAAACTACGTCGGTATAACAGTCCAATCAGAAACTTCCTTCTTGCAAATAGAGGTGGAGCTACTGAATGTAGCGACTTCCACAACACTGTGTTAATGTCTAGGCTTAGGGGAGGGAGACCACATTTCACCCCTCTAATATATC
>NW_022196903.1:135833656-135834027 GCF_008632895.1 Mastomys coucha | reverse complement strand
AAGGGGCACCGGAGCGGCGCCTGGGCGGCCATGCTGTCGGGGCCGCATGGCAGGGGGAGCTCAGGGAGTGGCAGGCCGGGCACGCGTGCCCCGCGTCACCGCCGCCCGGGGCAGCCTTGCAGTATCTCTGTCAGGCCCCGGCCCTCCGCGCTCCAGACAGCCTCGATGGGGGAACCCCGGTGCGGGCGAGGGGCGCGGAGCACCGGCACGCAAGGGTGGGGAGCGCACCACGTGGGGAACATGGAGCTGGGGAGCGTGCGCTCCGGGGACACGGCTCGCAGGCTCGCTAAGGCCCAGTGCGAGGGGGGGGGAGGGAAACACCCCCCAGCACGGAGCGATCACTCTCTGAAGGCCCGTCTCCCAAGCCACGC
>NW_022196903.1:135818054-135832878 GCF_008632895.1 Mastomys coucha | reverse complement strand
AGCTACTGAATGTAGCTGCTTCCACAACACTGTGTTAATGTCTAGGCTTAGGGGAGGGAGACCACATTCGGCTATAATTAGAATGTGGTTGTCAAGGCCAAGGGTGGCTGGGATGCCAGTCAATGGTCAGGAGGGGACAGAATAATATAGTTTACATTCCTGGTCCTGTTGAACCATCTGGAGTTAGCCAAGTGCAGGTAGCTTTGGGCAGTTCAGAATGCTGGTCTGAAGCTCGGGGTCAAGTTGGCACAACATTGCCTCAGAATGTGGGGTTTTGTCAGCAAGTCCAGAGCTCGCTAATTTTAAAGGACCACCTAAGACTGGCAGTTTTGCATGTTTTGCAGTGTTTAGCTGAATGGAAATTGCTGGGACCAATATAGACTAGGGACAGAGGATAAAATCAGGGGGGAATAGTCACCTTGGGTATATCAATAGTCACCTTGGGTATATCAATAGTCACCTTGGGTATATCAATAGTTACCTTGGGTATATCAATAGTTACCTTGGGTATATCAATAGTTACCTTGGGTAACTATTGAACATACTTGAACTTCTAGGTCATGACAGTTGGGACAGTGGGGAGTCTCAGAACCAGGGAATGGAGAGCACATGTGCTTAGGAACAGGCAATGTACAGGGAAGCTCTGGCAGGTGACCTACGTGTCCACCTCTTAATGGGTGGACACTTGGGTGACAATCCCCTCCTTCACAGATGCCTCCTTATTAGCTGCTCAAAATCCAGGAGAAACCCTGGGCTCTAGACCCTGGCTCCCTGTCACCAGTAGTAAAGAAAATCTGTTTTCTTCATTTGACCGAACACTTCAACACATACCCAACCATTACTGATACAGCTTAGCAATCAAAACCAGACCTTATACTGTCTAGAAAACTCAACAGAGTGGCATCCTTTACAATTCCATGGGTACAGTGACTGAAGTGAGCAAATATACTTGTAGTCCCTGAGCTTTATGCCACGTGGAAGGTCACTGCTCCTACCGTTTACCCTCTGAGCCAGGGTAGCAATGAGCCCACGGCTGCTGCGAGGCACTGTTGAAAGAGCTGCCATGGTAGTGGTATACCCTGTCCAGCCATCCCTGGCATTTCTTTACGGATGGTGCCTCAACCAAAGCTACCAGTGGTCAGGATGCTCGTCCCATCATGGAACCTATGAAGGGAAAAAAAGGGGTTTAAAAAAAACCCACTAATCCCTGATGTTTAAACCTTCACAGGGCCAAGGGCCTCTCCTCCTGTTGATGACCAACTTGCCAACCTCTACTATACACATGCTGCCAGAGCCATCAGTCCCACCATGTGTACTCCTTAGTTGGTGGTTTAGGCCCTGGGAGCCCTGGGGGTGCTAGTTAGTTCATATTGTTGTTTGTCCTAAGGGGCTGCAAACCCTTTAGCTCCTTCAGTCCTTTCCCTAACTCCTTCATTGGAGAACCCTGTACTCAGCTCAATGGATGGCTGTGAGCCTCTACTTCTATATTAGTCAGGTACTGTCAGAGCCTCTCAGGAGACAGCTATATCAGTCTAGAGTGCCCTTCCTTCAGTCTCTGCTCCATAGTTAGTCTCTGCAACTCCTTCCATGGGTATTTTTTTCTCCCTTTTAAGAAGGAATGAAGTTCTGTGCCCCAGTGTAGGGGAATGCCAAGGCCAGTAAGCGGGAGAGGGTAGGGTGGCGAGGAGGGGGAGAGAGGAGGGAACAGGAGTTTGTTCTTGTTGTTATTTTTAGGTTTTTTGGGGGGAGGAACTGGGAAAGGAGAAATCATATGCATGTAAATAAAGAAAATATCTAATAAAAAACTGAAGCCAGACATATTAAAGTAATATATATACATATATATAGCTAATATGTTTAGAGTTATTTAAAATTTATATTGAGAAAATCATATATTTTCAGTATTGCTGCAGACAAGCATCTACATAAGACTGTTTTATATAAAACAACTTTTATACTACTCATTTTTATTGTTACAATATTTTATAAATATTAAAGAATGACAAAAAAAGTTATATGTAAAAAAAAAAAAAAGATGTTTAAACCTTCCATTTAGAGACATATTCATTCCTAACTGAAAACCTAAAGTTTCCAAAGAATACAGGTGAGAGATTGGGTAACTTCACCTGGACTATGGTAATGCTGTCATAGAATGGAGGACAAGAAATGTGTTACACAAGGAAAGAAGCTTTGCATATGTTCATACAGGAGAAGAAAAACTACAGATTCTGTCCAAACTGATACAAATCAGATTGAACCAGGGAAAACCCCTGAAGATTTTGCCTGCAGAAAGGAGGGAGAAAATCAAAAAGACAAAACCAGCAGGTGATGTATATGCTAGTCCCTCTATTTGGGGACAATTCTGAAACTAAAACGGTTTCCGACCAAAACTTCAGCTGAGCATGGCCAATAAATCTTGTTCGCTACAGAGTTCCTATGACTTATAATACATGATGTCCTTTCATATAGCATGAATGGATGTATATATTACAGTTTGAATTATAATCAAACGGCCTCATAAAGAAACAAGGGCACGTGAACTCTTCTATGCGTTAAGCTTTCAGCCACCCGTGGAGTAGCTGTTTTAGTGCCTGTAGGTTTTTTGTTTTTTGTTTTTTGTTTTTTGTCAGAGATTACTGTTCAATCCAAATCTGTTAGTCAGACAACCACTTTAGTGGTGAGGCTGTTTGTGCTCCATCGGCACTGACTCCCTGATGTAAAGTTAAACTGTGTATTAGCTTGGATTGCTATATAGAGATCCCATGACCACAGCTACTCTTATAGAGGCAAATATTTAATTGGGGGCTGGCTTGTAGGTTCAGAGGTTCACTCCATTATCAAAATGGCAGGAAGCCTGGCAGTGTCCGGGGAGGTGTGGCTCTAGAAGAGCTAAGAATTCTACATCTTGTTCTGAAGGCAAATGTGAGAAGACTATTGTCTTCCAAGCAGCTGGTCAAGGGTCTCAAAGCCCACACCCACAGTAACACACTTCCTCAAACAAGGCCACACCTACTCCAACAAGGCCACACCTACTCACTCCAACAAGGCCACACCTACTCCAACAAGGCCACACCTACTCCAACAAGGCCACACCTACTCCAACAAGGCCACACCTACTCCAACAAGGCCAAACCCACTCCAACAAGGCCACACTTACTCCAACAAGGCCACACCTACTCCAACAAGGTCACACCTCCTAATAATTTCATTCCATGGGACACGCATATTCAACCCACCAAATTCCACTCCCAGGACTTCATAGGCTTTTTCAAACACAGAAGTCTATGGAGGTCATGTGTAGTCATAGCAAAATGCAAAATACATTTAGTCCAACTTCAAAAGTCCCCATAGCCTATCACAGTCTCAACAAAGATTAAAAGTCCAACGTTCAAAATCTCTTCTGAGATTCATCCAATCCCTTAACTGTAATACCCTATAAAATCAAAATCAAAAGGCAGATCACATACCTCCAACATCAAAGGATATACATTACCATTCCAAAATGACATAGTGAGGAAATCCTGGACATAGGCAAGACCAAAACACAGCTGGGGAAACTCCGAACTCTGCATTTCCATGTGTGATGTAAGTGTACTCTTCATATCTCCAAATCCTTTCGTCTTTTTTGACTCCAACGCACTTCTTTCTCCAGGGCTGGTTCTATTCGCTGTTAGCAGCTTTCCGCAGCAGGTATCCCCCAGCTCTGACATTTGTAATATCTTGGGGGGGTATCCAAAGCAACTTCAACTTTACAGCACTTTGTTCAAATGTCTGGGATCTACATACGATTTTCTTGGTTCCTCTAAAGGGCTTGAGTCACGTCTCCAGTTCTACGTTCTGTAGCACTCCAGTGCAGGTAGCCTCCCGCCAGCTGGCAGTACTTACCCTTGGGGGTTGGAGCCAAGACTGCAGAATCAGAGTCTAGGAGCAGGTGAGAACTCCACAGCAAGCAAACTCCCTTATTAATCCCCAGGGGCGCCCTTCGTACCCTTCACCCACATCCCATTCATCCAAAGCAAACATGTCTTTCCAGTGGTAATTCCTGATTGGCTGGCATTGTCTGTGTCATCAATCTTTACGCTCTCAGGCAGTCTTCAACTAGGTCCTCATGTGGAAGTTGCCTCTGTGGCTATGCAGCCCCTGACATTTATGTGGAGGTGGCTACTGCTTTGTCAGTGAGGCCTGCCGTTCATCCTACACTTCAGGACCTGGTTGACAGCATTCCACAGCTGCTGCTGCTCCTGGTGCTCATCCCATGGTACTGCCATCTCCAACATGCTGGGGTTTCTCATTGCAATGAGGCTTCACCAATCGCCTCTTTGGGTTCTTTTTATGGCGACAAGCCTCAACTACTTTGCAAGACCCCTTCAGTCCTTGGTTGTCCACTGCAAATGAGGATATACTGTTACCAGGATCTGTCCCTGTCTTCTCACAGCATCAAGCCTCAGTTGCTCTCTATGACCCCTTTACGAACATGTCATAAGACCAACAGTTTTTAGGCCATAAGATTCTTCTCCACTGAAACCTTTTGGGCCAGGTCTGCAGAGTTCAAATCATGCTCAGCACACATGTATTCCACACTCCTACTAGGACGATTCATTAATTCTCACTTAAAGGACGCCACAGCTTTCCAAGTAAGTCCTCTAATCCACATTCCTCCAAACAAAAGCATGGTCAGGCCTATCACAGCAACAGCCCAGTCTCTGGTACCAACTACTGTTTTTGGTTAGAGTTTCCATTGCTATGAAGGGACACCATGACCACAACTCCTCTAAAGGCAAACATTTAATTGGGACTGTCTTGGAGGTTCAGAGTATCAGTCCATTATCATCATGCGTGGCAGTGTCCAGGCAGGTGTTAAAGGAGCTGAGATTTCTGCATCATGTTCCAAAGGCAAACGTGAGAAGACTATTAGCTTCCAGACAACTAGGAGGAGTTGCCTCCTACACACCCACAGTGACACACTACCTCCAACAAGGCCACACCAACCCAACTATTAAATAAAAATCAACCAGCGTTTCAGTCTACTCCCAGCCAGGCACATAGCCCACAACTGCATGCCTCCCCTTGCCAAGGCCTCTCCCGCCAACACTGGCTCTGCTTTTCCAGAGCTCCGAAATTGCTCTCTCATTCCTGAGGCTAGCTGCTGCCAAATTGCCCAGGACTCCCAAATTTCCGCAGCTAGCTGGGGACACACTCTCACCAACCCAGGTTCTATCATGATTACCTTTCCTCTGGAGCTCAGTTGTGTCGCTGCGAAGTGGAAAACCAGACAATCTTAGTTTAGAATCAACAATTAACACAATTGCTGGGCATGGAATCTATTGTCCTAAACTCATCAACTACTCTATGTTAGAAATCTTCCAGTGACAGATTCTGGTGGATTCCACCACCAGATCTAACAGTCCCCAGTCTCCATCCTGCCTGCTTTGCTCCCGCTTCACCATCCAAAAAGGTCCATCCCTTTCTCCTTGTTCCCTCTTCCTCTTTCCGACTTGGAAAGCCCACCTCCTACTCACCCAGTGATTGGCTTCTTGTCATCTTTATTATCCAATCAATCAGTTAAGGGAACATTCCAATGCCCACCTCCCAAGAGTGCCTGCCATTCCCTGGGCCAAGCATACTCAAACCACCACAAAGTGTCAGCCTCTGAGCCTCTGTTGGATCTTGCTTATGGACAGTGCTGACAGCTTGTAACTGGGTTCGATAACATTTTTCAAATTAATTTAGTTTCTTTTATTAAGAGTGTCATCTACTTTGTGGCTTGTCTCTGAAGTTGTAGGAATGTCAATCTGTGTTTTCCATTGTTATAATAGATATCCCCCTACATTTATGGCTATGTCACCCATGTATGACCTTAATTTTACTACCTGACATTTATGCCCTGTATATTCAAGCTATCTGGTACATTGTTTTATGTGAGAATAAATCCCAACACCTTGAAATTGTATATCTATCTGTTGATGTGGCCAATTAAGAGGCCAAGTTTTTGTTTATGCTTCTAAATTTGTATTTCTTTTATTCTCTTGACTCCTTTTTGCATCACTCTGATTCGCTCTGTGTGTCACATGAATGGCTATTATAGAGTTGGCAAAGCCACGGCCTCTCCTATACAAGAACCCAAAGACTTGACAAAGACTTAACAACCCTACCATGATCTCTCATTAATGCAGTCAGGTGTGAACAACACCAATATAGCATATTTTTAATAAAGCAAGAGCTCTAAAATGACACTTAAGTCAGGAGGTGCACTTTAAACCTTAGGTAAGCATGGTCTTTCACTTGAATGTAGTTGTCTTCGTTAGGGTTTTACTGCTGTGAACAGACACCATGACCAAGGCCACTCTTAGAAGGACAACATGTAATTGGGGCTGGCTTACAGGTTCAGAGGTTCAGTCCATTATCATCAAGGTGGGAACATGGCAGCATCCAGGCAGGCATTGTGCAGGAGGAGCTGAGACTTCTACATCTTCATGTGAAGACTGCTATTGGAAGACTGGAGGCCAACATTTTAGAGAAATAATGATCGCATCTGCTTCAGTGTCAACCATTCTTTCCATTTGCATATTCCAGAAGGCAAGGACTCTTTTCTGGAATTAGTTGAATTTTCTTTGTAACTCCTTTTTAAATGACCTTGCTCACTACAATTAAGATATTTGAGAGTTTATATTGTCTTAAACCCTTAGTGATGGCTTCTCCTAGGAAGGCCATATTAGATGAATGAGGTCCAATATCATTAATACTTCTCATCTATTCATTTATTGGTACTGATATTGCCTTTAGTGGATTGATTACTTCTTTGCATTCAGCTTTAGCATTTCCTAAAGCTAAAGATTCAATTAGGGCCTTTCTACATAGTGAATCTGATATATTTCTCTCTATAGATGAAGTCAATCTTTGCATAAAGTCAGTGAATATTTCTTCTGGACCTTGAAACATTTGAGAAAATGATTTAAGTCTTTCCTGTTTCCTCAATCTTGCCCCAGACATTTAAGGATGCTGTGCCACATAATGGCAAGAATCCTTCATTATATTCAGCTTGCGTTTGTAACTCAGCATATGGACCATCACCAAGCAGCTAATCCTTAGCAATACTGAAACCTCTGTCTCTATTTCTCCGTGCTATCTCCTTAGTTTCTTCTCTCCATCATGAAAGCCATTGTAAATGTAGCCCAGGTTCTAATATTGCTCATGCCATATCTTTCCAGTCTTGAGAAATTACTCTATTTGTACAACCCAAGAAGTCAGGATTTGTTTTACAAATGGTCAATGCATTCCAAAATTAACAACATTTTCTCAAATTAAACATATCCACAGGTTGCTATTAAAATTCCTGATAATCATGTGGATGATTATCATCTCTTGGTCTTTGTTGTATACTAACTAGATAAACTAAAGCTAGTTTTCTATCAAACTTTGGTTGGCTTTCTTCATTTTTATCTTCAGTATCTACCTGAGTATTTTCTCTAACTCATATTTTAAATTCTGTGTTAATATTTTGTACCTTTCTAGTGCTTGGATTGCTGTCATTCTAGCATTTTGTTCAGCCTGAATTGTAGTTTCCTTTCCTCTGAGGCTTCTCTCCACATTTCATTTGTTTGTTGTTTTTGTTTTGTTCACTGTGACCTATACAATTCTGAACTTTTTATTCTAATGTTCCCTCTAAGCCTTCTTTTTATGTTGTATTTTTCTCTCTCTGATGTTTATTCCATTCTATACATTTTTGTATCTTCTGTTCCAAGTATTGCTTTTGTATTTATTTTTTTTCTTATATAGTAATTATGATATGTTAGTAGCTTCTTTATTTTGATTTATTGACTTTAATAATATTTTCTCAAAGCCTTTTCTTCATATCTCATTTTTCTCTTTCTGTTGTTCAGGGTGATCTGTATCACTTGTTCTAACCCCTGAACCTTTGACTTCATATTTCATCTTCTCTCTCCGTTGTTCATTTTGCTCTATAAACTCTTGTACTTTTTTTCATTCTGAGCTTTCCATATTTTTGGTTTTTTCTAATATTCTAATTCTAGTATTATAGCATCTACTCTATTCTGATTTATTAATTTTAGTAAGGTCTCCTCTAAACTTTCTCTCTTTATATCATTTTTCTCTCTCTGTTATTTCTCTAAAGCCTTGTCTTTGAGAAGATATAAAAGGCCAATCCAATAATAATAATAATAATTTAATTTAATAAAATTAAAAATAAGGATTATAAATGTAACAATAACCATAATTCCTAATATCTCTTTATTTCTATCTTGGAACCATATGAGAGATCATCAGATAAGCTCCAAGGCATCTGTGCTATTGTGCCTCCTCCCATCTGTATGCACCTTGTTTGTTTTAAATGACCAGTTTCAATGTGTGTATATATAACTGGGATGTTTTATATTCAGTCTCTTTTTTCTTTAATATAGAAGCATGATTTTTAAACAATTTTTACCTGATCGAGAGTTTTGTTCTCCCTCTGAATTTACCTTCTGCTTCTGCACTGTCATCAATTCTGTGCCATTCTTTCAGCTCATATAAAGAAAGTGTATTTCCATCTTCCACGTGTAACTTGGAATTACCTTATCTGATCCTTATTACTCCCTTATTCTGGGCCGTTTGTTGTTTTATGGTTAAAGGTGTTGGCTCCTATCCATTGAACTGAGTACAGGTTCCCAATGAAGAAGTTAGAGAAAGGACCAAAGGAGCTGAAGGCTTTGCAGCCCCTTAGAATGAACAATATGAGATAACTGGTACCCTCAGAGCTCCCAAGAACTCAACCGCCAACCAAAGAGTACACATGATGGGACTGATTGCTCTGGCAGCATGTGTATAGTGGAGGATTGCAAAGTCGATCATCAATGGGAGGAGAGACTCTTGGCCCTGTGAAGGTTCTGTGCCCCAGTGTAGGAAAATGGCAGGGTCAATAAGTGGGAGAGGGTGGGGTGGCAAGCAGGGAGAGGGGGGAGGCAACAGGGGTTTGTTCTTGTTTTTTGTTTTGTTTTTGTTTTTGTTTTTGTTTTTGAGGGGAAACTGGGAAAGGTGAAATCATATGACATGTAAATAAAGAAAATATCTAAAAACAACAAAAACAACACACACACAAAAAAACCCCCAAGTCTTTCAAGCCAAACTAGAACTACACATAAAAAAAAAAAAAAAGGCCTAGAATGTTGTCAGTCTGTGAGATTTGCTGCTGAATAAGCTCACCCTTGCTTATTCTTTCTGAGCTCTGAGTGGCTGATTCAATTCAACTCTTTTGGCTCAAACTACTCTTCAGGCTAACTGATTTAATAATGATTCCCCCTCTCTCAGCCTCTACTGAATTTCTCCGTGTGGCCTCATACTACCTTTGGCAATACATTTTAATCTTCTGGTTCCTACTCATCCCTGGTTTGTTCTTTTTAACCTATGTCTAGAATGGTCTCTTTTCAACCCTTCTTTCTACATGTTGCTTGATTCTCCCTCTTATCTCTATTGCAGAGTTCTCCACAAACTGTTGTATTCCTGTACTGTACTCTCTTCTTCCTGTACTATCTATTTCTCCCATAAGTAGATTCCCCTTTCTTTCTCTTCCTGTGAGACTTAGACATATCCTATTCTGTAAAATCTTTCTCAGATTCATCACTTTTTCTGCAACTCAATAAGGTATCACATTCAAACATGGGCATCTTCTTCTAAAGATTAAGTTTACCTTCACTGTTTGAGATTAAAGATGAGTTCTAAGGTTCTGTCTGTATTCCAGTCAATGGGATTAAAGGTGTGTACTAAGGTCTGAACCTGTAGTGGCTGGTTTTGTGTGTCAACTTGACACAGGCTGGAGTTATCACAGAGAAGGGAGCTTCAGTTGGGGAAGTGCCTCCACGAGATCCAGCTGTGGGGCATTTTCTCAATTAGTGATCAAGGGGGTAGGGCCCCTTGTGGGTGGTGCCATCTCTGGGTACCACCCACAAGTCTTGGGTTCTATAAGAGAGCAGGCTGAGCAAGCCAAGAGAAGCAAGCCAGTAAGCAACATCTCTCCATGGCCTCTGCATCAGTTCCTGCTTCCTGACCTGCTTGAGTTCCAGTCCTGACTTCCTCTGGTGATCAACAACAATGTGGAATTGTAAGCTGAATAAACCCTTTCCTCCCCAACTTGCTTCTTGGTCATGATGTTTGTGCAGGAATAGAAACCCTGGCTAAGATATCCTAACTAGAAACAGGTTCAAATAATCTGTAACATTATAGCTATCTCAACTTTTCTTCATGAGTGGTCACCTTGTGTAAAGGAAGGCAGAATCTTAGAAGAGCTAGTTTGAAAGTGATATGTCGGTGTACAATCATTCTTTCAAAACCCTCCTTTTAAGTTGGCTGACGAGGACTTCGTAGCATATTTAGTGATACCACTGACCTTAACTCCTAGGCATCAGCAGCACTGCTTCCCAAGACACAACATCAAAAATGGCTCAAGATCTTGACGTATGTGGCAAAAAGAATAGAGTTATCCTGGGTTGAGAAGCATGGATACGTGTAGCTGTCCAGCAGCCACAAGTACGAATGGGTTTTCTGGAATGGCGTCAAGGTCCTGGAAAACCATTTTGGGGTACCAGAACCATGGGAAGGGTTCATAAAAATTAGCCAAACACAGATGTGTATCAATCAGCCATCTTTCATTGAAAATCACTTTGTTACAAGCAAAATCAGGTAGAATAGGTAAGGCAAAACCCCTCCCCCAAGTTCATCAGCAACTTGGCCCAATCAGCAACTTCTCCTTCAGTCTCTGGAGGCGGGACTTCCGGCATAACTGGAACTTGGAGAGAGGTGTGGCAATTACCAGGAGGTGGACAGAGAGGTGTGGTTATCTGTGGCAAGGCCGGGTCTGAAGACTCAGCCCTTAGATGTAGGAGGGTCACGAATACAATGCATGTCTGAATGCTATTTTTCCCCTGTAAGTCTATCTAATAGAGAAATGAGAATTACAAATTGCAAATCCTTTATCCATCAAAGCAACAATAGAAGATGGTATGAAGTGGAAACTCTAGTTTCTTTGGAAAGTTAGTTATGTCAAATGATGTTTTGCTGGGGCACACTGATGAAAGGATGTCTTTCTAAAGCAATCACATGAAAGAATGTTTTCCTGAAAGGATGTTGTGATATGGCAAACACATGAAAGGACCCATGATGAAGAAGTATAAATATGAATCCATAGACAGTGGGAAACAAACACTGAGCATTGGTTAGATTTGCACCACCTGACTATTCTTCACTTCACTAAAGACATACACATGTATTGGTTCACCTTACATAGTGTTGTTGAGCTCAATTTGAGGTAATGCTGCCATTGAGACTTGTCCAAGAACTGCTTGTGAGGTTCCTGAGACCGCTTGCCACCTCCACGGCTTCACCTTAGGCTCATTGGCAAGCCCGGCAGTTTCCTCAGGATTGAACTGCAGCTGCTTGGTGTCTCCTTGCTCAAAGGACTGGACTATAGCTGCCAGTTTGTGCTTGGTGTCTGGCTGCTTAGAGAGCTGGTCTGCAGCTGCCAAATCATATTGTTGTTTGCAGTGGCCTAAGAAGATCATGCTTGCCCCAAAGAACCATCGCTGAACAGGCCCACTTTCCCCATGTCCTAATCATTTTCTATTACCTCTACTGGGTGGTGGTAGGCTGGAGGACAGGTTGAGCCCTTATTAAAAGTAGGTTGGAAGAAAGTTATGCACACAATTGTATGTCAAATTTTCTTTCAATATGAGTGGTAAAACTTTTCATAATGATTCTACCTTGTACATTTCTCATGTAGCTGGATGAGAAGGCTCCCAAAAGGAGAGAGAAAGAGAAAGAGAGAGAGAGAGAGAGAGAGAGAGAGAGAGAGAGAGAGAGAGAGAGAGAGAGAGAGAGAGGAAAAACATTATCCAAAGGTACATATTGTTTATACAATTCAATTGCTTTTCCACAAGATACTGTTTTTGTTTTTGTTTTTGTTTTTGTTTTGTTTTTAATTGAAGACAGCATCAGTCTTTTTCTTGTGACAGTTAACATTGCCTTAGTTCTTTTAATGTTGTTATATAGATAAGGCATAACTTTACAACTTGATTATCATTATAGCATTAAAATTAATACTATCAGATCCAAACTGATTTCTAAGAAGAAGATCTCAGTTAGCCATTGATTTTGCTTAATCTTTGTTTTAGTAGACACAAACCCAAGGATTAGTAGGATGTTTTCCCAAGGAGTACCCAGATGAAAAGTGAAATCTGAGATGTTAATGGAGGCCCCATGTACAATAGGAATGACTAATATTTGGTCTAAGTTTTGGCCTTAGCTCCTTTTATCTTACCTTGAGGAGACACAATGACCAGGGCAAATCATAAGGAGCATTTAATTGGTGGTTTGTTCTAGTTTCAGACTATCATGTGGATAGCACGTCTTCACAAAAGCAGGTATGGTCCCAGAACTCAAATATTGAAAAAAAAAGAATGAAGTCTAGAAAGAACAACCTGGGAATGTCACGGGCTTTCTGAAACCTAAAAGCCCACTCACAATGACACACCTCCTCCAAGGCCACACCCACTTAATTGTTACCCAACTCACTTAAAAAAATCAATTTGAGATTCCAGAATGGGAAACACAGGCTGTTACTTTAAAATTAAGAGATGGAAAAATTGGGTTCTTAACAAAGCTGCTCAGTTCTTTCCCAAGATGTGCAGAACTCAGGACTAGAACAAAATAGGTATCAATTTGACACACTTAATTTTCAGATTTATAACATAAACTAAGACACAAATACACTCCCAAACCAAATCAAACCAAACAACACACTAAACAACAGGCTCAGACTCAAGTGTAAGGTCCTCTCAAATAATATTCTACACTGCCTGAGAGATACAGCTTAATCACACAAATGCTAAAAACCCCTACTATACAATAAAACCAACTACTCAAAAGACAAAAGCCAAGACTACATGACTCCCACAATCAAAAAGCTTTAAAACAAAATAGATTAATATGTCAATACTAAATTAAACAACACATTTCTTTCAATATGCGCTCCACAGGGACACTGGGACTGCTTAATGTAACACATGACACACATATATATATTGGCCTAAAATAGACTTATACACTAAATAAAAGGGAATTTAAATGAAGTTAAATACAGGAAGATATTAATTCAATTTATATAAAGAGAAAAGGGATATACATATATTTACTCACAGAGGTATAATCTCAATAGAAGGAAGAAATAAATGGAAATGTAAGAGGTCAATGCTATCTTAAGCAATTTCTTTCAACACATTATTAAGCAACCAATGGATTATGAAGAACTGTCAAGATAATTTTCATAATACCTGGAAACAAATGGAAATAAAGACACAGTATTTCAGAATTAATAAGACATAATGAAACAATAAAAAGAAAAAGACTGTGTTTGGAGATTGTTCCTAAAATGATGAAAGACAACAAACAACTTAATTTTACCCCTGAATGGACTAGGAATTATAGAATCAACCAAGCCTAAATTAGGAAAGAGTAAAACGATAATTTAAATATCGAAATTTAGAAAGGAAAGAGGAAAAATATAATGTGTGCCTTAGCTATGAAAAAGAGTTGTAAAAGGTATAAGAAATATTGTATGCCAACAAATTGAAATAAATTATTAGAGACAAACAATCTACAAAAGAGGACTCAAGGGTCAATAGCAAGTTTAAGCACTCATACAACTAGAGAAAATAGTGGGTAGCCATAAAAATCCCTCCCAAGAAAAGCAAAAGCCATGTGGCTCCCATTGAGAAACTTAGAAAACAGAGGTGTATTAAACAACCATTTCCAAATTTCCACTAATGACTAAAGAGAAAAGGAAATACGGACACAAGATGTTATCAGTAACATCGTGACACCTGCATGGTGTAACAACACAGGAAGAAGATTATGGTCCAGGAATCCTGGTGAATAATAAAGCAGGAATGCTCACTAACCTGCCAGTAGGGGGAACCCATACTGAGAACATGTCACCACAGCTGCCTTTGATTTCATGCAGTTTCCCTTGCATTCTATTGATTTTGAAATACTGTCTTTGCTTCCTTTGTCTTCAGATCATTTCAAAATCACTCAAAAATTCGTCTTAATCTATTGGTCATTTAAGAACACATGATTTATGGGAGCTGGACTGATGATTGCACACTGATTAAGAGCTTGTACTGCTCTTCTAGAAGATCTGAGATCAGACACCTGCATGCATGTTAGGCAACCTACAACTAGCTCTATCTCCAACTTCAGGGTACCAAATATTCTTTAATGAAATCTGTAGGACCATGCACTTAAATAGACACACTCATACAAAGACACACATGTATACATAATTGATAACATAGTAAAATAATTCCTTTACAAAAAGCACTTTTGAAAAATATGGATTTTCTTGTTTTTATTTTTCTAATGGTTTATAATTTGATCCTGTTATGATACACAGTAAAATAATTGATATAATTTAATATTTTTTGTCTTATTTTATTTTATTTAACATTTAAAAACATATTTTAATTAAATAGAATTGAATCACATTCTTGTTTCCCTTTTGTACCACTGTTCCTCCCATAGACCCCCCCTTCAATACCCACAATATCTTTTTTGTCATATTCCTTAAAATTTATAAAATATTATAACAATAAAAATAAGTATTATAAAAGTTGTTTGATATAAAGCAACAATCAATTTAACAGTCTTATGTAGATGGTCGTCTACAGCAATAGTGAAAATACATTTCTCTCAATATAAATTTTAAATAACTACAAACATATTAACTGTATACTTAAAATAATACATCACTACTAGTATTTTCTTAAATGAACATGAATAT
>NW_022196903.1:135817024-135817544 GCF_008632895.1 Mastomys coucha | reverse complement strand
AACATGAAATAAACAATACTACTAATAGAGAGGCTGAGATAGGAGAAACAAGATTTCAAGACCCTTATATTGTACACAGCAAGACACTGTCACAAACAAACAAGCTGAAAGTGTGTATAGATTGTACAGTGTTGGACCTATCTTTCCAATTACCAAATTAGAGAGATCATTGGATGACAATCAACAAATTTCCAATTCCTCATATTATTGGATTTCAATTGATTAGGATATTTGGTAATATTAATTTTCAAATTAATATATTAAGAAAAGTAATTGTCACTTCCTATTGTTTTTGTTGTAAGAGGTGGAATTAGTTTTGTGTGGATTTGTTGAAAGATTACCTTCTTGCTTCTTCTAGGGTGTAGTTTTGCTCCTTATGTTGATGTTTTTCATCTATTATCCTTTGTAGGGCTGGATTTGTGGCAAGATATTGTGTAAATTTTGCTTTGTGCATATCTTGTTTTTTCCATCTATGGTAATTGAGAGTTTTGCTGGGTATAGTAGTCTGGGCTGGCATTTG
>NW_022196903.1:135814605-135816080 GCF_008632895.1 Mastomys coucha | reverse complement strand
TCCTGGTTGTGTCAGAACTCCTCAGAGTCAAGCTGCCTCTGTGATCCTGTGATTCTGGGATCCTGTGAGCCTGGGCTTGTTAGAGCATCTAGGAGTGCAGCAGCTTCCTCTGGGTGTAGTGGGACTGGCTGCAGAGCTTGTGCCCAAGGTCTGCTCAGAACACTAACCCAGACAGATCGGAAGGAACCAGAGTCACTAGGCTGACAGAGTTCCTAAGTGCCTGGTTCTGCTGGTCCCAGTTATTCCCAGTGTTGGGACTGATGTTGGTTCCTGCTCACCTCTGATCCTGGGTGTGTCAGAGCACCTGGGGGTGGAGCTTCCTTTGGGTGTTGTGGGACTGGCTGCGGAGCTTGTGTCCAAGGTCTACTCTCTGATCCTGGATGTGTCAGTGCACCTGGGAGTGGAGCTTCCTTTGGGTGTTGTGGGACTAGCTGCAGATCTTGTGTATAATTTAATCTTTTAAAAATTATTGGTTGGAGAGATTCTTAAAACAATAATGAAAGGATGATCCAATCTATAAAAATTATTCAGTCTAAAGCTTAAAAAAATTAATGAATAAAGTGCTGTTGTATTTTGTTATTCCAGTGTGTAGTTGATATCCCTGAGAGGACTCTTCTCTTTTCTCTTCTTTTCCCTTCCCTTCCCTTCACTTCCCTTCCCTTCTCTTCCCTTCACTTCCCTTCCCTTCTCTTCTTTTCCCTTCTCTTTTATCTTCTGTTCTCTTCTAAGGAAAAGTAATGAAGAGTCGATCTTGGGGAAAAGAGAGGTGAGGGGAAGACTGGGAGGAGGAGTGGAGAAATGAGAAACTGCTGTCTGGATGTAAAGTATGACAGAAGAACTTAAAATGAAGAACCAAAAACATTGTGATAATTGCAAAAAATCACATTATAAAGTACCACACACTTTTATAAAAACAAAAGGGTGTGGTGGTTTGCATGAGAATGCCCCTTTATGGGTTTAAATATTTGAATACTTGGTCCCCATTTGGTGGAACTTTTGTGGAAGGATTAGGAGGTATGGTTGTTGAAGGAGGCGTGTCACTCGGGATTGAGCTTGACATTTCAGAAGTGCAGGCCATTTCCAGTTAACTTTCACTGCCTAGTGATGTCTCTCACACTGAAAGGCCTTGGTATTACTGCAGCCATGCCTACCTGCCTTCTGCTATGCTTCCTCTATGGACTTTAGCTCTCTGGAACTGTAAGCTCCAGTATGCCTTTTATCATATAAATTTATTTGGTCGTGACATTTTATCAAAGCAATAGATAAGTAACAAATCCACAGACTAACTAGAAAAAGGAAATGAGCTACTTCAATATAGAATCCGTATGTGTAAGCACATAACTGACATTATTTTCAACATGGGATTGATGACATTCAATAGAAGATGAGAGGCAAGTTGATGATGTATGCTATTATCATGAACATCCACCATAGTGCTAGAGACTGAAGGTAGTGATGATGTGTGCTATTATCAT
>NW_022196903.1:135759452-135814559 GCF_008632895.1 Mastomys coucha | reverse complement strand
ACTGAAGGTAGTGATGATGTGTGCTATTATCATGAACATCCACCATAGTGCTAGAGACTGAAGGTAGTAAGGGAAATGGGGGGGTGGCAATAGGGGGAAATTTCTCTCAAATTTATATGAATATAAAGACCCAAACAGTATTCAGCAGAAAGTCACACCTCATGTTTTCTGATTTCAATGCATTCCATAAGTCAATACTAACTAGACAAGTGTGAAATCTCTCTGTTTCTGTGTGTCTGTCTGTGTGTCTGTCTGTCTCTGTGTGTCTCTCTCTTTCCCTGCTCTCTCTCTCTTTCTCTCTGTGTGTGCATGTGTGTGTGCATATGTGTGTGTGTATGTATGTATGTGTGTGTCTGTATGTGTAAGTTGCTAGATGTGGTGCTGCATACCTGTAATCCTACCTATTTAGAAGCTTGGGCAAAATTGAAAGAACCTGAGAAACAAACATGTGCTGACAGAAGAGAAATTGCAAAAGCATAGATCTATGTTTCAGTTATTGTAGACATAAACCTCTGTACTTTGGCACACACACACACACACACACACACACACATACACACACACACACATACACACAGAGGGAGGGGGGAGAGAGAGAGAGACTATGCACAAATTGTCTTTTCCTAATAGGCTGTGAAAGCTGCTTTGCTGCTTAAGCCTAGTGCTATTGTGGGGCTGTGGTTCTCTCACAAATATTGCAGAAATTAGTAAGGAGTGTGTGTCTGTATGTGTGTGTTTTCTTTCATCCTTGGCACAGTGTAAGCAGAGTGATTCATTATTTCATGTTTTCAGTCTTTCCTTCCATTGACCATGAGAAGAATGAGTAAAAAAACTATTTCTAGGTACTAGCAATATGTAAATATCTAAAGTTGTCATATGTACCTTTTGATGAATTAAGTTAGTGTACTCATTGCTGTAATCAAATACCTGAGAAAAAGGAAGTTAGGGAAGAAGGGCTTATTTGAACTTACTGTTGAAAGTAGTGGAGGATATAGGATTGGTCCATTGATGAAGCAGTAAATGAATGGTACAATGGTGGAGCCAAGCTGGAGACCTCAAGGCCAGCCCCACAAGGACTTACTTTCTTCAGAGGAGATTCATGTCCTAAAGGTCTCCCTACAACCCCAGCAGCATCACTCGCAGATATTGTGGGCAACATTTTCATCCGTCCACAACAGCAGTGGAGGGGATGTTATGGCACGTTTTCTCCTTTGTGTAAAGCTCAGTTTGAAGAGCTGTCCAGAACCCAGTGTAGTGATCACTTGCTCTACGTGCTTCCCTGACGTGAAGTCACACTTTCAATTTTGCTCAGACATGTTGCCAAGATGGGGAAGTCTCTTGTAGACCCATTCCCATGATGGATCTCCTCCAAACTTCCTAAGGGCTTTGTCCTTGGGCTTTGGAGCATTGTTTTGTCTGTAGGTGCAAGAGTTTACAACTTCCAGAAACTCTTTACTTGACTTTTCTCTGTGAAGATATCCATTTAATACTGGCTGTGTTAGACTTAGGGATTAAAAGTGTTGAAGCAAAAACAAAATTATCATCTTTGCATGGATAAGGCATGGTTTAGTTTACAGCCAAATGTGGGTAACTATGAGGCGCAAACACAGACTTTGTCCATGCCAGCCTAGCCCTCTATGTGAAACTGTTACAGCCACTAACAGCGGCTTCCTCTGCTTCCTCACCCTTCCTGTCGCCAAATTCTCCACTTACAATTACCAAGCAGGCTCTTTGCCTACCCCAGCAAATGCAGGGTACTTTAAGGTCTTGTTATCTGACACTTACCTCAGCCTCCTCCCTCATCTTCAGCCACTTTCTTAACATAAACATTTTCTATCTTGCATTGCCTACTTCATCTTTTTCTCTGACAAAACTCCTTTTACAGATAACACAAACACAGTATCCCAAACTATTTTACAACATGATTCTCTCCTACACTTCCAAAAGTCTATTTCTCTCCTTCCTTCAGTAGAATTTTATTTTTGCACACTCTTTTCTCCCTCCTTAGACTGCACACACCTACAAAGTTAAGCATAAAATCAATCATACTAGAGAGATGGTCCTTGATTTCTTCAGACATATCCTGAATATATTTAAAATGTCCAGCTTCCCATTAGAAAGATATATGCATGCCTAACACAAACCCACAGCCTCCAAAGAAGACAAATGGGACAGGACAATGACTCTGCCTGGATTATGGTAATGCAAAGCACTGCCTTACATTGCCCCATGCTTCACCTGCTGCCAGGGCTCTCCTCAGACTTTAAATACTTTGGGTTGATTGCTGTACTCTGCCTTGTCAAAGTAAGGTCCACGTTTCCAAGTTTCTCCTCTACAGGAAAAAATTCACTCAGACCTGGCTCTGAAAGACAAAGGCTTACTGTCCCACATATCAGCAAAAGGCATACCAGCTCCACCCCGCCGCCGAGATACAGGAGCCGAGGACAACCGTCTACATAGTGAAAAACTGTCATTTTATTGGATACATGGACCATTTAGAGCATACATTCTACTATAATGTATGCTTCTCGTTTCTTTAAGGATATTGATGGACCAGCATGGATTCACACTAAACACTCTACTGCAGCCCAGGCTCCCTCTTCTTATGTCAGGTTACATCCCTCGCTCACTCCATTCATCCCACTTCCTCTTCCATGGAGTACATAGCCAGTCCTCCAAACACCACTCTTGCTCATTTTAAGGCTTTCTCTTTTTTCACCACTTTCTTCTTCTTCCCTCATCTCTTATTGCCTTATACAGAAATAGCCTTTCTGACACTGACATAGATTTTGCCTGTACCCTAGAAACAGCTCCCCAAACTCCTTTCTACATGCTCCTCCTTTTCTCAGCCGCTATTAGTACTTGCTCTCTCACTCAAACTTCTAAAACCTGCCCTATTTTCTACCTCCTTCCTTAGTCAGTCCCACCATATAGTATGCCACCTTTGCTTCCTTTGCTGCAGACCATAAACCTTTCTCTATTACACTCAAAAACCCTTCTGCCTACATTTTGAACCCCAATAATTCCTCCCCTTAACCAGCCTCTGATGACTCAAATCTTTTATTTAAACTGTTTCAGTCTCACCTCGTCACTTGATAACACTCCCATATTGACAGTCAAAGAGCCTAATGTAACATTTTACTTGTCTAACACCTTCTCTCTATTAACATTATCACTGTTCTGCTCTGCTGGCTGTGTGCCAGTAGGTCCAGGCTAGAGGAAAGAACCGGGTCCAGCCGAGTCTCTCGGGTTGAGCGGGTTGGCTCTGATCTCCTGCCTTGCGAAGAATAACTATCCCGAGCTGGGAGTCTGTCAAAGCAGGAACTCCTTTAATTGTATCAATCATTTTGCTTATAAAGGGCTGAGAGAGGAGGTGGGTTTTTTTTGCTGAGGTGAGTTGAGGTAGGGGGAGGAGAAAGGTGATGAAGGGTATGGGGTGACTGACAAAGCTAGCAAAGTTATTCTGTGTCAGCTGTAGCTAGGCAAAGGCAGGCTTAAGCAGGTCCTGCTCAGTGGAAGGATAAGGACACCAACCCGACCAGAAAACTTACAACCCCCAATTTTTCCTGTCTAAAAGAAATGCAGGGATGGAGCAGATACTAAAGGAAAGGCCAACCCATAGCCGGCCCGACTCAAAACCCCTCTCATGGGCAAGCAACAACCCCTGACATTATGAATGATATTTTGTTATGGTTGCAGACAGGAGCCTATCATAACTGTCCTCCGGGAGGCTCTGCCCAGCAGCTGACTGAAATAGATGCAGATACGAACACCCAAACAGTAAACAGTGGTCAGGGACACTTATGGAAGAGTTGGGGGTAGGACTAAAGGCCCTTACTGTGGTGGAACCCTACAGGAAGACCAACAGAGTCAACAAACCTGGACCCCTGGGAGCAATCAAAGACTGAATCACCAAGCAAAGAACAGACAAGACCAGCAACAAGGCCCCTAGCACATATGTAGCAAACAGGCAACCCTGTCTTCACGGCTGCCTTGTCTTGCCTTTGTGGGAGGGGATGTGCCTAATCTGGCAGATACTTGACGTACCAGGGTGTGGGGACATCTGGAGGGGCCCCAGCCTCTCAGAGGAGGTGGTGATGGGGTGCAGGAGGGACTCTGAGTGAAAGACTGGGAAGAGGAGCAGCATTTGGCGTTTAAATAAATTTATTTTGAAAAACACATGAAAGTTGTTTCAAATTTCTATCCTTCTCTCTATGCTTTGGGTCCCTAAACTTATGACTCAAAAACATAAACCTACTACACTTTCTATAATATAAATTATTATACAGATAACAAACAATGGTAGTGTTAATATATCTAAAACATTTATCTCCTGCATAAACTTAAAAATTCTTGAAAGCTTCAGAAAATCAATTTAAATCAAACTCCAGATAAATATTCCTAAAGCTAACAGCCTAAGTTTCTGATGTGCCATTTGGAAACACACATTGGGTGGGATTGTTCCACTTTTCCGTGGTCCAGAGACTTCCCTTTTTCAACTTTCAGAGTCATGAGGCTAAAAACTTCTAATGTACACCCAGAAAAAAAATATTTCTCTTAATTCTTTAAAGTTATCTGTCCCTAGTCTATCTCTGCACAGATTTCAAATCAGTTGTAGACCGCTCCAAAGTCCAACTGCTTCTTTTGTTCTATGACTTGGTCCAGCCTCACAAACTGCAATTTCCTAGCCTCAGTTTGTCCAACCGAGCCTGGAAATCAAATGACACAGCCTGTCTTTTTCAACCTTGAACTAAATGACAGCTTTCGCAGGACCCTAAAAAGAATGTCTTCATTGTCATCAGGAAGCATCCAGAATTATGCCCCTTACCCTATACCTAGCAGTCCAATAATAAAACAAAAATGGAAATGAAGTGGCTCAAACAAGGCTGGCATGGCAAACACAGGCATCAGAGTGTGGAACATAGACAAGCATGGCAAATATTGTAGTCTGATATTGCCCTTTTACTCATTTTTCTTTCACTTGCTAAAAAGAAAAACAAAAGCATTAACTTTCTAAAGCTAGCCACCAAGGTCCATTCCCTTTCTTGTCCAATGACTTATTCCTGAGGCAAAACACTAAGGTCTAACAATCCAATTTTCTTATTTGTACATTTAGGTATCAACTTATTCTAGCACAAACTCACCCATTTCCCTTAAAAACCTAATCTTACAGAAACACCTTCACTTGCTTTTCTTGCTGCTGCTGCTGCCCTTGCAGCATCTACTCCACCCACCTCCTACTCGCCCCTCTGGGGCAATAGATCTCCCCTGTGCTGAGAATTTGTTGTCTGGGTATTTTTGTACTAATTCCAGGGAACCAACCCCCCTGTAAAGAAATTTGTTATTTGGTTGTGAGAATCCCCACTTTGTTGGTTTTTGAGAAATGTTTGAAATATATTATTTAGATTTATAAAAAGTTTAGCAGGCGCACTTCTTCCAGTTTGATAATGGCAACTCTAACCGAATAATTACTTGGGTACTGTCTAATGTGGGACTTCCTCAGCTAATAATAAATCAAGGAAAGGTATGTTTACCTTTGACAGCATTTTGTTTTAAATCTCAAAGTCTCTGAGATGCTTCAACACAGATTTAAGACAGACTGAAAAATATTGTTTGGAGAATTTTGTATCTAGATTGATTAGAAATTTCCTTAGTGGTTCAACAGTGCTTAATAACATTAGAGAGCTTATCAGTTTGAGAGCAGGAGTAATCAATCTTAAACAAAGGAAACAGCTTTTCTAAGGTTAAGGGTATCACTATTTCAATGACTTTTTAAAAATGTTTCCTTCCTTGTATAAACACAGATATTATGATTTTAAGAAACTAACTACAAAGCTTAACTACAAAGCCAAAGTATTTGGCCTCTACTACATAGGACACTTGCAGGAAGCCTAGCCTCATGGGATGTTCCCCGGGGAAGCAGCAGAGCGAATTCTTTGATGAAGGGGAAGGAGAGAATGAACGTTTATGAGAGATGAGAAGTAAGCCTTTTATATGAAATGTGGGAGGAGCGATTATGCAAGAGGAGATTGGAAAGGCAGATATATATACATGATGTTGGAGCAATTTTTAATCTCAACCCAGGGTTTCTACCCCACCTTTGATCATTTAGTTCCCCAGAAAAAAAAGACATACACAACCTTTATATTCACAATACCCACTAAACAGCACAAGATCTGGGCAGCTACCAACCGTCTACTAGAATCCACTTTCATAATGATAACTCTGAGTTATCACTTACTGTGTTTCAACTGGGCTACTCTTAACTCCAATTGGCCAGCCCTCAAGGCCATGTTTCTTCAACTCCTAATCCATGGAGGCTTCTCCTTCCTCCTCCTGTACCTTCTTCTCCTCATGGTTCTACTCTGACTCCAAGTCTGAGAAACTTAAACAGCGCCTGTGTCTCTTCTGCTTAGCCATTGGATGTTGGCATCTTTATTTACCAATCAGAAGTAACTTGGGGGCAGGGTCACTTTGCTAGCATCTATGTGCAGGACTTTCTCTTCTCTGGAGCAACCAGTCTTGGGGGCTAAATATTAGCATTAGAATACAAGCAGCATCAGACCCACCCACTACATGATGTCTAAACTATGAGCACATTTTACATTGGGTTTGTTTAGAGAAAACTGACAATGAACTTTCTTATAGTGCTTATGTCAAAAATGTTGTGAGTGCTAATACTCATACATCTTAGTTAGATCATAGGGTTCTAGACTATCAGTGAGCTAAGAAAGCGTGTGGAAAAGACTAGGTTTTATGGGGCCAACAAGATGGATCACTGGAAAAGGCATTTTGCTGACAAGCTTGAGGACCTGAGTTCAATTCCTGGAATAAACAGTATAAGGAAAGAACTGATTCTCGAAAGTTCCTTTTGGACAACTACCTACAAACTTATACATATTAATGAATAAATGAATGAATGAATGAAGTTCATTCATTGTGTTTAAAGAGAAGGGAAATTCTAGTGATGGTGTTGGCCTGCGTGTCCTGCTCCCAGCTCCGTGAGGCAGTGACAGCGTTCCTTCTCCGGAACTCAAGCTCGGTAAGCATGAATTTAAGAAGTTTATTTGAATTGCCTAGGTGTGTTTCCAACAGTTTTAAGGGTTCTGGGAACAGATGTTAAACTTGTGCTTTAGGAATCCAGACAAAAGATTGGGGCTTGTGGTATTACAGTTGGTAGAGTGCTTGCTTAGCATGCAGGAAGAGCTGGATTTAAACTCTATCACAAGGTAAAGTCCCACATGGTTGTGCACAGCTGTCATCTCGGCACTCAAGAGTTGGAGGCTGAAAAATCAGAAGGTCAAGGTCAAGGCTGAAGTGATGGATCAGCAATTAAGAGCACTGGATTTCCATAGACACCTTTCCAGAGGATCCGAGTTTAGGGCCCAGATGGATATTTATCCTCATCTGTAACTCCAGTTGCCTGGGATAAATGCCCTCTTTTGGCCTCTATGAACCTGCATGCACATGATACCCAGATATGCACAAAATAAAGAAAATTAATAAATCTTAACAAAAGAAGTTCAAAGTCTAGTGAATTTGAGGTCATCTTGGGATACAAACAGTCCTACCTATAAAAATGGATATGTCTGATGCATCTATCATCTGAACTGAAGAGGAGCTATCTTTACTTTTAAGTGTTTATTTCATGTGAATGGATGTTTTACCCACATATATGTCTCTATACCATATGCGTGCAGTGCCTGTAGAGGCTAGACAAGAATGTTGGTTCTTCTAGGACTGGAGTTGTAAGTAGTTGTGAGTTACCTTGTGGGTGCTGGAAGTCAAACTGGGTCCTCTGTAAGAGCAGACAGTGCTCTTTTTTATTAGATATTTTCTTTATTTACATGTCATTGATATGTAAATCCCCTTTCCTGGTTCCCCCTCCAAAAAAAAATAAAACAAAAACCTGTTCCCTCCCACTCTCCCTGCTCACCAACCCACCCTCTCCCGCTTCCTGGCCCTGGCATTCCCCTACACTAGGGCATAGAACCTTCACAGGGCTAAGGGCCTCTCCTCCCATTGATGACCAACGAGGCCATCCTCTGCTATACACATGCTGCTGGAGCCATGAGTCGCACCATGTGTACTCTTCGGTTGGTGGTTTAGTCCCTGGGAGCTCTGAAGGCACTAGTTAGTTCATATTGTTGTTCATCCTAAGGGGCTGCAAACCCTTCAGCTCCTTGGATTCTTTCTCTTGCTTACTTCATTGGGGACCCTGTGCTCAGTCCAATGGATGGCTGTGAGCCTCTACTTCTGTATTAATCGGGCACTGGCAGAGCCTCTCAGGAGACAGTTATATCAGGCTCTTGTCAGCCAGCACTTGCTGGAATCCACAACAGTGTCTGGATTTGATGACTGAATGTGGGAAGGATTCCCAGGTGGAGCAGTCTCTGGATTGTCCTTCCTTCAGTCTCTGCTCCATAGTTAGTCTCTGCAACTCCTTCCATGGGTATTTTGTTCCCCCTTTTAATAAGGAATGAAGTATCCACACTTTGGTCTTCCTTCTTCTTGAGTTTCTTGTGGTTTGTGGGTTGTTCTTCCTGTATTTAGAACTTCTGGGTTAATAACCACTTATCAGAGAGTGCATACCATGTGTGTTCTTTTGTGATTGGGTTATCTCACTCAGGATGATATTCTCCAGATCCATCCATTTCCCTAAGAATTTCATGAATTCATTGTTTTTAATAGCTGAGTAGTACTCCATTGTGTAGATGTACCACATTTTCTGTATGCATTCCTCTGTTGAGGGACATCTGGGTTATTTCCAGTTTCTGGCTATTATAAATAAGGCTGCTATGAACATAGTGGAGCATGTGTCCTTATTACATGTTGCAGTCAGTGCTCTTAATTGCTAAGCCATCTCCCCAGCCTCATGAACAGGGCCTATAGTTTAAAATGAATATTTATCCAGTTGAGACCAGGGGCTAACTGTTGGGAGTTTGGGGTATTTTTCAGAAGGCCTGGACTGTGTGCTAGAGTGATGGCATTCTAAGAGAAAAAGCTCAAATTGTATAGCTATAGCTGCAGGAGAAACTGTGTATAACAACTAAGAGAGTTGCATTGATTCTGCAGATAATGCAAGAGGGCTGAGATTTTCAAAGATCTCACTAATGCTACCATAAAGAGAAAGCCAGATTAAATATACACCAGATTTAAAAATAGACCAGAGAGGCAGAGACATGCTATTTCATCAAACCCTCCCTTTCAAGTTGTAATTGGAATTGACCATGTCACATTGCTCAATTAGAAGAAAGAATGTACATGAGGTTAAGGGAGAAAGCTGGATGGAAAAAACAAAATAATCTGAATTTCAACTTTTTTTTTAAATTTATCTTATTTTCGTGTGTGCGTGTGTTTGAGTGTGTATTTAGGAGTTTGTGTGAACAATGTGTGTGGGAGATCCTGTAGAGACCAGAAAACTGTGTTAGATCCTTTGTTACTGGGGTTACAGATGATGTTGGGAACCAAACCTGGGTCTTCTGAAAGAACATCAGTGCTCTTCACTGCTGAGCCACCTCTCTGGACCCTTAGAAAGCATTTTAATTTTTTTCAAATGTTATATATATATTTCCTAAAGGATAGGAAATAGGATTACATGACACACATTTAAAACGAGTACAGATAAAGTAGAAGTGTCTTAGAAACTACTGAGTACAGAAGCTTAGGGGTTGCATGGGACAAGGTAATGCTGGAGTTCATGGTCTTTCCTTCTTGCCTTGAAATTTATAATATTTAAATGGGTTAGGTGTTTTTTTTTCATTGAGATGACCAAACACCAGATAGTAGCAACTTAATGGAATTAGTGTTTTTTTCTGACTCTGGATTTAGAGGTACAGTACAGCATTCTGGGAAGCAGAGTTTGATCGGTAAATAGCAGGATTTTGTGGCTGCTCATCTTAGTGACAGGTAAGAAGCTGTGACATAAGATTGGAAGCAGTAACAGTGTAGGGTAGAGAAGTGCAATCCTGTCTTGGCAAGTCTTTTATACAAATTTACATCTTTCCTCTTTCCTTCCTTCCTTCCTTCCTTCCCTTCCCTTCCCTTCCCTTCCTTTCCTTTCTCCTTCTCCTTCTCCTCACCCTCTTCCTCTTCCTCCCCTTCCTCTTCCTCTTCCTCCTCCTCCTTCTTCTTCTTCTTCTTTTTGATAGTATAGATGAGTTGAAGGTTTATGTATGTATGTATATGCATAAAATAAAATGAAGTAACAATAGCTTGCTCACTGTACTGGAAACATTATATGTATATACATATACATATATATATATTTATATATGCATGTGTCTGTGTGTCTGTCTGTGTGTGCATGTGTACGTGTGTACGTGTGTGTGTGTGTGTGTGTGTGTGTGTGTGTGTGTGTGTTGACTGTACACTCCTTGACCTGGAAAGTTTACTTATGAGATTAAAAAAATTCTATGTAATACTTAAACAATATCTGAGGTAATTCTGTGAAAAGCCCAGAGGAAGTCTTTTCATCTCTGTGGGGTATCTTTTTAAAATGTCCTAGTGACATGTCATTTGTGTTTGTGTGATTCTTGTCTCTAGTCTGTAATCCTTGGTGCTAAATGAAAGTAACTGATATGGCTATTTAATATTTGAATTCAATACATACTATAGTTTTAGAAATATTCACTTTCATGAATATAGCTTTTATTCTGTTATAATAACGTTTCCCTGTATTTTGATAAGAGAGTAACATACAAAGACATACACACACACACACACACACACACACACACACACACACACATCTACTATCTTCTAGTCAGAAGTCAGACTGTTCACTGAGGTCAGTAACACATCTCTGAGTCTGTGGAGACTGCTCAGGTGGCAGTGTGGTTCACCTGGCAAACATGAGGACCTGAGTTTGTTCATCAGAGTCCATGTAAAAGGAGCCAAGTGTGTTGGCACGGCTTTGTCATATCAGTGGTGGGAGATTTGGGGCTGTGTGGATCCTGGGGCTATCCAGGCAGCCTTGCCTACTTGTGAGTTCAGGTCAATGAGATACGTTGTTGGTTTGTTTGGTTTGTTGGTTTCATTTGTTTGTTTTTAATTATGGGTGATTCCTATAATATTCCTAGAAGCCACTAGAAAGAAAAGTGTATGGGTGGTTAAAAAAAATAGAGAAAAACCCTAAAGCTTTTCTGAGGCTACATTTACATAAGCACAGGGTAATCAGAATGATGGGACAATTTTTTAAATAATTCAACTTTATATCATGTTATCATCACATGTTACAGATAGAAAAAATGATTTACTTCAGGTTACTGGTCACAGTGTGCAAGCTCTTTGTTGGAGGTAACAGTGTATTATCCATCTTGGATGATCCAGTCCCTGCAGCTTACTATACCCAAGGAGCAACCTGTACTAGAGATTAGGGACTGCAGCAAGTGCTCACAATGGTGAGGTACAGCACAGTTGCCTCTGCTCCCAGATAAGTTTTAGAACCTTAACCTTAGCCCTGCAGCATTTTACCAGACGTGGCTAGTAGAATCTCCCAAACACCTCTACCTATGAGTTTTCTCCCATTATTACTGTCTGCTCAAAAGGCATTAAGGTGGGATTAAGGTGGAAGCAAGTGTGAAATCTGTTGATTTATTTATTTCAACATTCCATGTTTTGAATCATGTCCTAATATTCTAGGATGCAAAACTTTGTTATCCTGTCAAGTGTTATTTACTGAAGGCCTCTGCTGTGTTCTGTCCTGTCTTCTCATTTTTTATTTGTATGTGTGCACATATCTATTTCATATACAAAGGAATAAACTGAAGCTTAAACTGTTATGGATGTACACAGTGGTTTGAAAACAGGATGCTCAGAGAGCCCTGCCTCATTCCCCAAGCTGACGCGTCTTTCCACAGCAGCTGCTCAGCATGCCATGGGCCTGTTATTACTTTCAATATCCTATTGGTATTTACCTCTTCCCCTAAAATTTCATGGGAAAGCCCTTGAAGAATTGACCACGTTGGACTTACACACCCATCAAATTCTCATTGAATCAAGAAAATTTTTTTCTAATTTTATAATCTAATGCCAGGGAAATGTTAACGATTCTCCCCAAAACAGACAGGAGCCAACCTGAAGGGTCTTTATTCTATTCCAGCTAGCTTGCCCCCTCCCCCAAAGCACTTCCGTCAAGCAGGAATGTTTTGGTGGTTGGGGAACCCCGAATGTCTACTGGGACAAGGCTTAATAGTAAAGAAACAGCAGAGTACACAAGCAAGCATCTCATTCGACAGCTAGTGTGGTCTTTAACATAGTTGGCTGGTGCTGGGAGTCATATCATAAACTTAATTTTTGCTGCCCTCGGCATTGGTGGTTGCTAGGCAAGGGGTGGGCTTGTAACTTGGGGGTACAGGTTTGTTGGAGGAATAACCTGGAGACAGTGGTCTTGTGGAGGATATAACTTGGAAATGCTGATCTTGTTGGGGATTAGCATAGAGACTGGAGCTAGGCTCCAGTTTTGTTGGGAGAAACTTGGAAACTAATGTTAGGTACTAGCCTGTTAGTTTACCCGAGTTTAAACTTAGGTCAGGTTCTCTAAAATGGAGTCTAAATGTGAAAGACTTGACCTCTCGATACCAAATACAGAAACAACAGTCTCACTAGGAAGATGAAAATTGCACTAGAAAGAGGGCTCAGTGTGTAAAGCACTTGCCACGTAAGCAGGACCCAAGTAAAGATGGACAGTGGCTTTTTTAACTCCAGATTTCCAATGGGGAGATCGGGAGAAACCATGGAAGCCTGGCATCTACAGCTAGGGAAAGAGCAAACAAGACAAGCAGCCTCCAATGCAGCAGAATGGGAGGGACTGCCACCTAGCATTGTCCTCTGAGCACCACACATGCATACAGCACATGTGCTCACATGCATACATGCACATGCACTCCAAACACATATACACACGCACACACACACACACACACAGAGAGAGAGAGAGAGAGAGAGAGAGAGAGAGAGAGAGAGAAGGAGAGAGAGAAAGAGAGAGACATATGTACAAATAGAAATGCATCAGTCAGATCACTGAAATTTTAGAAGAAAAAATACATACTAATCTTTCAATGTTGTAAATATTAACATTTGTTAAATTTAATTTTAAAGCTTTTTCCAGTTAAGATTCTTAAAACGTAAGATTAAAACATTCTTTTATACTGTGTGGAGCAAAGATTTTCATTCTTAATTCTCAGCTCTTCATAGTTTGTTTTGGGCTATATTTTCATCAAAATATTGAAAAGCCCATATTATTTATCCAAGCAGTGTTAAAGTATGTTTCATTTCCATGAATTAATTGTCATCTCCAAGGCTTACAGCCTACATTTGCTAACCTGGGCTTAGTCATCAAAGTTTCTAGTCCCTGTACAATTTTATCAAGACCTAGAATGATTTTACTCTCTGAGACTTAATACTGAACAAGCTCAATCTTTCTGTCTCTTTCTGAACTCTACCTATCTGGCTCAACTCATATGTTCTGGCTCAAAACCCTCTCCGAGATGACTGGTTCATTCTGGCTTCTCAGCCTCAGACTGAATTGTTTTGTTTGAACTCAAATTAACTCTAGCAATTTGTTCCAATCTTCTGGTTCCTTCTCACTCTCTGGCTCATCTTGTCTTTACCTGTGTCTGGCTTATACTCTCTTCTGCCTGTCTCTGTAAAACTCTATTGGTAAAACTGCCTCCTCTTCCCCTTCTTTCTCTGTTTTGCTCTCTTAAGTGGCTTCCCATTCCTCTCTCTTCTCCTGAGAATTGTGCATACCCCATCCTGTCAAATCTTTGTCTTATTAGTTACTTTGTCTGACACTCAATTAGTCATCACTTTCAAAAACAAGTGCTTCCTTCTTCAAACTAACTTTGCCTGCATTGTTTTGGATTAATGGTATGTACTAAGGGTGTGTCTGTATTCCAGACAGAGGAATTAAAGGTGTATGCTAAGCACTGTGCCACACCACAAGGATTAACATTTTTTTCAGTAAATCACATAATCTCCAGACTTATAGTGTGATAAAATATCCTGCAACAAAGCAGTGGTGCTGTACACCTTTAATCTTAGCATTCAGGAACCAGAAACAGATAGAACTCTGAGTTTGAGGATACCGGGGTCTACAGAGCAAGTTTCAGACAGCCAAATCACACCAAATAATCCTGTCTCAAAAAAGGAGGGTCCCCCACCTTCTACTTCCCAAGGATGCCTGTTTGCATTCCTTCTGCTGGCCCTCAGGGCTTCAGTCCTATTCCACCACCCAATACCAGCTCATGTTCCCCTCTTTCCCTGCCCCCAACCCCTTTCCCACCCAGATCTTTCCTTCCCTCACCCGTTGTGGTTGCTTACTTCCCCCTCTCAAGTAGGATGGAGAAGTGCTCACTTGGGCCCTTCAGCTTCTTGACCCTTTGAGTTCTGTGGACTGTACCTTTTTTTGGCTAATATCCACTTATTAGTGAGTACATAGCATGCATGTCCTTTTGGGTCTGAGTTACCTCACTCAGGATGATATTTCCTAGTTCCATCCATTTGCCTGCAAAACTCAGGATGTCTTTGTTCTTAATAGCTGAGTAGTATTCCATTGTGTAAATGAACCACATTTTCTATGTCCATTCTTCTGTCATGGGACACCTGGGCTATTTCCAGCTTCTGGCTATCACAAACAAGGCTGCTATGAACATAGTGGAATATGTGTTCCTGTGGTCTGGTGGATAATCTCTTGGGTATATTCCTAAAAGTGGTATTGCTGGGTCTTTAGGTAGATCTATTTCCAATTTTTGGAGGAACTTCCAGATTGATTTCCAGAGTGATTGTATCAGTTTGAAATCCCACCAGTAATGGAGAAGTGTTCCTTTATCTCCACATCCTCATCAACATGTGCTGTCATCTAAGGTTTTGATCATAGCCATTTTGATTGGTGTAAAGTAGAATCTTAGGGTCTTTTTGATTTGCATTTCCCTGATCACTAAGGACTTAGAACATTTCTTTAAGTGCTTCTCAGCCATTCGTGATTCTTCTGTTATGAATTTTCTATTTAGTTCTATACACCATTTTTTGATTGGGTTGTTTGGTGTTTTGGTGGTTAGCTTCTTTAGTTCTTTATATATTTTGTATATTAGCCCTCTATTGGATGTGGGGTTAATGAAGATTTTTTTCCCAGTCTATAGATTGGTAATTTGTCCTATTGACTATATCCTTTGTCTTATAGAAGCTTTCCAGTTTCATGAGGTCCAATTCTGTTTAGGAAATTTCCCCCTGTGGCAGTGAGTTCAAGGTTCTTTCCCAGTTTCTCTCCTATTAGATTCATTGCATCTGGTTTTATGTTGAGGTCCTTCATCCACTTGGACTTGAGCTTTGTGCAAGGTGACAAATATGTGTCTATTTTCAGTTTTCTACATATACACAGCCAGTTATACCAACACCATTTATTAAAGATGCTTTCTTTTATCCATTGTATAATTCTGGCTTCTTTGCCAAAGATCAAGTGTCAGTAAGTGTATGATTTTATTTCTGGGTCTTCAATTCTATTCCATTGGTCAACATGTCTGTCTCTGTACCAATACCATGCAGTTTTTATCACTATTGCTCTGTAGTATAGTTTGAGGTCAGGGATGGTGATTCCCCCAGCAGTTCTTTTATTATTAAGAATTGTTTCCTCTACTCTGGGTTTTTTGCCTTTCCAGATGAATTTGAGAATTGCTCTTTCCATGTCTTTGAAGAATTGTGTTGTGATTTTGATGGGGATTGCATTGAATCTGTAGATTGCCTTTACATATGATCTTAGCCAAAAGGCTGAGAAGCAATGTAGATTGCCTTTAGTAGGATGGTCATTTTTACTATGTTAATTCTGCCAATCCATGAGAATGGAAGATCTCTTCATTTTCTGATATCTTCTTCAATTACTTTCTTGAGAGTCATGAAGTTATTTTCATACAGATCTTTCCTTTGCTTGGTTAGAATTATTCCAATATAGTTTATAATTACTTGTGGCTATTGTGAAGGGAGTTCCCTAATTTCTTCCTCAGCCTGTTTATCACTTGTATAAAGGAATACAACTGGTTTATTTGAATTAATTTTGTATATGGCCACATTGCTGAAGTTGTTCATCAGCTGGAGAAGTTCTCTGTAGAATTTTTGGGGTCGCTCATGTATACTATAGTATAATCTGCAAATAGTGATACCTTTAATTCTTCTTTGCCAACTTGTATCCCCTTGATCTCTCTTTGGTGTCTTATTTTTCTAGCTAGCACTTTGAGTACTATATTGAATAGATATGGAGAGAGTGGGCATCCTTGTCTTGTCCCCAGTTTCAGTGGGATTGCATCAAGTATGTCTCCATTTAATTTGATATTGGCTGTTGGTTTGTAGTAAATTGCTTTGATTTGGGCCTTGAATTCTTGATCTCTCCAAGACTTTTAACATGAAGGGGTATTGTGTTTTATCAAATGCTTTTTCTGCATCTAAGAAGATGATCATGTGATTTTTTTTGAGTTTGTTTATATGGTGGATTACGTTAATGGATTTTCATATATTAAACCAACTCTGCATCCCTAGGATGTAGCCTACTTGATCATGGTGAATGATGGTTTTGATGGGTTCTTAGATTCAGTTTGCAAGAATTTGTTTGAATATTTTTGCATTGATATTCATAAGCAAGATTGGTCTGAAGTTCTCTTTTTTGGTTGGGTCCTTGTGTGGTTTAGGTATCAGATTAATTGTGGCTTCATAGAACAAGCTAGGTAGTGTTCCTTCTCTTTTATGGAATGGTTTGAGGAAAATTGGTATCAGGTCTTCTTTGGTAGAATTCTGCACTAAATCCATCTGGCCCTGGGCTTTATTTGATTGGGAGGTTTTTAATGACTTCAATTTCCTTGTGTGATACGAGCCTTTTTAGATAGCTTACCTGCTCTTGGTTTAACTTTGTTATGTGGTACCTTTCTAGAAAACCATCCATTTCATCTAGATTTTCCAGTTTTGTTGAGTGTAGGCTTTTATAATAGGATCCGATGACTCAGTGGGATTGCTTCAAGGATTTCTCTGGCTATCCTTGAACTCATTGTGTAATCCAGGTTGGCCTGGAACTCACAGAGATTAGCCAGGCTTTGCCTCCAAAGTACTAGGATTATATAGTACTAATATCTGACTGAAATTTAAGTCTTAAAAATAGCATTCTTTAAAAATAGTATTCATTAAATTAATTTTATAAGCTTGAGATGATACTTTAACTGTTGGCATACTGACATTAATTCTATGCAGTCTCAAAGTTAAAGGAAGTTGGTAGCTACCTACAAACTGTTATAAGAAACTGCTAGTTTTAATGCTTCAAAGGAATTTAGTTGTGAATTGAATTTGTATTTGGTGTTCTCACTTGCAAATCACTGTCATTTTTATTGGAACTACTTGCCTCATAAGCAGTGGTCCTTTTTGACTTATTTCACCATACAGAATAGTATTATCCTCAACTAGGTTGGAGGAATGAATTCTTTGTCGCTCTGCCAACTCTAACAAATTCCCCAAATGAGAGGTTACAAGGTCACCTGTTTGTAGGTTTCAGAAGTCATTGACTCATAGAGGAAAGCTTAGAATTGGTGAAAGTAGGACCATTTACCTCACAGTGTTCAGATTATAATTCATGTTTGCTTTCTTGTAATCATGTAGAAATTCAGGTGCAACTATATAGACATGAGTCTCCTCAGCAAAAACCTGCCATGCATGTGGGAAGCTCATTCTGCTAACTGTAGTCTTAAACAGAATGAAACAGAAGAAAGTGAGCTGAGAGACTATATTCATCTTTTCCTGTTTCTACAGGGTTAATGTAATCTGCTTCCTTGAGCTCCTAACTCTGCCTTTCCCACCATAATTACAGTGGATCTCACAGGAATACAAAAGATCATAAAAATCATTATGCACATTATACATATTTTACATTGAAGATTCAGTGGGATAGTGTAGGAGAGGCAGGGGAATATTTCAATAGGATGAAAGAGCATGGGGGAAGATATACTAGTGATGATAGAAATAGATATGGGGCCAGCATGATGGTACAGCCCTTGATGTCTTCAATTGCTGCTTACAAATCTTCAACACTAACATTGTCCTGGTGTTGCACTCCATTGGGACACTTGTATAGTCATCCCAAGCAGATGACCAGGTGACCTCAAGATGAACTGGAAGATTGTCACCTTTAGCTTCAAGGCCACCACTAAATAGAAATGAAAGGCAGTAACAGTCAGTCCTCTTTGATTCCACTCATAGGTAGAGCTCACTTATCTGCTAACAGTGCTCAGTCCTTATCATTGTCTAAGGAATACAACTGATATTACACTAGTGGGGACCCAAGGCACTTCTTTTCTATGATGGATCACCTCATTGAATGTACAGATGGGTGTACCTCATTGAATGTGACAGAACCCATTTCCTAGTGGATGGTTCTGGCCACATGATCACCCAATGTTGCTGATCTATATCTCCATCATTTGCAGGGCTTGGTATGTTCCTTAGAATCCCAGTGCCCTCAATTGTGACTCTTATACTGAAATTTGTCACAAACTACATGTATTGTCTTTTTCTATCACTCATATCTTTGTAAATATATTTTATTTCCCATCCTCCACATAAAAATGAATTAATTTTATATTTTCTGATTATGATAGAAAGTAATAAAAAATCCACATGAAAGCTATAGAACATGTACTCACATTTGTATTAGTTTCCCTTAGAAAAATATCAACTCTTGACTTATTAATGCAAAGGGAACTACAAGCTTGACATTTTAACAATCTACCAGCATCTATCTGGGGTTGCAGATCTGTTGCAGAGGTCAAAGTGGTTTAAAAAATGCAGACTAAAATTTTTGTGGTAGTAATGACAGCATTAATTCAAGACATCCTCTGTACGTCAGTGTCTTCATTGTGATTTCTCTTTCACATGACCAAAGAAACTCTTATAAAACAAAACATTTAATTAGGGCTGGCTTACACTTTCAGAGATTTAGTCCATTATCTTCATGGTGGGAAGCATGCTGGTATGCAGGCAGACATGTTACTAGAGAGGTAGCTGAGAGTTCTGCATCTCGATCTGCAAACATTTGAAGTGAATGCTGCACTAGACGTAGCTTGAACACATCAGACATAAAAATCCTCCCCCAGAGTAAGTAATACACTTCTTCCAACAAGGCCACAGGTCCTCCAAGGCCACACCTCCTAATAGTGCCACTCCGTTTGGGCCAAGCATTCAAACACTTGAGTCTGTGGGAGCTATTCCTATTCAGACCACCACATTTCACTATCTAGCCCCCATAATCTTGTAGCCATAACATAAAAATTTCATTCACTCCATCTTCAAAACTCTCATAGTTTATAATAGTCTTAAGCTCGTTTAGAAGTCCAAAGTTTCTTCTAAGAGTCGTGCAATCTCTCAATTATAATCCCCTGTAAAATTAAACTGAAGAGCGGATCGCATAGTTCTAATATAAAATAACACAGGATATATTGCTGTTCCAAAATAGAGGAATGGGAACATAGCAAGGAGATGCTAAACCAAAGCATGACCAAAAAACCAGCCAGAAAAACTCCCAACTGTCACTCCTTGTCTGATGTCAAAATGCTCTTCAATTCTCCAATCCCTTTCTGGTTTGTTGACCTCAACATTCTTCCCTATCTTCCATCTGTTTCCACTCCCTGTTAGCAGCTTTACTTGGCAGGTATCTCATGGCTCTGTCATGTTCAACATCTTGGTGTTTCCAAGGTAATTCAGCCTTCTCCTCTACAGCTTCACACAATGGCCTCCTAGGCCTCTATACAGAAACAGCCCTGCCACACAACTGCCCTCAGCAGTGGAGTTGCTTAGTTGCAGAGGGATTCCATAATCCCTTTTCTCTATCCTTGGCTCTAAATCCAGAACCTCATAACCAAAGATGTTACATTTCCCTTGCTCTATCAGGCTGGAAATGGCCCCCTTGCTCCATTACATATTCACCAGTTTTCTGTGTTCAGTGGTTTTCTTCACTGCCAAAGCTTGGTTGTCCTGAAACTCAATCTGTAGACCAGGCTGGCCTCTAAATCAGAGATCTGCTTTCTTCTGTCTCTAGAGTGATGGTATTCAAGGCATGTACCACCATTCTTGGATCTGAGCTGTTCTTTAATTTCAGAAATTGGGAGCTTAATTGGGTAGGGTCTTGCCCTGAGGTCACCATTTCCTTTATGCCATTTGATATCAGCTTTTTCTTTAATCTGCTTATCTCTTTGAATGCAGGACTTAACTACATTCTTCTTCCTGATGCCCTCTTTCTCCTAAAACTGCACATTTTGTGTTTTTCTTTACTCAACTTGCTCCTTTTCATTATACATCTGCACATAGAGTGAACACTAATAACCATACTACAAAGTCAATACTATGCTGTTTTGAGATTTTCTGCCAATGCAATTAATCTGAAAATTTTCCATTTAGTCTCAAGCAGATGTTTTAGAGGAGCACTGTTGAATACACTGACTGCTAGTGTTTGAACAGGGTTTGTCCCTTTCACTTCTAATATGGAAACTTAATTTCCATCATGAGCTGGTAAGAGAGATCATGACCTAGCAAGTCAGATGAGGGAGAAGTCCTTACATGGGGTTCTGCCTTTTGAATAGATCAATTCATCCATATAATTAATGAAGGTTATTTTGAGTGACTCTGTTAGAAAAAGCCTAGGTCTTTTATGTCTCAATGTATTTCACTATATGATTCCTTGTACTGTCAACACTTCACAAATCTAAGGCCTTGTCCTATGTGAGATATATCATTCTTGGACAAAAGCATTGGACCATTGGGGCTAAATAAACCTCTTTAAAATAGTAACCTGAGCAATATTAAAAGTTGTTTCATTGGCAGAAAAAAAACCCAATATGCTAACCTTGATGCTTGTTGCAGTTCTATCAAGTTACCTGTGCTACCTAAATGTTACCAGCATCTACTATCCTCAGTTGTTTTTCAGAGTTAAATCTCCACTTAAGTGTCAATGAGCCTTGCTCTAAAATCTGCTTTCCTTTTTGTTCAAAGATTTTTTTATTTTATTTATGTATATGTGATTTGCCTGAATGTATGGGCATACAGTACCTGTGGAGGCCTAAAGAGGGAACTGGATCCTCAGAAATGTGGGTTACTGACCACTATAAGCCATGTGGGTGGTGGGCACCAAATTCAAGTCCCATGCAAGAGCAGCAGGTGCTCTGAAATGTCAAGCCATTACTTCAGCCCCCAGGATAATACCTCTCAGAGCCATCTGAGGCCATCAGAGGCCAGAGTCAAGGAGGTTCTCAGAGTACTTATGATAAGGGTGTGTTTGGAATTCTACAGTGATAAACAGATGGAGGGCATGGTTGTAGACTTTTTTCTATGTCCTCTGGAGCAGGCTTATTTCCTTGAGTTTTTACAAAGTTCTCTTCTGTTATTTCCATTGGAAATACAGACTGTTTTATCTTACCTCGTGTGAACTATCACTTTGCTGAAGTCTCAGCAGTTACTCCAGAAGCATGTTAGCTTCACCATGGCTAAATATTAAACTTTGATTGACTCTTGTGCGCAGGCATAGGGACAAGGGAAGGGAGAAATATGAAAGCAGTTTAAAATGTTGGCTTTGTAAGTGAGAGATGAGCACACAGTTTGTCAAATGCTAAGTATATTTGTGAAATGCTAACTTTATAATCTAAAAGTTGCCAGAAGACCTGTTTGGAAAACTGTTTTGTTTTGCTTGAAAAGTTTCCACAACTTGTGACACAAGTTTGCACTCACCGGCAGTGGTGAGGTTTTTCCACTTCGGTGACTTATTCACTGACACCTTTATTAAAAACAACTCACATGCTTGCATTTAACTTGGCCTGCCTTTTCATCTCAAACAATTACTACTTGTGAGTTGGGAAGACAACTCAGTAAACTAGTTAAAGTGCTTGCCAAGTAAGCATGAAGACTTGGGGGTTATCCCCAGAGCCCTGGTAAAACCAAGACCAGTGTGGTGGCAGATAATCCCTGGAGATAGAGGATTCTCTGGGCAAACTGGCTACCTAGACTAAAACTAGGATATGCTTTTGAGAACCTTTCTCAGTAAACAAGATGGAGAATGATCAAGGAAGATTCTCAATATCAATAGGGCTCCACATGCACATGCACTTGCACATGCCACGCAGGCACACTCAGATATAAGTGATCTCTCTCTCCCTCTCTCTCTTTCACTCTCTCTCTCTCTCTTTCACTCTCTCTCTCTCTCACACACACACACACACACACACACACTCACACACACACACACACACACACAAACCACACAATTTACTTACATCTCATACCTCCTACTAGAAAACCCTTCCAAATATTTTCCATAGGATCCCATTGTCTTAATATCCATTATATTTTTAATATCTTAATATCCTTAAGTAATCAGTTTCTCATATGAATTGGGTCATTCAATACATAACTTTCCCTGTAATTTTTAAGTAATGTCTTTGTTTCTTCTTTTATTCCTGCCTTAACTGTTGTCTTCACAGTCAACATTCTAAAATTTTACTTACTGTGTGCATGCATAGATTACTTCATGTGTGCATCCACGTTAAACTGAATTATCAGTTTGTAATTTAAGGTGGATATCTGAATCTATGTTTATCCCCCTTTCAAGTTAAGAAAATGCATAGTGCACACATCTTGTGCTTGATTGACTTCTTTGAAAACATCTCACCTACATTCTCAGGCTCGAAAATCAGTTGGATTCAATGACTCCTCACTCACTTCTATTTTAAATTTGGCTTTAATCTTCATGGTGACTGTGTTTAGTTTTTCCATTCTACTTAGGTGGCCCATGATGTTTTGATCACTTTGAGTTCTGTAAGTGACTTTGTCCCCGTCAGTGAGAGAATGATGGACATATACATGCTGTCATACATTCCTTTACCTCAAAATTGCTTCAGTTTCCCTATTGTTCTTTTGAAAATTATCATTTATATCTGACAGAGGTCAAATCCCAAAATATATAATGAACTCAAGAAACCAAATAAACCAATTAAGATGGGGTACAAATATAAATAGAGACTTCTCAAGAGAAGAATTACCAATGGGTGAGAAGTATTTGAAATGTTCAACACTCTGAGCCATCAGGGCAATCCAAATTTGAGATTCTATCTTACACCTCTCAGAATGACTAAGATCAAAAACATAAGTGGCAGGTCATGCTTGTGAGGATGTAGAGCAAGAACACTTCTCCAGTAAGGGTGTTAGTGCAAACTTGTACAGACACTTTGAAAAAATCAATGTCTGTTTCTCAGAAAATTGAGCCTCAATTAACAGCACTCTGCAATACCTGGGTATATACCCAAAAGTTGTTCCACCATCCCACAACAACACTTGCTTAACTATTTTCATAGCAGATGTATACATAATACCCATAAATTGTAAATGACTTCGATGTCTCTCAACCAAAGACTGGATTTAAGAAAAAATGGTACATTTATGCTATTAAAAACAGTGATATCATGAAATTTTCAGGCGAATGGATGGAGCGAGAAAACATTATCCTGAATGAGGTACCCCAGACTGTGAAAGACTAACGTTGCATGTATCTATTTACAAGTGAATATTAACTTCACTGTAAAGAATAACTGTGTTTTAATCTAAGATTCCAGAGAGGCTAATGAACAAGAAAGGCTCAATGGGTATGAGGGGATGCATGGATCTCCCTGGGAAAGGGTAATAGAATGAATATTGTGGTGGACTGGGGCATGTGGTGATGGGTCAAGAGGGATCAGATGGGGAGAGCATAGAGGGAGAAAGTAATGGTGGTCTATTCAGGGGCAAGGTAGAAACCAAGTGTAGTTGAAACTGCCAGGATTCTATTAGAGTGGCCATAGCTAAGAGTCCTAGTAATGGGGGGTACAAAGTCTGAACGAGTCGTCTCCCATAACCAGGCAAGGCTTCCAGTGCAACTCTTCGGACACCAACCCAGCCACAAAACATTTCACCTACAATTTGTCCTGACATCATGATGTTCTTGGTAAAGGTAGCCTAGAAACTGTAGGAGTGGCTGACCAGTGACTGGTCTCCTGGGAGACCCATGCTGCAAGGGTGACACTATCCCTACTACTGTCTAGTGGAGAAGAAACTAGCGGCTTAATAGTACAAAGACCTAGGATGGAACCAAACAAAACTGGCACACACACACACACACACACACACAGTCAATGAAATGATGCCTAATAATATTCTGCTATACTCTTGGATTGGTGCCTAACCCAATTATCATGAGAGGGGCTTTTATGCAGTTATTAATGGAAACAGAGCAAAGACCTACAGCCAAACATTAGGTAGAGTTTGGGAAATCCTACTCAAGAGGGACAAGGATTGTAGGAACCAGAGGGAACAAGGGCGTCACAAGAAAATGTACAGAATCTGTAAACCTAGACTTATAGGGGCTCACTGAGATTAAACCAACAGTCAGGAAGCCTGCATTGGTCTAACCTAGGTCCTTTGTATGTATGTATGTATGTATGTATATATGTGTGTGTGTGTGTGTGTGTGTGTGTGTGTGTGTGTGTGTGTGTGTGTGTGTAGCTTGGTGGTTTTGTGGGACAGAGGGAGCAGGGGTTGTTTCTGATGCCTTTGCCCGCTTTGGGGTACTCATCCTGCAACTGGGTGTCCTCATCCATCCATAATATGAGGGGAAGTGCCTAATCTTATTGCAAATTAATAGTAATAATTTGGCCTTCTCCAACTTGACCAAATCCAAACAAAACAGCATCAAGCAAGATGTTCAAGCAGTATTTCTCCTTCACTATAGTCTAGTAAACAAGCAGCCAGAGGACAAAGTGCTAAAGGAGACAAACAGGGTCAAAGCCAAGGGAATTACAAATAGAGATGACTGCTGGCTTTAGTTAATCATTTTAAAAATGTGGCACAAATTCTTTTGGAGGTTCAGTTTTATTTCAGTGAAGAAGGAGAGGACACAAGCTTATTGGTAGATGAATGCAAAAGTAGTCTAGTGCTGTTTAGTATTTCAGCCAAATATGTTAGAGGAAAGCCAAATCTTGAAGTAAGAAGTTAAGATTTTAAAAGTTACCCAAATTTTGTAATAAAGAGGAAATTAGTTTTTGTAATGGGGAAAAGTTTATTTAAATGCAAATTAGTGTGAGTCATGGAAGAAAATTGGCAAAACAGAGTCATGGTCCATGAGGATTAAAGAAAAGACATATCATTAGATATTCTCGCTAAAGGCTTAGTTCTTCCTTGTGTGTTTTTTTTTTGTTTGTTTTCTGGAGAATAAATACCTTAATTTTCCTTTAAAATTGTTATAAATAATCAAGTTTATAGTTTGTAGTATAATAAGAATCTATTTTCATGGATGAAAGTGAAGGATAGAACTACAGAATGGAGGACCACTGTGGAGCAGACTTAATATATGTATATATATGGATAGGTATAGAGATATTGAGATATCAAGACATTGAGGTATATATATATATATATATATATATATATATATATATATATAATATATATATTAGATATAGATAAATACTGTATATCCTGAAAGTTTAACTAAAATGGATAAGACATGGGTAGTGCCATCCTATGGCCTAGGGGGTCCAAGACTGAATAAAAAGGAGAAAGTGGGAGGAGCACTAGCATTCATTTCTCTCTGCTTCCTTGTATGTTTAGATTTTTCAAAACCAACTTTACTAAGAGTTCTCAAATGCTTTGATTCTCCTTTCTAGCCTACTGTCCAAAGGTAGGAGAGAAAAGCTGGTAAATGGGACAAGCAGATGAGGACCTGTTTAGAAGTAGTTCCTTGGGGTGATTCCAATCTCCATTGTCAGAAGAGTAGCAGTGCAGTTCAGTAGTGTCAGGAAACCAACAGTCCAGTTCAGAGAGTGACACCAAACATGAACCAGCAGTGGAAGCACTAGCCAGAAGAAACAACCAGGCCTCCACTGAATTGGCAGGAGACAGGAGAAGCAGCTAAAATCAGCTGGAAATTGAGGAGACAGTCTCTGTCACACTTCTCTCATTGAAGTAAAGCTCAGTGAAGACGTAAGACCACCTAAGCATTGCATGCCTAGCTGTGCAAATGTGTCTTCACTGTCTGTTGAGTCCTACATATACTCTCTCCAAACATCATGTGTCCTCTCATGGATCTACTTCAGCAAAGTATCACAGGAGTCTGCATGACATGGCACAGCCAGAACTTAACTTTCTGATTAGATGTAATGAGACAGCCACCTCTCAGTTCTCTAACAGCCTCCCTGCCATGGTAGACTACACCCTCAAGGTCTGTGCCAAATAATTTCTGCCCCATTATTTCTATCAGATATTTTGTCTCAGAAATGGAAAAAGCAATTAATGCAATGATCAAGGAAGTAGACTATAACCCACTGAGTAGAATGAAAATCTGTAAGTTCATATTGTCTTAAATCAATCTATATTTGGAGATAAGGGAAACCCTATCCTGGAGCAGAAATCCACCATGTAACATAAATAAATGAGTTTTATATTTTCACTGAAGGCTAAAACTAGTGAATTACATATGGAAAATGTGTGATTTAAAGCATTACACACAAAGGTCCTGTGAAACAAATGAAAAATTATTAGAAATGGAAGATCCACATGGACTAAAGTTCACATAACTAGCCCTGAAATAGCCTTTGGAAAACCATCATATCATTCCCAGAGGTTCTCACTCATACTGTGTAATGAGAACATTTTGATGAAGGGGCTTTAGACAGATTTGTATTGACAGATGTTTTGAAAAGCTGACATTCTTAGAGAATTTAATTAAGACCTTTACATATGTGTGTATGTGTGTCTTTCATCTGTGTGTTGGTGCCAAAAGAGGCTTGACGGATGTGTTAGATCTCCTGGAGCTGGAGTTTAAATGAGTCTGAATCATCTGCTATGTATTCTTGGAAGAGCAGCAAGAGCTTTGAAGCAACGAACCATCTCTCCATCTCCATGATATTCTGTGTAAATGGCAAGAATCCCCCTCTTTCCAAGAAAATGCTGAGAGACTGTTTCTATCCAAAAAGATGACAGATAATCACCTAAACACAATGTCAAGATTGGTTGAGTCTTGAGTTAATATTTTTAAAAAAACTATAGAAGGGCCTGTGAGATGGCTCAGTGGGTAAAAGTCACTTCCCGCCAAGCCTGAGGACACTAATGAGACCCTAAATCCACATGGTAGAAGCAGAGAACTGACTCCTGTGTGTGCTCTTCAAACCTACACACATGCCATGATATATACACATGCAACACACACACATACTTTCATACACATGAAAACCATCTGTGGCAAAGTGTCGTATGTGAACAGGTGGAGAGGACAGAAAGCAGCTAAACAGTGAATATATGCACCTGATAAAGGCAGTGGGAATTTTAGATTCCAATGTGTGTGTTGGGGTGCAGTAGCAGGTCTCCATGTGCATGGACTACTACAACACCGCTGTTTCCATGGTTGCTAAAGGAGAATGTGATTGAGCCAATACTAACAATCCCTATTGACCTTTATGTCCTTTAGAAGGCTTGCCATTCCAAAAGAGATAGGTTTGCTGAGTGCACTGATTAATTTTTCTCCTTTCAACTTTGTGCCTGTGTGGTTAGTCAAGGAACATGTGAGTTCTTGTTTTGAGGTGGCTTCAAAAGGAACTCAGAGTTTGGATTATGGAATTTAAATATTTGGCAATTACACATTGAGATGAGACTGTTGCTCCACCTGGTTGAATGTCTTGTAATCAAAGATGATGAAAGATTCCAAAATCAAAAAATTAGTCAACATCATTCACGTATATAACATGCTTTAATGATATGAAATACATATGTCATATGAACTCAGATGGATTACAATCTACCAAAACTTATTATATCAACAACAGAGGAAAATCATTACAAACACTTAATTAAAAATGCCCCAAAGTTAGCAATGTATTAGAGACTCTCAAAACTTTGGTAGTTGAGGAATGGAGAGTGTCAGAGGCGTTTGTCCCCCTGGGATCCATAATGGAGATTTGGAGGCTTGCTACCCTTTGGAAATGGTGTTCTAGAAACAAAGACATTATTTTCCACAGCAACAACAGCTCTGATGGGGTGTGTTTCAATATAGCAATGAACCCATGCTTCAGGAAGCTCTGGGGCAATCTTTTAGTTGGTCCAATACTTGCTATGAAAGCTTAAGGATCTGAAATCAAATCCAAGAACTCAAGCATAGCTGGATCTGTCTGTATTCTTAGCTCTTCCACAGAGAGATAGGAGGCAGAGACAGGAGGATCGTGGGAAGCTCACTGAGACCCACTGAGGCAGCAAGCACCTATAGGTTCTCTTTGACCTTTGCTCTTTCTTCCTTATCTAAGTTGATCCCCAGAGATTGGTGTTACTGGTATTATTGATTGACTTCTAAAATGTTTTAAAATAGATGACTATACCTAAAGTGTTTTATCTAGGTTAATGTAGAGATAATGCATGAAGTTTATTATATCTGGTAATAATTACTACAAACATTTTCTTTCCTACCTATGATGTCATTAACATGTGATACAGTCATAATGCTAGGGAAAATAACCTGCTAAATTCAAAAATGGCATTGTATAGCTTTCCATTATATATATATATATATATATATATGCATATGTATATATATATATGTATACACACATACAAGCTTTTATATAAATATAATCAATAAATATTAATAATGTTCATTGAGGAGGTAAGAGAATTTTTTAACTTGGTTTGCAGATGTTTCTCTAAGTCTGAAACACCCAGGTAGATTTAATTTTCCTTACTAATTTCTATATAAATATTTATTTCTGAACAGTAAAACCATATAAAGAGGTATTACACAAATTTTTTGAGTCAAAAATTTAATTCGTGAATCAAGAGAAAGTAATTTATCTTACCATTTTTAAGCTCAAGAGGTTCTAACATCAGTCTAACTGTTTTTTGCTACCTTGTGGGTTCTTTCCTCCACTCTTCTCCATCCTTTTTCTACTCCCCCAACTCCCTAACACTAGATAGGGGAGAAAAGGGAATAGAGGGGAGAGAGGAAAAGGAAGAGTTCCCTGAATCTAATTTCTTGTTGTTTTGTCAGGAGCCATAATGGGACAAGCTAATAACTAGCAGGTGATCATACTGAAATGGCTTGCTTCAGATTATTGTATACTCTGCGACAGGTGCATCCTTATTAAGCAAGGCTGTAAAGGGATTCATTTTAGGAAAGATTCCTGCTATTAATATTCTTTCCCTGTTATTATTATAGATATATAATAATCACTAAGTATTAGCACACCTCTTTGGAGCAGATCTCTGCAGATCCATGAAGATGTACTATCTTAAGTGACGTTATATAGTTAAATAGCTGACTTAAGACTTTATAATGATCCCATAAGGCTTCCTAAAATTATATCAGTGATTATTAAGCTCATTTATAGTGGGACTACTATTAGGTCCTTTTCTGATAGTCAACACTGCGATTAGAACTCCACCAGTCCCCCAAGTGTCACCAGTTAATTGCTTTTAGATAGTAACCAGGCCTTCTACTACTCAGAGCACATTCCAAGAGGTTGTAAAACAATTAACCAAAGATCATAAAAAGGGGACTAATGATTTATTATAGGTGCTAGGACAGAAGATGAAATGTTGACTGGGTTTATCTATACAAGACTTCACTTATAACTTAGTTATGGTTTTAAACCTTCAGTGAGCCTGTGAAGCTGAGAAAGGTGATGAATGTTTAGCTAGATAATTACTCCTAATGGGTATGCATGTAAACATTCTCTGTTGTAAACTTCTATTTAAATTTATGATTTGATTTTTTTCTTTTTTTTTTGGGTTTTCGAGACAAGGTTTCTCTGTGTAGCCCTGGCTGTCCTGAAACTCACTCTGTGGTGCAAGCTGGCCTCGAACTCAGAAATCCGCCTGCCTCTGCCTCCCAAGTGCTGGGATTAAAGGCGTGTGCCACCACCGCCCGGCCATGATTTGATTTTCTGTGTGAACTTTTGATGAACTTTTAAACATGTGATCATGTATTCTGAAAGACATTTAAGAGCTGAGGACAAAGAGAAGAGTCAGAACTGGGGGACTGAGGTGAGAGGAACAGAGGTGAGAAGAAATGAACTGAGGAGAAGTTTTTAGACAGAACACTTTTTAGATTAGAAGAAGAATGCAGAGGGGAATAACTTAGAAACTATAGGTAACATAAAATGCTAAGAGAGCAATGTGCAGAATGTAGAGGGAAAGAGGAACAAAAGAAGATGCTGCAGAGAGCAGAAGGAGCAGGCAGGCTTCTTCTTACCATGAGATCTGTTCTGTAACACGCTTAGTCTTATTAAAAGAAACCAAGCTTTTTTCTTACAAACATGGGCTTAATTCATTTAGTATTAAAAGGGTAGAAGCCTTTTCTTTCTCTGTGTAATAAAGATTGAAGCTCATTTTCATCCAGAATGAGTGAGTTCTTTCTGCACCAATGATTGGTATTTTGCTCCATATGCATATGTAAGTATGGATGTGTGTGTATGTAATTGAGAGAATGTATGCATGTGTGTGTGTAAGTATGTAATTGTGAGAATGCATGCAAAGTGTGCCCAACTGGGAATGAATGGAAATGTATAAATATATAAATGAGCATGAATGAATCTGTATATGAATTTATGTGAGATTATGCATATTCACTTATGTGAAAGTTCTTTCTTCTGTCAATGTTATTCTCTTCTCCTGGTTCAATGGAAGTTTATTGCTCCAAACTTCCCCCTAGCCTGACAAGCAAGAGGCATCAGGGAAAAGGCTCTAGCAATCAATTCTTTACTTAATCTTCTGCTATTTTAGGATGAGGTGCTAAATGCCTGAGATTTTAGTCTCTGGCCTCAGAGAATCACAGAAGGCAGGCCAGCATAGTAACTTGGACTTAGATAAGTAAACTTTTTATTATACAGCAACCCTAAATTTCTTGTAAGACAAAGTGTTACCCTCCACGTAGACTCTTCCCTCTCTGCTGCCTCAAGAAGAACCAAGAAGAAAGAAGAAATCCCCACCAGGGTTGCTCCCGCCCGGCATTGTATCTTCTTTGAGCATGACTACTAAAATATCACAACTTCTCTGAATGACTAACAACGACTAAACCTACCTCTCTGGTCCCTAGTATTTTTATACTCTCTGAAAAGGGTCCAGAATTCTAAATGTCACACATTTGTTGAAACCATTTGCAGCTGGCAAAACTGTCTTTCGGCTAGAGCACAAGGCGAGTCACAGTCAGCTGCTGCAGTCTCTCTGAAGCAGCCCCACACAAGGCGAGTCACAGCCACTGCAGTCTCTCCGAAGCAGCCCCATGGCCCACACCTGGGACTAAAACAAAAGCCCATTTTTGTAATATTTCTGTGTTTTTAAAAGAAACTAAAATTCCAAAATTCTCACTTCATCCCCCTTCTCTGCCATCTGTTTAAATTCATTAACTATACTGTATAGAAAGAAATTATAGAGACATTTTTAGTGAAATAACCAATTTGGGGGGTCAATGACCAAGGTTTTCAGGAGACTTCTAATCAGTTCTAATCTTTATGATTTTTGATGGTATCCACAGCTTTTCATTTCCTGTGGAAATATAAACAAATTCCAATTCTCAATGCAAAACTTTGGCAGTTTCCATTCTGATGTTAATCCATCCTTATAGTGCATAGGCTTATTCAGTTTTGCAGCATTTTTCTATGACCCGGTGCCTCTTGGCTACTGTTTTTCCTTTTTCACTGCCATTTAGAAAGTTGAGACTGACAGAGTACTGTTTAGTCTATCCCTGGGATCTTTTTTCTTCATTTTTGTTTTATAAGCATTTCCTTTAATGTGGGAGTAGATCTTCCTACATCTCCTTGTCCTGTAGGATTGTGTTTTGTATGTGTAATGTGCTTTATATTGTAATATGCAAAGAACTGCTTCAGCTTATTGGAGACATAGATAGGGATCATTGTGAGTCTTAATTTATACAGGTATCCCCATGATAGCCATTAATGTCAGTAAATGTGTGATCACAGAATCAGCCTTTGGGAACTCAAAGCAGTTGCCCATTGAAATCTCAAATATATATCAATGGTATGGTGTATAAACTTCAGTTTTCCAAGTTCTACAAAAGGAAACATATCCATCTGCCAGATTTTATTTCTTTTGGTACTCGTAGGGTTACTTCCAGCAGGTGATAGAGTTTGATTATACAAAGAACCACTATGATATTTTCATATAATTTCCTTGGCTTCTTGCCAAGTCATAGAAAAACTTTCTTTAAATATTTACCATCAACATGGGTTATTTTCCCAAGGGATTTTGTCTTCTAACAAACCTCCTATCAATAATCAGTCAATTTCATTATTTTCTTATGCTAATGGACTGGCAAGCCTGTACAATGGGAGATATATAATGGAGAGTTTCTATACGTGGTTGCCTGTTGCAGTTACACAAATAACACATTGGTGCTCCTCACACATATCTTCTTTATGTAATAAACACAAGGGCACGTGGCCACAAATGAACGCTGAAAGTTGTCTGATGATCTGGAGCACATGCCTGACAAATGGCACCTACATATACACATACCTGTGAGGACACCAGACCCCAATTATCCCTGATATTGTTTCAGAGCCCCATGCCATTCCCTTTGTGTAATGTACCCAAGTATTTTGTTTTCCATCCCACAGAGAAATCTGGACAATGTTGCTCTGACATTAAAGGTATGTAGGCAGAGGGCATTCTAATCAGTGACTCAAGACACCTGTTAGTCATTGAGCAGCTCCCAGTAGAAACTTAAGGTGGATTTGGACTCATTCATTAAACTCAAATCTATGTAAAGCAAAATAACAAAGCAAATGAGGAGAATTGACAGATGCCCTGAGTGAAGTAAAGATAATTAGATAATAATTCACAAAAAGAATTAAGATTCAACATTAGTCTGGCTCAGCTAATATTCCTTTTAATATTAAAGATTTCATTCCAGAAACACTGATTAATTTTACAACTATTTAATTTTTTTCTCTTTTTGAGACAAGCTCACCTTCTGTACCTTGGTCAGCATAGCGTCTACCATGAAGACCAGGCTTACTTTGAACTTATAAGCATCCTCCTGCCTCTTCCTCTGCAGTGTAAAAACTAGGGTTAGAGGCTTGTGCTCCTTTTATCAGTGTTTTAAAACAGACTTATTCATTTATGTGCCTGTGCACTTATGCGCAGATGCTCATGGAGCCAGAAGCAGGAGTTTGGCATTCCTTCCTTGAGTTCCCAGTGTTTGAGAGCAACCTGATGTGGGAGTAGGGTCTTGTGTTCCTCCCTCTGGCCAATGCTAGGATCCAGTTTTCAGTCCTCTGGGCAAGGAGCAAGAGTTGTTAAGCAGTAGTTCTCTATCTCCTGTACCATACCTAACTAAAGTAAAGTCTCCAATGATACTTATGGATAACAGCATAGAAATTACCAAGGAAGAATTAAAACAAATACAACTGGAAACCTGTTCAGAAGTTTCTGGCTTACCACTTACAGATACATGAGCAGGGCCAGGTGACTGCAGTCAGTTAGAGTCTCCAGGGGTAAATGTTGCCTTTGGCATTTATAACTTATATGACATCAGACAGTAATTCAACCCCTCTGTGCTTTAAATCCTGTATCTTTAAAATTGGGTGACAATACTCAGGCCACAAGGCTTTAGGAGAATTGAATGCACTGACGTGACAAACGCTTCCAGAATAATGCATAAAATATGTGACGCACGTTAGGTCTGTGTTTATTATGTATTAGATATAATCTCCCATAGTGTCTGCCTTTATCAACATAGTGTGTCTCTAAATGATATCAGAGTTGTCTTTCTAATGTAGCAGCAATCCTTCGGGAACAAAGATTCTTTTAGACATTTCTTGTGCGTTACTCAACTGAAAAAGCACACATCACAGGGTGAGTCCAAAGTATCACTTTGGGCAGCAAATAAGCTGGTGCTTCAGAATGTGGCGGCTTATCTCCTTTGGCAAGTAGATTGCTTGGCAGTGAGCCTCCAAACACTTGGTCTTTCCCTTGTGGACAGACTGTGCTTTGTGAGTATCTGACGATGGAGGCCTTTTAACGGTGATACTAAAGGGATGAGTTCATGGATCCCACTCCATGAGGAAGACAATGGATGTGTTAGCAGACTCCAGTGTTTAGTGTCACCCAGAGGTGTGAGTGTAGGAACTGAGAGCTGCAGAAGTACGCAAGGATCTGATCTAAGTCAGAGCACTGAGGACTTAAGTCTATTACGCAGAAGCAAATAGCTGCTATTAGTTGAATGTTGCTTGTGCACCCATTTTGTAATAGGTGTTAAGCATATTTAACTAGGCAGTGAGGATTGTGGCGATCTTGATCAGTGTTCATCTGCTCTTCCATCAACTTTCTCCCAGGCTCTCTTCATTCTCTAGCTCAGAAAAGAATGTATAAAACTTAAACTTGATATTTTCCCTGTTCATCAGACTCTGTTAGATTGTAGTTGCTGGGAAATATTTGTATGACACTGGGATTGTGGAAAATTAGTAAAAAACCAAGACTTTCCTAGCTTCCAATGATGGCTTTATGTCCTCAGGACATCAGACTAAACATCTCAGCTCTTTCTCTTTCTGATACATCCTTTAACCTACTTTCTCACTCTTCTAAGCTTTTGTGACTATTTCCCAGATATTAAATATATCTGCTATATATCATGAATTCCATCTCCTTCCTTGTACTTTGAGAAAGATAGATATTGTTTTCATATATAGATAGAGAACTGAGTGGCCTATCTAAACACACAGATAGGTTGCAAGCAGATCTTTAAATTTGTGCTAATTTTAAAGATGTGTAGTTAAACAATTTTACTGCATCCAAATGAAAGATGAGGATGGTTTTCAAAAAAAAAATCTCTTTTTCTCTCTAAAATTGGCTGAATAATGGCAATTGCTACCCACTACCACTGAGCAATCCAATTCTCCCAATAACTTCTGAGACCTCGCAAGAACAAGTATAAGCTATTCATCTTCAGTTTCCTAACAACTACTATTGTGCTTAGAATTTAGTAGCTTAATAAATATTTGTGTAATAAGTGAATATAATCACTGCAAACAGGACTGTGCATTAGAAAGTCTAAAGCTGCCCGGTAAGACTTAGGTCAAAGAATGAGACTCACGTGTGGAAAACTGTCTTCTCCTGCAACTATCTCTTCGTTCTCTACACACAGTTGGTACAAGAAGTGACAGGATGGCATTAACAGCTGGCTCTGTTGTACATATATATGTTATACTTAAGTGGATTTTAGCATTGTCTCCTTTGGTTTCTGATTGGAAGGTGCTGACCAAAATAAAATCACTTGCTAGGAATCAAACAATTCATTGTATTTCCCCAAGTCCTTTCTTGGCAAGTCCTTCCTTGGCTTGGTATTGGCTGAAAGCATTTTAGCTGGAAGGCACCCAAGAGGCTGTCTCTCACAGTTAGAGGCAATTTGAGGATTCTGAAAATAAGTGCTTTTCATAGGAGTTTTGCTGCTCTGAATTTCTTTTAGTCTCAGCACGGGGAGGACCGTCTTCTAAAGCTTCTTCATGTATGTACTTTTCATTTGGCCATGGTAAAGCAAAGCCTTTGTCTCCTTAATTCAATAGTGCAGGGTAAATGAAATGAACAGCACGTATTTTCTGATATTGAGTGTGTGGATACTGAGTGTGAGTGAGCGTGTTTATTCACTTTGGACAGAGTTGTGTTCTCCTGTGACGGAGATGCTATTAAGGACCATCAACCAAAGGGGGCCAACTCCTGAGGGTTTCTGCTTAGTGAGTGCAGAGCGTCAGTTCTGCGAGGAAGTCACAGTGTCTAGAGCTTTCTAGGACACTCACCTACCTACTGAGAAACTGTACCCTGTATTCTCCAAAGAAGAGAGCAGATAGATGTTCCATCATATATTTTTAATAAATAAAACAAACAATGCAAAATGCTTTATATTTGTGGCCAGTACTTCTCTAGTGTATTTGTGGATGCTAAAGAGAGGAACACATTGCATTGCCGCCTGCTGACTGTTTAATTAAAAGTGCAATGCCCTGCTTTCACTAGCGCTCAGGGTTGATTTGTGTTTATCTGTGATACTGTGTGATCCTGAGAGCAGGAGTCATTGTTTAAACAACTCTTTGCTCACCAAGGACAATGTTCATGTGGCTGTCATACTCCGTCCACACTTCTCATGATTCACTGATGGGTTACACAGGCTTCGCTGAGTCAATGAAACTGATGATCCTCTGCCTTTTTTCTCTATAGAAATGTTTAAAATGCATCTAAAATATATAGTATTTTTCAGAGAAGAGGTTGGCACATTAGAAGAAAGTGGAGGTTAATTTACTAACATTAAACCCGTTTTCAAGTGTCTGGCTTTGTATGATTTATTTACAGTCAAAACTCTTGTTTGTAAAACTTCTCTGAGACAGCAAAACTGTTTTGAAAGGAATATTCAACGTGGTGATAGAAACTAAATCACCAAGTGATTGTTTAATACTCATGGAAAAAAATTACCCTGTAATCTTTTAGGGACTAGACCCATTTTCTCATGTCCAAAGAAGTGAAAATGGACATTTAGGATAGTTATATTTTAAGCTACAAAAGAAAATGAAGATTGCTTTGACATGGAGAGGAGCCGGTTCGCTCTTTCTTACTGAGCAGTAGGGTGACTAGCCTGGGCTCAGATGAAACAGCATAAAGGCTAATGAAAAGTTGCTGTATGGGTAACAAAATGAGGCAGGTGAGAAGAGTTGAGAATGTAAGATTTCAACTATATTCAAAGTAGATTTGAATCATGTCCTCTCTAATGGAAATATTCCCCTTTCTACCATTCTTCCCACAATAAGTATCAGCTTCTCACAGGATGTTAAGTGACTTGAAGTTTTATGTGGGAGCCTTAAGTCTGGGGGTTTCATTTAAGTGTGTGCTCAGGACTTCCAAGGTAGTCTCTCTAACTTTCATGCTTATATTATGAATTTTCAACCCTATTCACACAAGAAGTAAGTTGAACCTACATGGTTTAATTCAATCACAGTGTATGTTCATTTATTTGCTTATTCATTTATTTTTGTATAACAAATTTTAACTTTCCTAGAACAATATGTTCCTGGGCATCTGAGTCCAAGAAACTTGCTCTGGTGTTTGAGCAGTGAATGATTCAGCCTTTCATAGAACAGAAGCTTGTCTTGTTATTTTGTTGAATATTTGTGTTTCATGAAGTTAATGGCACATACTAAGTGTTCAGTAGGTATTTGTTGTGGTTGAAAGGCAGTAAGACAACCAGACTCATACAGAATATCTCAGAGCTCTGATAAATGTTTAAAATGATTTAGAAACTTAGAGCCATTCTGAATTGTCAAATAGACATTGTTTAGAGCATTTTCATTTATTAGTGCTGTGGACACTGCTGAGAAAATATATGGATATGTTAAAATAAAGTCTGTAGATTAATTATGAAATTAAAATACTTTGATGGTGATAAAATTATTTCAGTTTAAAGATACAAATAGATAAAGTTTAATGAGGCTGGAAGAGTTGAGTAGAGCTCGTTGCCTTTCTGCATTGCATATAAACACACGTACCAACAGGGTTGGACATGTTCACTTATTCATAACATGTAGATCATAAAGAACCACATTAGTTCTCTTTTTAGGTATCCAATCTTGTCCTAAACCCTACATTTTTAAACCTAGCATTGTTGGATTCATCCACAGATGGCAAACTTATTTGTTGTTTTTTACTTAGCTTGTTTTTAATGATTAAAATTCGGTGCCTCCCCAGGTTTCTTTGAAATAACAGTGTCTTGGAGTGTTTTTCTTTCGGAGACTCCAGGGAAGTTTTGGAATGCAAAGAACTCAGGAAGTAAGCCTGGTCACACAGACTTTGTTGGCTCAGTGAGGCAGAGATTTAGTACAAACACAATGAATGTCTTTGCATTCTTTTTTGCTGTATTTAATCACATTAATAGCTCAATATAGCATGAATTTGTTTTGGGTTTCCATGGATCAGAAGCTGAGCATATTTTCTTGGAACTTCTACTCATGATACTACAAAGCCTCAATGTTATCATAAGAGGACTGCATCCTTCTGTGACTTTATGGAGCCAGTAACAAATGGAAACTGTGATGGGCAGACATTCTTTTGTTAGGCTACGTTATACTGCACAGTAGTGGGATAGGTATGCTCACCATTCACAGTCTTCAAGGGGGAGCTCTTCCTATGGAATTGGAAGAAGTAAACTGCTTTAACTGTAGAGAAATTTGTGAGAGGGTCACATGGCCTGAGTCTCTCTGAGAACTAAGAAGTCTAAATGATAGTCACTATGAATGCCACAGATTCAGTACTACAAGAGCAAAGGAAAAAAAATCAATGTCTCTGGGTTCCTAAAAGCAGAAGCCTTTCAGTGAGTTCAAAGGGAATCTTTGGTGTCTCACATGCTTTAACTAAAGAAGAGAAAAGCTTTATTTTAACCACATTGTCACTAGCTTACATTCAGAGCCTAACAAGTTTCAAGGTTATCTTCAATATTTTCAAAGAATAAGTATAGTTATTTGTATTGGCTCATTAGAAGTTAAACAAGCCCAATCTTCTATGGAAGTATTTACAGTGACAGCCAAAATAAAAAGACTTCCATAAATAGAACATTCAGTATTTTGGTTAAATTGTTCATATTCAAGAGCCTCTCTCTCTCTCTCTCTCTCTCTCTCTCTCTCTCTCTCTCTCTCTCTCTCTCTCTCTCTGTGTGTGTGTGTGTGTGTGTGTGTGTGTGTGTGTGTGTGTGTGTGTGTGTAGATTTGGCTGTAAACTTATATATGTGTGCAGGTACACATGTATACATGTTTGCCAGTCTGGTTCAGTTCTGGCCTCTGGGTATATAGGCTGGACACAAAGCAGTGAAGCATAGTTGAGTTGGTAGATTCCATGGGATCATGGCTGACATTAGTGCTAGGAAAAAAATAGCCTTCTCACAGATGGTTTTCAGTGAGAAAGGTCTGCTGTGTTGGGGGTTACAGAGACTATTTAAACCTTGGGGAGAGGTTAGCAGTTTGGGGGTAAATGTCCATAATTGGCTGGTTCCAAGGTGCTGGGAATGCTTCACTTGCATGAAGAGGAATTTCAGGTGCTTGCTAGACATGATCTTATAGGGAGAGAGGAAGTTAAGCCTTTAATTTGTCCACCAGGCTATGTGATACTTCAAGAGTAGCTGAGTTTGGTGTTGAACAGTTTATGTTGCTGGGACATGCAAGCATAGAGCAAGAGGGGAACAGTCCTAACGCTTGCTGGTCTCAGGATGGGATTGTTCAGGGTTGGGACATGTCTTGGCCCCAATCTCAGTACAGACTGTCTTCCCCTGTTGTAAGGCTGGCTAACCCTACATCTCTCCTTGTTTGTTTTATAAAGGGGAGGTAGTGTTAAGTCATCAGTCTCTATGATGGGAATGGTTTAGTGTTGAATCAGAACCCAATTGACAGTGATTTTTGCAATGCTATTTATCTGTCATTTTAGAAATCGGATAAGGCAGGATGCCAGGTGAAGTAGGGCTCCAATGACCAGGATGGGGACAAGGAGATGTCTGTAGGGCTCCAATGACCAGGATGGGGACAACGAGATGCCTGTAGGGCTCCAATGACCAGGATGGGGACAATGAGATGCCTGTAGGGCTCCAATGACCAGGATGGGGACAATGAGATGCCTGGCGATTTTTTTGGAGATCTTTGAACATTTGTATGTTTTGTTTCACCAGCTCATATTCACAGACATAGAAACAGCATTCCTCCTCCAACATAATGCAAATCCCTCCTTGTTCTGCAGTCATTAAGCCCAGAGCTCTCCAGTTTTGGAGAAAAACGACTGGTCACTGGAGGGACTAAAGAATGCCCATGGTTGAACTCATGGCCTGTTCATGCTTATCCTGAAGTTATCCAGGTGTTGTGTCAGTTCCTTCTTTTCTGAAAACACACAAACTTTTAAACATAACATCGTAGATACATTTTTGTGTCAACACATGTATGGGATGTGAGGTGTGCACAACTTATTCTATGATTCTCTGCTTTATATTTGAGCAGGTGAAAGGAATCTGTCAACGTTATAAGTCTGTTGGGACTGCATGACTAGACCATCATATAAGTTTTCATCCATGCCATATGAAACAATGGCATATAATAATAAGATATTTGTCGGCTGCACAGAGGGTTTGTGTCTCAGCTGATCTCTTGAGTTGTTCCCATATAGAGGAAACAGCATTTATATAATATATGTTTTGTTCTTTTTCTGTTTCTTTCCTCTTGTCTACAGCCAAGATTTTCAGGAAGTCTTTCCTGACCAAATCTAATTTTTTATTAGCTTTGAAGCCACAGGTTTTTGCTTCCTTTTGAAACAAGAGAAAAACTTCCACATATTTCTTAACATGTCCTTAAGGTATATAAGCTGATTTAATTTATCAGTCCTTTCTGAAATCTAGTAAGTATTAGCAGCTGGGCTATCTTTCTCATTAATATTCAAGAAATTTTGAATTCAGTAAAGCATCCTTTATCTCACCTGCTTAGTGTAGCTGAGAAAAAGACCGATGCGTGACCTGCATAGAGAAGCATAGAGAGGTCTATTAAAGAGGCGAGAAAAGAGAGAAAAGACCGATGCTAGCCTGCGTGACCTGCGTAGAGAAGCATAGAGAGATCTATTAAAGAGGCGAGAAAAGAGAGAAAAGACCGATGCTAGCCTGCGTGACCTGCTTAGAGAAGCATAGAGAGGTCTATTAAAGAGGCGAGATTTTGGAGAAGAGTGATGTTTCTGAATGTCCTTTAAATTTAATACAAAAAACTCAGAAACTTTAGAAATTAAATACCTGAAATTGATTTCCCTTCCATGAAGAAAATACATCAGTTTGGAGTTTGCTAGCTACTAGGATGTGTCACAGGAAGCATTAGTTATTAGAAAAATTCCATACATTACAAGAGATGACATGATGTCACTATACAATGTTTATATCATACTCAGTAACATTGTCTGTGTAAAATAAACTTGCTCAAATAGTCTCAATTCTACTACATTAATTAAAGACTAAATAATAGAAACAAAATAAAGGAGGACAAAATATCTCTGTATTAGTGGTTGTACATATTCCATATTGAAATAACATGTTAGATATATTGGTAAATAAAAACTAAATGTACTAAAGTGACTTTTGTTAGCTTTTAATGTGGTTACTTGAAGACATAAAATTATACATAGTTTACATTTTATTTCTATTAAATGGTGCCTTTTAAGATCATAGACTTTAATTAGGTTGACTGATACCAGAAGCAAGCCTATTTATGAAGGCATGCCTACAGGGATTTTCTCAAGAGCAATATAAAATAGATTAGTATCTTGGCAGCCTCAATCAATCATAATTCTGCATTTTAATTAATTTAGCAATTATAGACTGCATTAAAAAAGGTAAAATGTGAGCTAGTTACATGAACCTTAGTAATTTTAGTTCCAAATGGTAAAATGCCATTTTTCTATTAACCAAAGAATATTGATCAAGTTAACATTAGTACTATTCAATCTTTTCTTAAAGAAAGACAGAAATCTATAGTTGTTGATATATAGAATTTCTACAGATCAATAATCAATAGTCTCTTTTACCTGGGAGAGTGGATTCAAGATGATTTTCTGTAGCTTACAGGGATTTTTAAGTATATTGACACCTACATTGTAGAGAAGGCAATAGATTCAAAGTTTGTGTTAAAGTAGTACCTTGGGAAATGGTTTTGAATTTACAGCATGAACATTCTTTAGTTTGACTGAAATCCATCAAAGAGGGGCTTTTTTAAATCTTCTAATGTTGTAAATCTTTTAAAAATGTTAAAGAAGTTTAAAAATTCCCCAGTTATGGTTTTGTAATATTAAAATAAAGTAGCTTTCAAGAGTAAAGACATAGCACATAACCATAAGTTTCAGGAGACAAAAGAATTGAAATACAATTGAGTCAATCTGTTTATGTCTCCTATAACTTATTTTTATTCAAAGTCAATTCTCTTTTAGCCTCAGCTGATACTTTTCTTCAACTACTTAAGTTCCAATCATCTTGTAAGTTTTGAGATATATAACTTAGCTTTTGACTGGTTAATCTGATAGTGGGTCATAGCTGTCTAGCAATATGTCCCATGAGGAAACATTGGCAATCAGTTATTTCTGCTATTGGGGTGGGGGTGGGAATTCAAAGGAGGCAACATGAAAATTCTAAGTTTTGGTCAAGTGATATTGTTCCAAGCTGTTCCAAGCTGTTCAAAGCTGCAGCTTTAGCAGCAAAACTCCACCCATCATTCTTAAAATTCAGGATTTGCTGCTCTGTGGCCCTTAGCTGAAAAGCTGCTAAGCAACAAGTTTGCTCAGTCTGGTCAGAGTTTAACTTGGCGGTGAGTATATGCTAGAGAAGAGCCCTTCTATTCCTCCACCATCCATGCCTGGTTCGGGGGAGGGGATCCTGGAGGCAAGGCACACCAACCATTGCCAGCCAATACCTTTTTATATTTTATTTTATTTTACTTTATCTTATTTTTTTGGTTTACCCCTAGAAAGTAGATCAAGAAAAGAAGAAAGGTGCAGGGGGAGGGTGTGGTTGGAGCCGGGGGTGTGGTCTTGCATGCTAGAGGTTGGGAAGTCTGTCTTCAGTCTTAAAGCTGGCTGAGGTGCACTCAGCTGCTGGGCTGAAATGCTGGCTGAAATTCTGGCGGAACTGTGGAAAACCTACCTGTTTAAACTGGTGATCTGATTTGGGGGAGTCCAGCCCTGGTAGGATGGGCATTAATTGGGAATGCCTGATATTCGAGAGTCTTGGCAGAGCCATGATTAGAGGGGAGTAGTGGAGCAAACTGGGAGATTAATTGGGATTTTCTCTGCTTTGGGATGGGGCTGGGAAACCAAAGGTTTATGTGGCATTTCCTACATTGATTGATTGATTGATTGATTGATTGATTGGCAGAGTTGTGAAAAGTGAAGCTTTGCTGGCTGGCCAGTGGAGAAAGGGAAGGGGAAAACCACACCTTGGGGATGTTGTTCATCTGCCTTTGTATTGGAGTCCTGCAGAGTGCAGGGCTTTTAGCTGAGGGAAGGGGAAGTTGATGGGGCTGAGGGGCCATGTGACATTTCGTGGTGACCTTCATTTGAGAGGATTTTAAGAAGGCCCATATTTTCCTAATCTGAGAGGTTTTTGCTTTGTTTTTGTTAGTTGTATGCATGTATGTATGTATGTATGTATGTGTGACTGTATGTATGTATGTATGTATGTATGTATGTATGTGATCCCATGATAGCAATGGAAAGGAAACTACTGTTCCAAAGAACATTCCTGCAGCCTGAGAGCAGTTAGGGGATTCTCCAACAGCTGCAAGATATCAGCCTGCTTGCAAATTTTAAAAGTTTCAGCTACCACCCTGTGTGGTATTTATTGGCCACTGTGTTGCCATTTTTGACTTTGTTTCTTTTGGTTTGGTTGTTTTTTGTTTTCTTTTGTTTTGTTTTGTTTTGTTTTGAGAAAAAAATTACAGGAAATTTTTGATGTCAGGGTTTAGGCCAGAGGTTTAGGGACCTTCACCCAATACTAGAGAATGCCTTGGCCAGAAAGCTTCTCTTGGCCTTTCAGTGTTTCTGAACCAAATATGATAGTATAAACCAAAAACAAAGCAGGAAAAGATAATACCAGCCCTCAAGGAGACTTGGGATTTTGAGCGGATGCCAAAGTCAGAGGAGGGAAGGGATGTCCTTCACCTTTTCCTGCTCAAACAATAGGTCCTGTTGAACCCATGAGGGGAGCAGCTGCTGCTTTGGATTCTGCTCTGGCCTAGGAGTAGTCAGGCTGTGATTGAAGGCATGAAGCATGGTTAGGTGAGTGGGTCCCTCAGGATCTCAGTGGGCATGAGTGCCAGGGGATAAGGGTAGGGGATAGCCTTCTCAGAGACTGCTTTCAGAGAAACAGATCATCTTTATTGGGGGTAAAAAGATCTATATAGACCTTGAAGAGTAGTTAGGGATGGGTTGAATACACATTATCGGCTGGTGGCAAGGTGCTGGGAATGCTTTACTGGTATGAATGGGAATTCCAGGTGCTTGCTGGAAATGTCCTTACAGGAAGAGAGGGAGTTAAACTATCATCTGGCCACCAGACTATGTGACTACATCAAAGATACAGAGGTGGGGGTTGTACAGGCTGCATGCGCCTGGAGATGCAGGCCCAGAGAAGGAAGGAAGAGTCCTAACTCCTGCTAGTCTTGGGATAATATTTTCAGGGTTTGGACATATCTCAGCACAGAAGTCATGCAGGGTAGACTGTGGCATGTAACTGAACTTCCTGGAGATGGCCCACCATTTTACATGGTTGTGACGGCTGTGCTCTGTGAGGCAAAGACCCCAGGGCCGTCATCCCAGAACTGATCCTGGTATGCTTCCCATGCTCCCTCAAATATCTGACATGGCCTAGTTTGTTTCCTGGGTTTATACCCACTCTGTTGGGTAGATTTCCTGCAGAATCAGTATGAAGATAAACTTTCATGTAATAATGCTATTTAGACAAATTGATGATTTCAAAATTTCTGATAAGAATCTTATAGAATTACTGATTTGATTCAAGTAATGGTAAGCCCCCTGGGGGGAAAACTGCAAGTAGACTTCCATGTCATGAGATAATTCTAAGAAAATAGGCTTGGAACAAATTTATGATCAGGAAACAGTCCTTCTAGGTTTAGAATGAGGCCACTAATCCCAATAACTGAAGGTCATAAGCTCAGAATGGGCAATTTATTATGGGCACAAGGATAGAAAGTAAATGATTGACTATTTTGTTTATACAAGACTTCCAAAAAAAATTAGATACCAGGCAGATGACCTCTGTCTTGACAAAACCTCCCTAACGTGTGACATTAAAATCTATTGCTCTAGGAAGGGAAACTAGGAAAGTGGATATCATTTGAGAGGTAAATAAAGAAAATATCTAATAAAAAAAACTATTGCTCTAAACTTATAATGAACTTGTGGAGCTAGAAAATAGTTAAGGAATGTTAAGTCAGATATGTCTTAACATAAAGACATGTAAACAATTCTGCTGTAATTTCTTAAACTTTATTGACTTATAGCATGAGCCACTGCTTTAAAATTGCTGTGAACTTATGGAATATAAAATTGCTTAGAAAACCATGTCATCAATTACCCTGCTGTAATGATTTTACCTGTCTTTATTATAATCACCTTTACGGCTATGAGGTAATTTATGTAGATAGAGAACTTCTGTATGAGAGGGTACAAACACTGAGAACAGATGTAAAGTGGTGAAGAAGCTCTTCTCTGCTTGCTTCTTCCAGTGTGAATGTGTGCCCCTGACTTTCTCTCTTTCTTTCCCTTTCTCTCTGGCTCATGAAGAGTTGATGAGCTTCCAGCCTGCCTGTCCAGAAATCAGCCCCTGAGTTAGAGTAAAGAGCCCAAAGTTTATTTTCCTATTCCCCTGCTACTATCAGCAAGACTCAATTGCCAGAAGCCACCAGTTCTGGCCCCCAGAATAAATAAAAGAGCATTAATTGTCAGAAGCTATCAGCTCTGGCCCCACAATAGCAAGAGAGAATGAATTGACGAAAGCCATCAGCTTTTGGCCCTGCCAGCTCTGTATCCCACTTCAGGACCTGGGTATCAAGGTTGATCCTTGACACTCAAACCATTCTTGCTAAGGGACTGTCACTCCAAGTCAAGCGGCTCTCTTGCCCCATACATGTGCATATTATGGAGGTCTGAAGGCAAGACCATAACAGGTTGGCACACTGCTATGGTTCTGCTGTCTGGGTCCTCCCAGTGTTGAGGTTATAAGCCATTACAGAAAAGCCCAGGTTTTTCCTTGCTTACTAAGAATTCAAACTAAGATCCTCAATAACTTTTTAGCCACTGATCTACCTGTGCTAGACAGTTCTATACCAACTCTACATAGGCTAGAGTCATTTGTGAAGAGGAAACCTCAATTAAGAAAGTGTTCCAATGAGATTGACTAAGGATCCACCCTGTAGTGCATTGACTTGATTGATGTTGGATGTGGAAGGGCCTAGAGCACTGTGGACTAGGTAAACCCTAGGCAGGAAGTTTTGTGTTGTGTAAGTAAGCAGGCTGATATTGTCTTAAGAGTCCAAACAGGAAGCAAGGTTCCTCTGTGGCTTCCCATTGGCTGTTACATCAAGGTTGCTGCCCTGACTTCCTGCCCTGACTTCCCTCAGTGATGACCTGAGATATAGAACTGTAACCTAGCATAAACTCTCTTCCTTCTTACTTGCTTATGGTTCTGGTATTTCATTATAACAACAGAAACTCTGAATAAAACATCCTTGCCCTAAAAGAGTTTGAGTTTGTCATTTTTATTTTGTTTTTTATTTTGTTTTGTTTTGTTTTTAAGAGTGACTTATTACAGTTCAGTAAATAATTTAATTAATAACTGTTTGCTTTCTTGGAAAAACAGAAGTAAGACTTTTTAAAGAATAGACATCTCGAAACAATCAGAAGAACAGCATGGGAAAATCTGAGAAAAGGGCTGCGACCAGTGGGGTCCAATGCCTTGCCAAGATCAAGGTATGGATCATTTCTGTGTATGCATGTATATACTCATGGAAGTCTTTTCAAACAATCATTGAAAGTGCTTGTAATCTTACTCGGTTTGAATGAAATTTTCCAACACAAAAGTCATTTACCAAATATGTTGTTAATTTCTTCCCTTAAAGAGGTTGATTTTCTATTTACAGATATTTAGTCATGATTATTCACCAAAGAAAATGTATCAAAATGTTTTAGAGCAGGGGTTTCCAACATGCAGTGCATGACTCTTTGGAGGTGTCAAGTGACCATTTCAATAGGTTCACTTAAAACTAGCCAAACCCATGAATATTTATATTATAGTTTATGACATTATCAAAATTACAATTATGAAGTAGTAACGAAAATAATTTTATGGTTGGGGTCAACACAAAACGAGGAACTAAATTTAAAGTCATGAGCATTAAGGAGGTTGAGAACCACTGATTTAGAGGGTCTTAAAGGAGGGTGGGGTAAAAAGTGTTAGATTGTATGATGCTGTGGTGGAATTTAGCATGAGGTCAGAGGTCAATCTAGTGCTCAGCCTTCAGGGGTTCCTGACATCAAATCAGGGGCCATGGCTAGGAAACAGTTTCCTAACAGAGTATTCTGTTGATTAATATGTAACGATGGCTTTTTGACCCAGACAAATATTTTCTTCAAGCGTTGGCAATATAATAGTTACTATTTATAAGAACACAAATCATTCTATTAGCTTCTTTAGTGGTTTTCAGTATTTTAGATACAACTATTGTTCTTATAGCTCCAAAGGAATGTTTACATCACCAAATATGAACTCACATTAACCCAGGAAATTTGAGCACTAGCCAGTTTCTCCAGAGTTCTCATCATTCTTCTCTAAGCTTCTGCCACCTACGTCATCCTATCAAATGCTCATTTTATCTTTATTCACATGTAGTAGAAATCATGTATTAATATAAAAGATGCTTCAGGCTTAGCCCCTGGAAAGTAATTGCCTTTAATGATGTACAAATTATAAGAACCCAAAGCCCTTCGAGATGGCCTTCAGTTCTCACATTCATCTGAGGAGCGGATTCCCTGGCTGCTACCCCTCCCAGATGCTTACTGCATGTGCCATTCTACAGTCCATGCAACCTGTTCATTCTTCAGTGGTTTTCATCTAAAAAGGGTAATGGTAGCACTAGGTTTTCAGATTAAAAAAATCATTCTGAGACTTCCTCACTTCCTCTTCTCTCACATCTCTCCATGTCTCTCACTGTTTCTCTCTCTCTCTCTCTCTCTCTCTCTCTCTCTCTCTCTGTGTGTGTGTGTGTGTGTGTGCGTGTGTCTGTGTGCGTGTGTCTGTGTGTCTGTGTCTGTGTATGATCACCCTTCTGGAATATCTAGTCCTAGTGGACTAACTTCAGGTGCTCACACATGCCGAGCAACTCCTCTGTCCCTAATCTATAACTATTCCTCCACCGTTACGATGTTTTAATTTCTCTAAATTTGTATATTATTTTATGTATATGGGTTTTTTTGCCCTTAGGTATGTTGAAGGACCAGTTGTGTGTCTGATATCCTTGGAGACCAGAAGAAAATGTTGGGTCCTCTGGAACTGTAGATACAAGTGATTTTAAAACACCATGTGGGTGCTGGGAAATTAACCCAGCTCCTCAACAAAAGCAGCCAGTGTTCTTCACTACTGAGCTGCTACCCCAGCTTCAAAGTTAGGATAATGTTGAGTATTGTAATTATTAGTTACCAGTATTAATAGCATTTGTAGAGAAACATCATGAGGTATCATTATAAATACTTCTCAAGTTTGCCTTTGGTTACCATCTAAGTTATGGTTTCTATTGCCATAAAGAGACACTCATGATGCCTGCCAATCTGCATGTAGCACTCTGCGCTTCTTTTCTAGAACCAGGTCTGCCCATAGGCCACCATGCTTCCTACCATGATAATAGCGAACTAAACTGCTTAACCTGTAAACCATCCAAAATTAAGTGAGGCAACGTGGTCCTAGCTCTAGCTTCTGAGACTTCAAAGTCTATTCCTAGTGACATACTTCAACCAATAAGACCAAGAAGCTGCAGCAATTCCACACTTCCGACTAGTGTCACTCCTTGGTGGCCACACATTCAAATCTAGGAGCTTATGAAAGTGATGTCTGCTCAAACCACCACAGTTACTTTACGTGGGGGTTCAGCAACAGTATATATTTGTGTAAATAGTATGGGGAAATGTTAAAACCATGAGTTTTCAAGAAAAAATAAGATTGTTTAAAAATAATTAGAAACCTGTCCTCTGAATTTAGAAACATCTAGACTATTAGAATGGTCAAAAGGTCCATACTGAAGCTCTTGATTCTTCAGTTTAGAAATATAATCATTAAGAAAAGTCTCCCTTTGGGGGGAACATCTCTAGGATGTGCCAGAGACCTGGGATGGGGGAGGCTCCAAGGAATCTATGAGGGTGACTCTAGCTGAGACTCCTCGCTGTAAGGGACATACAGCTTAAAGTGGCCACCTCCTGTAGCCAGGTAGGATTCCTAGTGGAGGGATAAGGACACCAACCAACCAATGAAACCTACCCAAAATTTGTCCTACCAGCAAGAAATGCAGGTACAAATATGGAGCAGGGAATAAGAGAATGGCCAGCCAATGACTGGCCCAAATTGAGACTCATCCTCTAGAAAAGAAACAATCCCTGACACTATTAATGATACTCTGTTATGTTTGCAGACAGGAGCCTAGCATAACTTCTTCTGAGAGGCTCCACCCAACAGCTGACTGAGACAGACACCAGAGACCCATAGTCATCAATTAGATTCAGCTCCCGGAGTTTTGTGAAAAATTTGGGGAATGAATATGGGATCAGGATGTGATAGGAACTTCACAAGAAGACCAACAGAATCAAATAATGTGGATCCTTGGGGGCTCCTAGAAACTGAACCACCAATAATATAGCAACCATAGGCTGGACCTGTACTTAGGTAGCAGATGTACAGCTTGGTCTTCACATGCGTTCTCCAACAAGTGGATCATGGGCTGTCCATGCTTCTGTTGCCTACGTGTGGATCCAGTTCCCTTACCTGGGCTGCCTTGTCTAGCATCAAGTGGGAGATGATATGCCTAGTCCTGCAATGACTTCATGTACCAGACTAGGAGGCCTCCCCCTTCTCAGAGAAGAAGGGCAGCAGGAGGCAGAGAGGGGCCGTATGAGTGGAGGAATGGGAGGAGAGCACATTGGATCTGGATGTAACATGAATAAATAACTTAAATAATGGGAGAGAAAGAAATGAAGTAAAAAAGAAAGAAAGGAGGTAAGGAAGAAAGGATGGAAGAAAGAAAGGAAGAAAGAAAAAGAAAGAAAGAAAGAAAGAATGAAAGAAAGAAAGAGAGAGATAGAAAGAGAGAGGAAGGAAAGAAGGAAGGAAAGAAGGAAGGAAGGAAGGAGGGAAGGAAGGAAGGAAGGAAGGAAGGGAGAAAGAGAAAGAGAAAGAGAAAGAGAAAGAGAAAGAGAAAGAGAAAGAGAAAGAGAAAGAGAAAGAGAAAGGGAAAGGGAAAGAGAAAGAGAAAGAGAAAGAGAGAAAGAAAGACAAAGCAAGTCTTCCAGGACAGGGGCAATCATGGCCTTTAAGGGCTCAGCCATGCACACACTGGTGACCTCACCAAGGACCAATGCTAGTTAGTTGTAATCTAGTGACTACACAGATAGTCCAGCTTAAGCTACCTCATGAAAACCAACCCAAAACTCATAAACTTTAAAAAAGCACTGCTAGCAATTTGGGTATTGATAGGAAAGACAGGAGAAAAAGAGAGAAAGAATAATCCAAATATATCATCTATCTATGAAATTACCAAAAAGTAAATTTTATCATTAAAACTCTTAAAGAAAAGGAAGAACAACTTCTAAAGGGGGCTGGGAAGACACCTTCATCAACAAAGTACTTGCTTAGGAAGCAGGAGAGCCTTCTTCAGTCCTCAAAGCCTACATAAAAGCTAGGCATGGTGGCATATGAGTACAATTTCAGCATGGAGACATAGAGTCAGGCAGATACTCAGGGCTCACTGATAAGCCAGCATTGCCTCCTGGGTGAGTTACAGGCAAATGAGAGTGCCTATTTAAAATGGAAAATAATATAATTCTTGAGTAATTACACTTGAAGTTGTCTTCTAGTCTCCCCATGAACATATACATACATGAACTAATTCTACACACACACACATATATATATATATATATGCAAATACACATAAAGAAATGATGAAGGAAAAAAAGAATAAAATAAAACTCCCTTAGAAAGCAGGAGAAGACTGCTTTAAAAGATGTTGCTTTAGTCTCTAGAGTGCTGAGTTTAAAAGTCAGTAGTATTAACTTTATAAATACCGATGTTATGTAGTAGTAGACCTTAATATGTATATCTACAGGTTTATTTTGTTTCTGCAGACCCAAATACTTCTGAGAAATACCAGTGGGCTCACTAACTATTTATCTTTCTTCATCAAAACATAAAAAAGAATAAATTGTGCCAATTCTGTTTTTTTTCTTTCAATTTGTTAGACCTCACTTTTAAATATAAGATCTGAAATATAAAACTCATGAGAAAGTTATCAATCCTCAGTCACATCGTCTGACAGATTCACTCTGGGGACAGAGAACATCTCTGAAAATCGCATTTGGAATTAGAAGATAAACATCTACACTGTATGACCTGCATGTTCTCATTCCCCAACTCTTATTTTTTTCTGCATATGTTTCTGCTAAGCATTATCCAAATTAATTGGTGGCTGTGACAATAAATTCACAAACAGAAAATACTAATCTAACAAATTATAAATTAAACAAATAGCCACCCTTTACCCTGCATCTAAGGGACCCCCAAAATGTCCTGCCTTGGATTTATATGCCATGAATGCCACTTGGACTGCTGATATAAAGTGTTACAAAAAAATATCGTGTGAGGAAGAAACACAATAGGCTTGCTGCACACACAAGGCCTTGGTGTGAGTCTGTGTTCTCTTCCTTCCCTTCCTTAACAGGACAACACTTTTCCTGCAGATAACAATATAGTGTTGAAGCCCCATCAATATTTGTTTCTTATATAGAACAACTCTTTATCTTTCTGTATCAAGGAGGTACACTGATAAATGAGCAAAGCCATACCTTTCAACAACACAACTGCTAACGGGCGATTCTACCTGCATGTCCAGAGCAAGGACAGCATAGCAGAGGAGAGATTGCACTTTAAAGTTTCTTGCATGTTCAAGGGCTCTCTATGTTGGATACAATCGTCAGCCTCAGGTGGTGCTTTTTGTCCAGTAGATGACAGATACATACATAATCAGAAAACAAATTTCTCACTTTTTCTTAAACATTTCTTCCTAGGTGTTTCTCTTGGCATTAACATGCGCATATGTATCCAAATCTCTATCAGGAACTTACATGAATTCCATGCTCACGCAAATAGAGAGACAATTCGGTATCCCCACATCTGTAGTTGGGCTTATCAATGGGGGCTTTGAGATAGGTAAGTTATTTTATGTTTATGTATTTTTATATGTTGATGTTTTCTCCTTAGTTTCTACATTAGATCATTTAATCTGACTGAGATTCATGCTTTCTGAAATTGATTCATAGCCTGGTTTGCTGTGAAGAACCCACTCATTTAATAATGATTGCCACATTCTCTGACAGTATCTTTTTCCCCCTGAGGAATACAGCAGATTTAGAGTATTAATATCTAATTCAAAGATAAAGTAAGGAATTTGTGGCCAATATAGAAGGTGGCTGTGGGAACCTGGGGGAATTTATGTTCCCAAGGAGAGAGCAAATGGTTCTCTTCCACACCTGTGATTGTGAGGTTGATAGCTCTCCATTCCTAGTCACTAGGGAAGATGGGGAGTCTTTCCCGTGTTTGTCAGACACAATTCTTAAGAGTGGATGAACTCTAAATCCTCATTTGGGGTCATAAACTGGCATATGAGAGTACAAAGTGTGAAAGAGGGAAAGAGTCCCTCTATAAACCAAGTGACATGGAGCCCTTGGTGCCTCTTGTCTCAAGTTTCTTCATAGTTTTACCTTTTTCCAGGTAAAATTGACTTTAATGTATTCAAATCAAAATAGTAAAGAAAGACCTCACTATGTTGCCAGGCTGGTCCTGAACTACTCACTCTGTAGTCCAGACTGACTTGAACTCACTCTGTAGTCCAGACTGACTTTGATCTTGCGGTCCTCTTCTCCTGGCCTTCTAGAATCTGTGGACAAAGGGTTTGTGCTACCAGGTCTCACTTGTTCTTTCAACTCTCAGAGATTTAATAAAAATATCCTTTTTTAAAATGAAACTTTCTATTATACCACAGAGATGAATTATTGGTTTGGCTTTTTGACTCCCACAATCTAGATCTAAGTTGGATTTTAAGTCATAGTTGGAGCATCAGGACTCTGAACAGTATTATCTGGTCTAATGAAAGAAGCGGCAACAGAAGCAGGAATCCAGCTAGGCCATGTTGAGCAATAAATGTGTTTTTAAATAGTATGTTTAAAAACATGAACCCATTTGAATCTGGATTGAGCAGTCCTGAGAGGAGAGATCAGAAGTGACATGCAGGCCTACATCTGCTTTTGTATCAAATCACAGGGCGACAGAATAGTGAATAGAGACTTTAATATACTCCAGAATGGTAGAGTTCCTTCGGTCAGAATACCAATTTCCTTACACAATAAAAATATTTATAAAATATCCTAAGCACCCATTCCGGTTTTCTTCGTGTGGTGGTGAAACAATGAACCCTAGAGTCTAAATGCTAGAGAGGCTGTTGACGGAGAATTGCTAATACTTTACTAAAACAAGCATTCTCATTCCCCTTTCAGGAAACCTTGTGTTGATTATATTCGTGAGTTATTTTGGAACAAAACTGCACAGACCTATCATGATTGGTGTAGGATGTGCAGCTATGGGCCTAGGGTGTTTCTTTATATCACTACCACATTTCCTCATGGGCAGGTGAGTATTCTAGTCCTTGATGATATTCTAAGTTCAACTTTCACCTACAGGAAATGAGGCTCAGAAGTTCCTCTTGGGGAGGAACAGTGCTACTCCAAAATTCAAAAGTCTAATATAGAAATTAAAGTCTTTAGTCTGCAGTATGATTTATGGATCTTGTGGCCTCGGGTCCATTTAAGGTACCAACTAGTCTATTTGTAAAGTGGGGACTTGAGGCAACTCTTTCAAGAAGTTGAAACACATGAACAAATTCTTAGAATCTGCTAATGTACGTGCTGAGTCCTTCCTGAGGACTATTTAGATATGTGGGTTACAAGATGTCTACAGTATGACATAATCATGGGTCACCAAAAAATATAACAATATAAAGGATGATTATTTTTATGTTTACTAAAGTAACTTACACAGAAAATTGTCAAATTGGAATTATGTTGAATTATTTCTTGCCTCATTTCCTGATTTCCAGGGACAGTTTTCAGTTTTTTTCTTTTGTTTGCCTGAGTGTCTTGTTAGTTTTTAATACTTTACTGTTAAATGATATAAAAAGTTACTATTTACATTGACATAATTAAAAATATTTCCTACTGTAGGACCGTGCTATTTTTGCTGTAGAACTCGTTTTTTTAAAATTGTATTTAGTACTTAGCTTATTGTTTTCTATTTGATTGGCTTTGTTTGTATCTTTGAATATTGGACAAGTCCATACCAGCTGGCAGAGTGACCATCTCTCAACACATAGAGATTTTCATAGAGATGCCTCTTGTTGTTGTTTCCTAAACCCCTCCTGTTTCTGAGCTACAAACTTATAGGTTAGCTCAGTGCCATCTCCTTGGAATTTTTCATCATGATTTTCCTCATGAAATTTTTTTTCTTTTTTCCATCATCCACTTCTCCCAGCCTCCCTTTCTTCATTCTTTATTTCCCTCCTTTTAAGATCTTTTATCTATTTTACATTGTGTTTTATTTGCATATATGTATATATGCATATATGTATATGTTACATATATACCACATATATACATATATATGGTATGTGTCTTGTACACACAGAGATGAGAAGAGGGTGTTGGGCCCCTAAAACTAGAGTTAACAGATGGTTGCTGGCTAACATGTGGGTGCTAGAAAATGAACCAAGGTCCACTTCAGGAGCCCTTAGCCACTGAACCATTTCTGTAGTCCCATTTTTATTAATTTTTAAAACACATTATCTTACAATGTAGCCCAGGCTTGCCTGAAATTTATTATGTAGCTCAGGTTTACCACAAACTCTTGCTGAAACCCTTGCTTCAGAATTCCAAGAGTTGCTATTCCAGGGATGAGTTGTAACAATTACCCTGCTTTGCCTCTTTCTTGCTCTTAACTATTCACTGGAGGAACATCTTAACCTGTGTTTTGCTGTTTACTCTCCCATACTTCATTTTGTGTAAAAAAAAAAAATTCCTTACATTGTTTAAAGATTTTGTTGCAAAGTTTGTGGATTTTGGAATCAGAATTAGTATTCTAATTCCTGTGCCTGTTTTTTGTTTTTGTTTTTGGGTTTTTTGTTTTTGTTTTTGTTTTTTGTT
>NW_022196903.1:135705939-135759442 GCF_008632895.1 Mastomys coucha | reverse complement strand
TGCGATCTGAACTTGATAACTATTGGTATCTGTCCTTTGCCAGCACTATCAGGTCCTGCACTCAGGACATTTTGTGAAGTTTCTTGTACTCTTTTCTCCTCCATAACGTATTCTTCCCCCGCTCCCTTCCCTCCTCCTTTTGCAGCTGCTATTTGGGCAATGACACCCTATATTTTACCATCTTCATTTTCTAACTTCATGTCTTCTCATCTCCTTGATGTTTCCTGGGAGGTTTAACTTTGTCATCCAACCTCTTGAATGGGCTTGTTATATCTATGAAATTTTGTTGTCAAGGACACATTTCTACCTTATCTATCTCTTCTGGGAGAACATATTATTTTGTCAAAAATACAGTGACTTTTCATATGTGACTCTCTCCTTTTGTCACCATTGTCTCTGGCTCCTTCATGTGTAGGTTCTGTTTGCTTTGACTTTACTGGAATAGAGGGTTCCCATGATGGCCTTGACTATCTGCTCAAATCTAGGAGCAAATAACAACAGAAGGCTACCTGGACATTCTGTGTACATGTGTAGACTTGGTTAATGGGAGTCTTTTGTCTTTTTCAGAAGGATAACTCAATAGGTGATTGAACATTGACTGGATGATTTTGAGTTTACTTTGAAATCTGTATAACCTGCATATCTAGGAAGGAATTCTCTGCTCTTGCCATAGGTAGCAACTTGGCTACCAGCCAGAAGGGAATGGGAAGATCACAGTTTGGCCAGCTTTTGAAAATTTATTGACTCTTCTTTTTGACATCTGTGTCTTCAGTATACCTGTGTGGATCCTCTTGCACCTGTGAACATTTCCACATGGAGAGATGGAGCTTAAGCCTGAGGATTTAGCTATTCCTTATATGCACCTTCACATTAGACTTTTCCTTGTGTGTCCATCTGGGTCCTTCACTGGGAGTCTCTTCTTGCAGCCTTTCATGGAGACCTGGGATGTAGCAGTTTGCTCTGTGCAGCATGGTAGTCATGTTTCCCTGACCTTCTGATTCAGTGTCCATTTGCATATCCACATCCCTGTCTCAAATTTTTATTGTGTTTAATTTGACTACATTTGTAGTCTCTCACCTACAGTTTTTTTTTTTTTTTTTAATTTTTAGCTATTTTGTTTGTATATGTTGTGGTAGCAGTGGCAGTGTATGTGTGTGATTTCAGGTGAGGTTATGAAACAACTCTGAAGATTCTACTTTGTCTGCTTCCTGTCTGGAACCTGAGGTGGAATCGAGGTGGTCAGACTTGCACACAAGTGCTGCTACCATGAAGGCATCTGGTATCTCACAAGTCTAATTTTTGTTTGTTTTTCTTTGTTTGAAATAGAGTCTCTTTTAGTCCAGGACTGTCTCAAGATCTCTCTGTAGTTAAAAATAACCATTAATTTCTGATTTTCTGGCCTTCATCCCTTGATTTCTGGGATTTCAGGCATTTCTCATCATGCCTAATTTTATTGATTGCTCAGGATGAAATCCTGGATTTGTGCTTGCCAGATCCCAGGGACCAATTGAACTATATCTCCATATCTATATCACTTTATCTTTGAGGAAATAGTTTTCTCCCATTTCATTTTGAACCCTTCACTGCTCTTTTATTGCTAATTGGGGAAATAACTGGCTCTTGAATGAACAACTGAATTTTAGGTGGACAATAAACCAAATGAAGTTTATTTGATCTTCTTGGGTGATTTTAAAGGGAACTGAATCTTTGTAAATGGAATTTAAAAATTATTTTTTTTAATTTCTATTCTATTCAAATCAATGTCAAGAAACGTTGGATTCTTACTATGCTTTCTCACCTTCTGCTAATGGTAATAATTCTTTGAGGCTGACCTATCCTCATGGGATCATGGGAAGACAGACACAAGTATGTCTCCACAAGTTCACTGACAATCTCTGTTGGAATGTTCAGGCAGTTTTTGCAAGGGAAAGTTATTTGACTTCGGTGCTATTTCATGTAGCATAGAAGTTCTACTGTTGGTAACTATAGCTCTATGCTAATGCTGAATTCAGTAGCCCATGTCTTCCTCTGGTTTTCTTTTATCAAAGAAATGATGATCCAGCATACTCTCCAATGGACAGAGAGTTAGATAAACAGATTTTCCTCTATGTTTACATTTTGTTATTTTCTTTCTAGGACAATGATCCTTGTTGATGTGCTTATGTCAAATGTCTACGTTTTATTGGCACTTTCAGTTCCGTGATATTGTTGTTAGGTGATAGATTCTGTCACATTTAGTTATAGTATGTAAAGTTTTCTCCTGTCAGAGTTATTGAACATATGAAAGGACAATTGTTTGAATTCTCAGATAGGACACAGCTCAGAGGACCTAGACCACATGGCTTGTTTTGTATTGTTTGTGTCTTTCTAAAGATTTTTGTGCATCATTTTTTTCTTGTTTTTGTTCTTTTATCTCACACCAATTATTTCTAGGAAAGAATCATTTAGAAATAACAGAAACTTGACCTTAGAAGATCTGAAAGCTATGTCACCTACATGGAGGGACTTGAATGCTAACTGTAAATAAGTCTCATATGTATATATATATTTTTTGATTATCATTCTCTTTTGATGATGTTGATACTTTTATTCATTTGTTTTTGTTGGTTTATTTTATTTTTTTGTGAAAAGTTAAAGTACATCCCAGGCTGCTCTCAAACTTGCTGTATAGCTGAAACTGGCTTTGTGTTTCTGGTTCTGATGTATTCAGCTTTCAAGTGCTTTGGTGGTACGCATGGGCTACCACACCAATTTTATGCAGCTCTGGAATTCACATCTAGAGCTACCTGGTCTGTTTAGTGTTTTTGATTATTTATTTGCTTAGTTGCTTATTTGTAGACCTGAATTTATGTACGTGTGTGTGTCTGTGTGTGTCTGTGTGTGTATGTATCTGTGTGTGTGTGTGTCTGTGTGTGTGTGTGTGTGTGTGTGTGTATGTTCATGTGGGTTCCAAGCATTGAACTGAGATCATTAGGCTTTTGTCCCAAGTGCTTTATCTGCTACATCATCTGGCCCGCCATGCTATAAGATTCATAACTATTAGACTGACTGTGGTAGAATTGTCTTTACTGGCTGTCGACACCTTGTTTTCAGGGAACAGGAGTTACTAATCACCAGATGCTCTCCTTGCAGTCAGTTATTCACAGTGAATGTTTCTTGTGTCCATACAGATACGAATATGAAACAACTATTTTACCTACAAACAACTTGTCCGCAAGCAGCTTTGTGTGTATGGAAAATGGAACCCAGACCTTAAAGCCAACGCAAGACCCAACAGGTTGGCTTATGCTTCTAATTTTTTGGGGTCAGAGAGTGAAAACAAAATGCTCTTTTATGAAGGGCTTTAATATGGCACTAGATTTAGTAGACATGTAAGACAAATGAACAAAATTTATTTCCCTCTTCAGGAAATGGATGTCTAATAATCTAGTATACTATCCCTCCTGAGTCTGAATATACTTATTAAGAATCCCTTGTTTCTTAGGCAACATTGTAGACCTAGTCCCGCAAAAGAAAATAATCTAGAAGATTGGATCTAGACATGCTATGTCATCTATGTGGTTGGTCAGTTTTGTTTTTCTGTTGCTGTAATAGGACATTTACTAAGAGCAACTCAGAGAAGGAAGAGTTTATTAGTTTACCAATTCTAGTCCACATGAAGGAAGCCAAGGCAGGGACCTGCAGGTACAGAACAAAGCAGAGACCACTGGGGAATGCTGACTTCTCTGGCTTGTTCAGCTATGTCTATTATACAGCTTAGACCTACCTGCCTTGCGATGGTGCTGATGGTGCCACTCCCATGAGTCTATGTCATCTCACATCACTTAGGTAAGACGTAAAATGCATCATTTACATGCCCACAGGCCAATGTGATGGAGGCAATTCCTCGGTTGAGATATTTTTCTTCTCCAGTATGTCTAAATTTGTATCAAGTTGACAAGAGCGATCCACCGCAGTGATTATACAAATAGAAAACACAGCCAGAAAGAAGCCTCCCTGGGTCTGTGCTGTGTACTAAGTTCCTTCCTTATGCAGGAACTCGCTGTTTAGTTTCCCTTTTCCTCATTAACAGAGACATTACTATGCAGTTCAACCAAACAGTGGTGCTTTCTTTATTTCCTCTTGATACTGGCTCAAGTACATTCATATGCTCCATTAGTTACCTTAACTGTGATTAAAATCCAAGGGAAGAACTCAAGGGAGGACATCTTTATTTCCCTCAAGGGAAGATATCTTTATTTCCCTCACAATTTCAGAGGGTTCAGCCTGTGGTCACTTGGCCCCATGTTTATGGACAGAGTATCATGGTGGCATGAGCACTGGCTGACACTGGTCTTTACTTCTTGGTGAGCAGGAAGTATAGAGAAAAAGATACAAGAAGTGATGAGATATAATCTTTGTGACCATGCAACCTCTATGACCAACTTTCTCCAGATGCTTCTGTGGGGGGCACAGCTTTTACCTTTCAGTACTGCTCAATGATGTAACTCTCATGACTGCATCAACAAATTAGTCCATTAGCTATATCCGAGCCATGATGGCCCATCTCTGGATAAGCCCTCACAGACACAGCAAAATTTTATGTAAATGTAGTTGCTTCTCCGTGTATTACTGCTTCTATTTTACTCTGATAAATACCATGATGAAATCATAAAAGAGAGTCCATTCCTGTTTATAATTCTAGGTCAGAGATTCTCAACATTCCCAATGCTGCCGACCTTTCATATAGTCCCTTATGTTGTGCTGACCCCAACTATAAAAATATTTTCTTGCTACTTCATAACTGTGAGTTTGCTACTTTTATGGATCATAGTGTGAATGTCTGATATTTCTGATGGTCTTAGGTCACCCACTTAGGTGACTTAAAGGGATGAGAAGCAATCATGGCAGAGAAGCGTGGTAGGAAGAATACAAAGCTCAGAGCTCACATCTCAGCAGTTATTATAGGGCAGAGATAGAGCAATCTAGGCGTAGAGTGAGGCTTTTAGATATTAAAGCCTGTGTCCAGTGCCATTCTTTCTAAATTTCTCCAAACAGCACCATCAACTGGAAACTAAGAATTTAACACTAGCACTGCTGTGGGGGCACATTTCCACTAACACTGCCACAGTATTCATACAGAGGGCCTGCTGTGGGGGCACATTTCCACTAACACTGCCACAGTATTCATACAGAGGGCCTGCTGTGGGTGCACATTTCCACTAACACTGCCACAGTATTCATACAGAGGGCCTGCTCTGGTTCTAGCAGTGACATCAGGTTGCTCACAAGCACCTGTAAGTCCAGTCCTGAGGAATTGGGTGCCCTCTTCTGGCCCTTTTGGGCACTTGCACATGTGTGATGCACATACACTCATGAAGGTGCACACATTTACATATCCAACCCAACTTACAAAGTGTTTTTAAAATCACATATTGTAAAAGACCCAACACATTTCCTAAACATTTAGTCTAGAGGTGACTCAGCAGAATCACCTCTGACCAGAACATCTCCATTTTATGCTGGATTTTTATGCCACAGAAATTGCAGTAGGCTCTAAAGCTTGGACTGTCACAGCCCTCAGGAAATCTGTGGAGATCAAACTGACTTGAGAGTCAAGGAGCAGCCATGTCTGAAGCTCCCAGCCACAGAAACCTCATAAGCACAGCAATGTCAAGAAACTTTGTGTACTGTTCTAGATCAGTCCTAGTTCCGGACTAAAGACAATGAAAATGATTTTTATTAACAATGCTTTTTGACTTGAGCTTGGGTTGTTCCCCAACTATCTCTTAAGATATTTCAACCAGTTTATTCTACTCTATGTCTGCCACATGGCTGGTTAGTTACCTCTCCTCAGTTTTATACATCTGACTTCCTCTGAGCCTGGGCGAGGAATCCTCTTTCAGAAAATTTCTATCTTCTTCCAGAATTCCCACCTTTTACTTCCTACCTTTGCTATAGCCATCATATTTTTATTTTACCCACTCACAGACTATCTTAGTCAGGCAAGATGGACAGTGACATATCTTCACACAGGGCAAATAAACATGACTACAATGTGAGAAAGTAACCTCCATACCATTGTTCTCACCTCCTGAACTAACTTTGGAAAATCTTCCCTTTGTTCTCCTTGCATTGCAGTGAAAATTAAAATTTCCCCATGTGCAGAGAGCAAGAAAAGCATGTGATTCTTCTTGTGCCTGACAGGTGCCTTAGAAGAGGGCTGAGCATCTCTCAGGGATCTCTAGACAGAAATAAATCAGCATGTTTCTTAAAGATAAGAATCTGAATTCCTAGATATGGAAATTGATTTTACTGAACTAGGAATTAAATACAGTTATACTTCATGGCCTAGTTGTGCTTAGGACATACACAGGCAGTCCCTGACCAGTCCACAGGAGAGATGACATTTTTCTTCAGTTCCCTTAAAACATGATGTCATAATATGCCTTTGGAGTGGCAGTTCATTTAGCTTAAAATAAACTTGGGAGCTGCATGCAAGCCTTCAAAGACTCTCCCCTTTGCCTTTCATCTCCCTTTGGCCTAGTTTTTGGTACTCAAATGATTTCCTGATACAGCAACTGTTGGAGTAGTTTATGGATAATAAATGATAAAATTTATAGAAAAAATATACATTTACTATTCACTTAAAAATTTTAGTTTCTGAAAGGTAATTTGAGCTGTAGAGAATTCAAATTTCCACCAAATGTCTGTCTGTGTTCAGACATAGACACATGCATGCTTGTTTTCCTTTCCTCAAAGTTGTAGAGGAATTGAATGGGGCAATGCACCTATTCACTGACTGATGGAAAGTTGAGTCCCTGTAGTGAGAGAAACTCCTAGTTTTTACTGTTTATTTCAATGGTGTGTATTCTCACTATCAATGTGTTGTCTCACCTCTCTCAACCAAGTGGAAATTGGCTCTAGGATAGCACTTATACGCCATTGCTGGGTGTTCTTCCAGAGTACACAGTAGTGGTGACTCACTGATTCAGAGCCAGCATAGTAATGTGAGTCCATGAATGATTATCATGATCTTATGACTTAATAAAGGCTTCCAGAAATTTTTGAATATTTTGTAATGCTTCTAGTTGTTTTCAATAACTCTTGACTGTCAAATACTCATACAGTTTTCTCTTGTTTCAATGCAGAGTGTGTGAAAGAAATGAAATCATTAATGTGGATATATGTACTGGTAGGAAACATTATACGAGGAATGGGTGAAACTCCCATCATGCCCTTGGGTATTTCCTACATAGAAGATTTTGCCAAATCTGAAAACTCTCCTTTATACATTGGTAAGTTTGAAAATCATTCTAAGATAGCAACCTCTTGGAGTGTAGAAATTGATTGTTGATTTGCAGGCTTTGTGATTTCCAGAGGGTGAGCTGAGTAGAGTTCTGTAGATCGTAAGATTGTTCAATAGGGGACTGACCAGTAGCTTCAGACATGGCCTTCACCCATCTGCTTCTTACTGTTGGAGAGCCTCAGATCTGCTGACCCTACAGCCCTATGATGCCACCACACTGTCTCTAAACTTTTAACAGATTTTCCAATATTACCCAGAAAATGTTCTTGAGACAACTGTTTTTTATATTTTGGCAACTTTTAGGTCTTCATCTATAAGTTATTGGAATTTCATCATTGGCCATTTTGTGTCTGTAATGTTTTAAAATACAGTTTTATTTTTTTAGTCTCTCTCTGTGCATGCCTGCATGCATGCGTGCATGCCTGTGTGTGTGCGTGTGTGTGTGTGTGTGTGTGTGTGTGTGTGTGTTGTGCACGTACATGCCAGTGTGGTAGTCAGAAACCAGCTTTTCTTTTAGGAGTTAGCCTGGGGAATGAACTGTTGTTTTGGGTTCAGGTTTAGCTGAGCCATCTGACTGTCTCTGCTGTGTTTTCTCTTGTCATGTTCTCTTGCAGACTAAGCCTTAGCAAACACTGTTTTAACCATTTCTTGTCTATCACGTTCACAAACCACTTGGCTTCTTACTTACCAGCTGCTCTCTCTCTTACTACTCCAGGTTCTACACTCTGATCTTCATGATGTTAATGATACAGCTTCCCTCTTACAACTCCTCAGCCTAGACACGTTTCTTCATTGTTTTATCAAATATCCCTGTTTATTCTTTTTGCTGTATTCTTTTAAATTATCTTTAAAAAAACTCTATGCACCTCTTAGGCAAGAGCCAATTTACTGTCTACCTCCTTATACTGTCTGCTAGATGATTTGAGTTTACTATGAATAATTTGCTTATGTTCTTAAGTAATTTCATCTGTGCTTGATTATAAACCCAGAGCTTTGTATGCAGGGTTTTTAATTAATGTAATCACTTAGAAAACAAAGAGTGCAAGAGATGACAGCAATAGGCTGAGTGTTAATCAAGATGACTTAAATAAAAAATAACTTTTTGTCACATTTTAGAGACTTATTAATTTGACAATAAAATTAATAATCTAGTCAGATTAATCTAGTCATTCTCCCCTACAGACATCTAAAGAATAAAATACAAGTACTTTCCTACAATAAGTTTTTATAATATGGATCTCATTATCAAAACTCCAGAGACAAATTATATATAAAAATATATAAAATATAATATATAATTTGTATATCTTATGTTTAGTACATAAATATCTAAATTTCCTTAACAATGGCTATCTAATTACATAAATATCATATATGTATAGATAATCAAATAGCTGTAAAACACAAATTAGAAATATAGTTTTGTGTATGGCTCTGTAGCTAAAGAGATATTGAAGCCAAATATAAAAGTGAAAGTTATTAATGAAGACAATAAGTTAAACAAGAAGAGGTCAGGTTGCGTTGGGAAGGCACATATGAACTGAGAATCCCTAGGTCTACATTCTTGGAGATTTTTCTGCTTAGTTTGTGGAGTGAGAGGAGGAAACTTCAACAAGGCATATCATGGGAAGAAAGAAAACAATAAATACACAGCTTGGTGAAGGTTTGAGGAGGAAGCAGACAGAAGAGTTGGCCAACAATATCAAGTAAGTTAAGAAATTAAAAATCAAAAGTGTACAGGAGTCAAGATGGCTGAGGCATACACAGCTCCTACAGCAGGCTAGAGGCAAAATCATGGCAAGTCTTACCAGCAATCTCTGGCTATGGTAGCCAACACAAAGCCACAGCTGATACCTGCAGTGGTTAGGAGGGGCTCAGTGCATGGATGAGAGATACTACCAACAAGCACGTGCCTTCTCTCGAGTTCAATGTCAGCCCTGTAGCCTCCATGAATGAGCCTCTGTATTGGAATCGAACTCCAAGCCAAGGTACTGCTGTGCTTCAAGAAGGAGTCTGAAATTTGCAGATCTTGCAGTATCTGCAGAACAACTAAAAAAATTAGTTCTGGTAGGAAGATACTTTGAAACCTCTGACACCTATCACTATCCTCTCCACTCCAGAAAAAGAAACAGTCTAAATAGGAATCCAGTGAGAAGAACTCTTAAAAATTGTGATAGGGATTCTGAAGTGTAGCTTTTCATAGTTGATGACTAATCGCAGTGGTGTGCATGGGGAAGGACTGTTTCATTTAGTTGATGGCTAATCACAGAGGTGTGCATGGGGAAGGGCTGTTTTATTTAAAGTGCTGGCCACTGGGAGTTTGGCTATGCTCCAGTAAGTAAATGGATTGGATTGAGAATTTTCTTCTTTCCCCCATTTGGGGGAGATCATGAGAGGGAGATGGACCTGAGATGACTGAAAAATGAATGTTATCAAGGTTCATTATATAAAAATCCCAAATAATCAATAAAAAAAAGAACAATAGTGGAGGAAGTGATCCATGTGGAGGTCAGTTGTGGTACCAAGAGAGAATCTTACAATCAGGAAGCATTTGAGCAGAATGACAAGCAGACAGTGTAGGGAAGGAAAGAACTCAGTGAAGGTTGGAGATCTTTTAGGAATCTTTACACAGAGTGTATCAAATAGAAGCAAGTGTTTGAGAGAACAAGACAGATAGAAAGGTTTGGTATTGAGAAGTCAGGCACACACAGGAAGACTAACCCACCCATAGAACCACAGAGATGGTGGAAAAGACAGAACCTAAAGTGAAGAAAAGGCCATTGATATTGCTCATATCTAGATTTTTCTGTGGGTAGGGATGGATCAGGAGAGATTCTGAACTACAGATATGTTGGGAGTTGCTAGAGTTGGTTTCAAAGAACCCAGGTGTGGTTGGGAAGGACCGAGATAAGAAATCTGACCAGAATAGCATCAAAGTGAAATGCTGTTATGAGGACTCATTCTCTCTGTGAAAGCAAGATGCAAGAATAGAGCTTTGATGAAGCTGCAGTACAAGAGGTTTGTTACAACAAGCACTACTTTAGAAACAGTGCTAGTTTCATTTCTCTATGAAAAAAAAATGTCACTTTGGATGTAAGGGATTTCATTTGGATAAATGGGGTAAATTTGTCTTAGAATTCTATCACAACAGAGAAGTCACAGTAGCAGGAGCTTGACATTGCTGGACACACCCATGAAACCAGAGAGAGTGAATGTCTACATTTTATGTCTTTGCTTACATGGTTGTACTCAACTGTTTCTTCAATCTTACAAAGTTCAGAACCTCCCTGGGGAATGGTGCTACCCACAGTGGACTGGGTCTTCCTATATTAACTTAATTAAGACAGTCTCCTACTACTCTGTCCAGAGGGAAACACAATGTAGGAAAGGCTTTATTAAGACCCTCCTCCCAGGTAGTTCTGTGTTGTGTCATGTTGACAGTAAAAGCTAGCCATCACAGAGACCCTCTGAAAACATGGCTATGGAAGCATGAAAGATCCTTGCTCACATCATGGCTTTGATGGAACTGCCTTGATGTTATCTCAGTGTAGAAGTGAATTTGAAAGGAAGTTTTAAGTAATGAGGCTTCGGTGTCAATAAACTTTCATTCACTTTAATAAATCCCAGAGTTAATGGTTTATTTATTTGTTTTTATTAATAATTCCATTCATTTACATCTCAAATGATATCCCACTTCCTGGTTACCACTCCACAAGCCTCCAATCCCACAACCTCCCTCTCCTCCCTCTCCTTTGCCTCTATGAAGGTGCTCCCCCATTCACCCAAAATGTCCTGCCCAACCCCTCCAGCATCTCCCTACAAATGGTTTATGAAGAGGAACAAAGTCATTTAGCTCACATCTTTAGAAGTTTGGTCTGTGTCACTGGAGTGTGGTTTGGTGTCCTGTCATGAGGCACCTCATTATGGTGGAAGGACTGGTGGAGTCAAACCATTCCTTTTGTGACTGGGAAATAACACAGATCAGGAAGAGGCTACAGCCCTACTCCAGATGACCTGAAGAACCACCACCATTCCCTGTATAAGAAGTGTTCCATCATATTCCAGTAATGCCCCTACCACATAAAACATTCTGTAAGTGGAGGTTCTGGGAAACATCCCATATTAAAGCAATAGGAGCTGCTTTCTCAATACTTATAGAAAACTAACACATGTACAGATAATATATATATATGTACATGTAGCATTATATACAGGCAACATAGATATATGTTGAATACATAAAAAACAAATGTGAGATATGTAATTCAATAATAAGGTTTTTTTCCTAGCCTACTACATTTGATACCCAGCTCTGCAAAGTAAGGAAAAGAGATCTAAGATTAAAAATAATTCAATCACAAGCCTTTTATCTTTTAAAACAAATTCTTTGTGTATTTATGTAACTTCCTCTCTTTGTTTATTTCCAGGGATTTTAGAAACAGGAATGACCATTGGCCCTTTGGTTGGACTTCTGCTGGGATCTTCCTGTGCAAGCATTTATGTAGACACTGGGTCCGTGAATACAGGTAACACAATGTATTTTCTTTATACACCCTGGTCCCAGAGTGTGGAAGACTACTCAGAAATGCCACTCCACTGTCTCCTTTGATCCTGTTAGGTAAATTATCACATTAGAGATAATAGAGCCAGGGCAGCAGAGGAAAAGATAAAATGTCATTTTCTGATTCCAAATCTACCATTTTTTACTGTTTCAGCCACATGTTTGATTTCAAAGAGTTTCTCATAAAGATTTCTCTAATGAGGCTGTCACAGTGGATAAAGAAAGTGGATCTTTCTGTTATGTGGTAGGCACCAATTTACAAAGGTTTCACATGACAGAAATACTTATTTACTGCTGTAAAAATATATTACCATATACTACTTGATAAAATTAATTTTCTTAATAAATACACAAGCCATAAAATATAATTTGATGCCATGTATTTTATTTTATTAAGTGTGTGTGTGTGTGTGTGTGTGTGTGTGTGTGTGTGTGTGCCTGCTGGGTCTGGAGAGGGCATCTGATCTCCTGAAATTAGAGTTACAGGTGATGGTTAATTTCCATATATGTACTGGGAATAGAACTCAGGATTTCTGCAAGAGCAACAATAATATTTGGCCACTGAACTGTCTCTCCAACCCCCATCCTCACCCACTGCGATGTTTTGAGAAATGACTACATCAGATTAAAGCTAATTCCTTAAATAGTCTCAGATCCTGTTTATCTCCTCTTGAAATAGTTTTAACTATTTTACAAAGCACCTTAGATCCTTTTCTTCTCACTTGATTTTAATTTCACCCAATTGACCATACACTTTTTCTAGAGGTCTGAATTATCACAGTGGACTGGCAGATGCTAGAAATCCAGAATTTAAAAGTAGAGGAATAAGATCTCAAGGTCAAGTCCCAAACAATAACAGGAACAAATTGTGAATTGATTACAAATTATATACAAAGTTTATTCTTAGATGGAAGTATGATGATTAATAATTTTCTGCAATGTATACAGGAAAGAAAGGTGCAATCTAATGCAACATCTATAATTCTTTACAGATGACCTGACCATAACTCCCACAGACACACGCTGGGTCGGTGCTTGGTGGATCGGCTTTTTGGTCTGCGCAGGAGTAAATATCCTGACCAGCATCCCCTTTTTCTTCTTTCCCAAAACACTTCCAAAGGAGGGATTACAGGATAATGGGGATGGAACTGAAAATGCCAAACTGGAGAAGTGCAAAGAAAAGACCAAGGAAAACCGAGGAATCACTAAAGGCAAACATGGAAACTTTCAACTCTGTTCGGTTTAGATGGGTCTGTGGTTCGTGAACCCCTGTCACTTGTGCTGAAATAAGACAGCTTGTCAGTGATCATCACTATTTAGTTGTGTTAAATGTCTTCCATAGTTACTACTTGGAAACAATGGACATCATAGGGAACCTAACTTCCATGACTTATCTTATATTAGACTTATGAAAAATTCAAGTCAGTTTGAATACTCAATGAGAAAATATACTGTACCATCTGTTTTGAAAATACTATTTTGCAGAAAATACTAGACTAAGTTAAGAAAAAAAGAAAACAAGAGTAAACAGAAATCTAATCTATAGATAGTAAAGGAAATCTTGTTTGATAAGGAAAATATTAGTTTAGCTGTGAGCATCCTTGCAGTCAAGGCTGAAAGAGAAAACATGATAGGTGACATGATCCTCTATATTTGAAGGTGTGTGATAGTTTGCAGGCCAACTGTTCCCTTAGAACAGACTGTTTTATATCAAGCAGGAATGTTACTAAGCAACAATGCAGAGTAGAGATTCTTCTGTAAGAAGCTAAGGTGGGACAGTGGAGTGTTCAACAGTGTACAGTCTTAAAATTTGGCACTGTTTTCATAGTTGTTTGTGTTGAGGCCTGTGTAGTCTTCTCAAGAGATCAGAGATAGTGCATAAGAGGCAGGGTTTGAGTTCTGGAATTCTGAAACTGTAGAGTTGGAAGATGGAAAATCCCAGTGATTTACCTGTCAGATGAGCTTACATTATATTCCTGGGTTTCTGTTTTGTTCTGGCACAGACTACTGGGGTGAGCATCTTACTGATGATATTGCTATTTCTTCCAAATACTTATAACCTCCAACACTGTTGTGTTCTGAATAGTCAGACACATGCCAGACTTAAATGCCAGGGCTGAGGAGCCAAGTGGCACTTGAAGCCAGTGCTGAGGTTTGAACCTTCTTAGGGTCATAGCCATGTTAAAGACTCTCCAGAAAGGGCAAATACTGACTGTTCTTTGTGAAACCTTGTGGTCGGCCAGATCAACCTAATTCTCAAAACTAGGAAAGAGCTTAGCAGAGAATAAGACATACAGAAAACAACTATGAACTGTGGAGACTCGTTTAGGAGAGGGATGTCAACAAACATGGGTGAGTTCAAAAGCTCCCAGGAATACTGACTGCAACCATCTCACTCATAAACATTGGCTTTGCCGTTAGAGTCCATTTCTTTTCATTAAAATGCTCTGCCTCTCAACGAAATTCTAGGTAATTTATGAAGGATCATGTAAAATTAGAGAATCAAGACAGAGGCATGAAGACATGAACGGGAAAGAGACTTAACTGTGGACTTCAATCACATTATCTCCAGTGAGATCCAATCCATTTCTTACAGACAGGCTACAAACTTGACTCTCACTTCTTAAAGAGGGAACAGTTTTGGCGAAGTCACTTGGAAAGTGGTTGGCACACACCAACTGAGTCAGCATTCCTTGTAGTGAGATCCTCATGTTGAGATGTTTAAAATATCGTTGCTTCTTTCTCGCCTCAGTGGTAGAGGATATATGGCTAGTCCTACAGTGTCATGACATGCCTCTCCATTCTCAGAGGTGAAAGGGATAGAGGCAAGGACCATATGAGTGGGCTGTGATGGGGATGTGAAGTGAATAACCCAGTTAAGGGAACAGAACTCACGGGTAGGCAACAGAAATAGTTTAAGCCCCCATTCCACTTGTTGGCAATGCCCATGAAGACCAAGCTGTACATCTTATATATCTGTGCAGGTAGCCTAGGTCCAGCCCTTGTATGCTCTTTGGTTGATGATTTAGTCCCTGGGAACCACCCCCCACAGGAGCCAAGAGAATCTGTTGGTCTTTTTTGTGGAGTCCCTACCACCTCGTGTCCTTCAATCTCTCCCCTCCCTACCTCTTCCACAGGACTCTCTGAGCTCAGGCTAAAGTTTAGCTGTGGGTTTCTGGGTACATCATTCAGCTGCTGTGTGGACCCTCTCAGAGGACAATTATGCTAGGCTCTTGTGTACAAGCATAATAGAGTATCATTAATAATGTCAAGGATGGATGCTTGCCCATGGGATGGTTCTCAAGTTGGACAAGTTATTTGCTAGCCACTCCTTCAATCTCTGCTCTATGTTTGTCCCTGCACTGCTTATAGGCAGGACAAATTTTGGATCACAGGTTTCATGGGTGGGTTTGTGTTTATTCTTCCTATGTGAGTACTGCCTGGCTACAGGAAGTAGTCAGGACTCAAATTCCCAGCTAGGACTCTTAGGTGGAGTCATCCTCATAGACTTGCTGGAGTCTTCTCCATCCCAGGTTTCTGTCAAGTCCTTGAGATACCTCCCTTCCCCCACCACTACATCGCTCAGTTCACTTTCCTTGTCACCATTCCCCAGCTCTTCCTGTACCTGATCCTCCTCCCTCTCTTCCCCCTCAGAGTTTCCTTTCCCATCCACTTCCCTCCCTCCATACACCTCCAAGGACAATTTAATTTTCCCTTCTAAGTGAGATTCAAGCTTCCTCTCTTGGACACTTCTTATTATTAGCTTCTCTGAGTCTGAGATAGTATCAAAGATATCCTGTACTTTATGGCTAAAATCTACTTATATGAGAGTGGATGTTATGCATGTCCTTTGAATCTGGGTTACTTCACTCAGAATATTTTCTAGTTCCATCCACTTGCCTGCAAATTTTATGATGTTCTTATTCTTAATAGCTGAGCAGTATTCCATTATATCAATGAACCACATTTTCCTTATTCTCTCTTTGATTGAGAGGCATCTGGGTTCATTCCAGTTTATGGCTATTACTAATAAGGCTGCTATAAACATAGTGGAGAAAGTGTCCTTGTGGTATGATGGGGTATCTTTTGAGTATATGGCTAGGAGTGATATAGCTGGGTCTTCAGGTAAAACAATTCATGATTGATTCATGATTTCCAGAATCTACATCCTCTCCAGCTTTTGCAGTCACTTAAGGTTTATTTATTTATTTATTTATTTATTTAATGTATATAAGTATACTGTCAGTGTCTTCAAACACACCAGAAGTGGTCATCGGATTCCATTATACATGGTTATGAGCCACGTTGTGGTTGCTGGAATTTGAACTCAGGATCTCTAGAAGAGCAGTCAGTTCTCTTAACCTCTCCTCTCTCTCTCCAGCACTGTTGCTTGAGTTTTCAATCTTAGGCAGTCTGATGGGCATAAGGTAGAATTTTATAGTAGTATTAATTTGTATTTCTCTTATTACTAATGATGTTAAGTGCTTCTTGGCCATTCAAGATTCCTTTGTTGAGAATTGTCAGTTTAACTCTATACCCCATGTTTAATTGGATTATATGGTTTATTTGTATCTAATTTCTTGAGTTCTTTATAAAATTTGGATATTAGCCCTCAGTAGGATGTAGAGTTGGTGAAGATCTCTTCCCAATCTGTAGGTTACCATTTTGTCCTATGGAGAATGTCCTTTGCTTTACAGAATCAATTCAGTTTCAGGAGTTCCCACTTATTAATTGTTGATCATATTGTCTGAGCTATTGGTGTTCTGGTCAGGAAGTTGTCTCCTGTATGAATGCATTTAAGGCTATTCACCAATTTCTGTTCCATTAGACTTAGTGTCTCTGCTTTTACATTGATGCCTTTGATCTTCTTAGACCTAAGTTTTGTGCAATGTGATAAATATGGATCTATTTGCATTTTTCTACATGCAGACATCCAGTTAAAACAGGACCATTTGTTGAAGATGCTTTCTTTTTTTGTCTTTTTCCCCCATTTTATGGTTTTGGCTTCTTTGTTAAATATCAAGTGTCCATAGGTGTTTGGGTTCATTTCTGGATGTTTGTTTTGATTTCATTGATCTATTTCATTGATCTAGTGTGAGCATATAGTCTATACCAATACCATGTAGATTTTACTATTAATTCTCTATAGTAGAGCTTGAAGTCAGAAATTATGATAATTACTAAAATTCTTTTATTGTCTAGTAAAGTTCTGTGCTAAAACTATCTGATCCTGGGCTTTTTTTTTTTTTTTTTTTGGTTGGGAGACTGCTAATGGCTGTTTCCTTAGAGGAAATAGGACTGTTTAAATAGCTTCTTGATCTTGATGTAACTTTGGTAAGTGGAATCTATCAAAAAATCATCTGCTTAATTTATTTTCCAATTTTGTGGAGCATGATCTTAAGTAAGTCTTAATAATTTCTTGGATTTCCTTGGTGTCTGTATGTCCCCTTTTCATTTCTTATTTTATTCATTTGGATATTGTCTCTCTGCCTCTCAGTCAGTTTGACTAATGTTTATCTTATCATGTTGATTTTCTCAAGGGACCAGCTCTTGATTTTGATGAATCTTTGATTTGCTTTCCTTGTTTCTATTTTATTGATTTCAGCCTTGAGTTTGATTATTTCTTGCTGTTTAATCCTCCTGTGTATGTTTGCTTCTTTATGTCTTACTGCTTTCAGGTGTGTTGTAAATTTGCTAGTATGAGAACTCTCCAATTTCTTTATGAAAGCACTTAGTGTTATAAACTTTTCCCTTAGCGCTGCTTTCATTGTGTCCCATAAGTTTGGATATATTTTGTTTTCATTTTCATTGAATTCTAGAAAGCCTCTAATTTATTTCTTTATTTCTTCTCTGACCCAGTAGTCAATGAGTATAGAATTGTTCAGTTACCATGATTTTGTGGGCTTTCTGTTGTTTCTGTTTTTGTTAACGTCCAGATTTAATGCGTAGTGATCTAATATTATGCAATGATTTATTTTAATTTTCTTGTATCTGTTGAGGCTTGCTTTGTGATCAAATATATGGCCAGTTTGGAGTAAGATTCTGTGAGTTGCTGATAATGCTTCTAACTCATATACTACCGTGAAGTACTGGAGAGATGATGATGTCTGGACTGCAGCATAATTTCTGGAACTTTCCTAAGCTGTTAGTTTATACATTCTTACATGAAGTACCGATAGTATTATTTTCTGAACTAAAACTTCATCAAATTGAGTCTCAGGCAGATTCCAAAGAACAGACTAGTCACCTCTAGTGAATATAGGACATTAATAGAAGGAAGTGGCAGGAAAAGAAATGAGAGAGGTCACTGAAACAATCACATCTCCTTATAGTTTTGTTTGATGGAAAAATTATGATCTGATTCTTGTATAGCCAGTTGTGACTTAAACAATGTGTAGTCCCATAGGGGTAAAGATTGATCAAATGCATTTTTGTCACAGCACAGAACCTGTGAGAAGATTTTAGGGTAATACTGGGCACAAAATACCAGGCTAAGTTAGCTTGCTAACTTGACACTCTCTTGTTTCAGATTTCTTTCTATTCATGAAGAGCCTCTCCTGCAATCCAATTTACATGCTTTTCATCCTTGTCAGTGTGATCCAGGTCAATGCATTTATCAATTCATTTACCTTCATGCCTAAGTATCTGGAACAGCAATATGGAAAGTCCACTGCCGAGATAGTCTTCCTCATGGGTATGTAGTTTCATTATTTCTTTGGTAGCATCTTCCTTCCCACAAGATCATTGTCTTAGTTTTACTGCTGCAAAGAGACACTTTGACCTAAGCAACTCTTAAAAGGTAAACATTTAATTGGAGCTGGCTTACAATTTCAGACTCTTAGTTCATAATCATCATGGCAGGAAACATGGCAGCATCCCGGCAGACATGATGCCTTAGAAGGAGCTGAGAGTTCTTCATGTTGATCTGACTGCAGTCAGGAGAAACTGACTCTTCCACTCTGGACAGAACTTCAAATCCTACCTCCATTGTGATGGAATTCATCCAACAAGGCTACTCCTACTCCAACAAGACCACACTTTCTAATAGTGCCACTTCAAATGGGCCAAGCATAGTCAAACCATCACAGACATGATATAAAGTATCTATCCTCAAAAGCATGGTAAAGAGTAAGATAATGCCACAAGGAGACAACAATGAAATGAAATCTGTTAGGATATTTTTATAAATTTCTTCTTTTCAGTCTCTGGGAAATCAAGAAAGAATAGGAAAGAAAGTAGCCCTAAATATTCTCTCTGATCTTTCTCTAATCAGAATGAAATATTAACATAATCATGGACATCTTGGGGAAATCTCATATCAGTCAATTTTCAGACACCAATATGTTAATTCAAGGGGGAATATTTAGCTCACTGGGCTTCTGACTCTTATTCCTACATTTTACATCCGGGCTTCAGTTCTTGCTCTTCACATTTCCCCTTAATTCCCTCAGACCCCTGTTGGTCTGATGAGTCTGTGCAGCCACACTTGGCTTTTCTTGTTAGTCCACTGAACCCAAGGATCCTAATTTACTCTTGAAAACTGAGGATCACAGGCTGCCACCATCCACATTATCTAGGGTTCTCTGAAAGTGCACATCTCAGTCCTCATCGTCAGATGTATAACATTAAATGCAGTGGCATGGAACTGCAAAGGATGGTTAAATTCTTCCAAGCCTGGGGCTGGTGTTGTGTAAATCTACCGTATGCAAGATTTTCTCTTCCCCTTTCTCTTTCATCCTGTCTCTTTCTTTCATTCTTTTTCTTTGATTTTCATATAGGGAAAGAGAGACAGGGAGTAAAAATATTTGGCAACATAAACAATGCAGAAAATGTTCTGAACTTGATAATCAGGGACTCAGCAACAAACTCAAAATCACTCAGAGCTGAGTGAAATTCCCAATATACAAAGTCAAAATAAATACATGAAACATCTAATACCATGAACAAAAGTATGTATATGTATGAGTGAATGTATAACTTGCTGAAAATGATTAAATAAACACTAGTACTATTTTAAAAGTGACTTGATATACATATTACAATCTCTTTCTATATAACACGTGAATGAACAGGGGATATTGAGTGTATTTGAGCTAAATGTATTCTAAGGTGAGATGTATTAGATAAGTTCATAATATGTTTTTATCTGCTCTCTTTTATCAATACTATTTTACTTGCAATTTTAGGTCTTTACATGTTACCTCCAATATGCCTCGGATATTTAATTGGTGGTTTGATTATGAAGAAGTTCAAGATTACTGTCAAGAAAGCTGCATACATAGCATTCTGTCTGTGCCTGTTTGAGTACCTTCTGTCTTTTGTTAGCTATATGATGACCTGTGATAATTTCCCAGTTGCTGGCTTAACTACCTCTTATGAAGGGTATGTTGTTTCCTAGTGAAGATCATAATATTTTCACAATTGCTTGTACATTTTCTTCATGGATTGAATATGACCAGACCATCTTGTTATTACGTATTAGCAGTGACCCATGGTTATCTTGCATTTTCCTTCCACCCATCAAGTCTATAGTATCCCACAGAAGTTGTAAACTTATTAAAAATATCTGAGGACTACCAGTGAGTAAGGTTTTGATTCAATAGGCAGCCAATGGTGATATCCTAGTCTGCTTTAATGAATCAGGAAGGAAAATAACCTAGAGCATTGTAGCCTCAATTATCCATGTATTTTATAGTCCCATAAACAGATAGCATTAAAAGTTAACTATATAAGTCAGCAAGCCTTCATCAGTTTCTACAGTAGTTTCAAATTAAGCATAAAGGTAAGTCAATTAATATTTTTATATGGCACTAGTATAGTTATATCTTACATGCTCTGTGGTTTCAGATTTTGAGTTTCAAGGGTTGCCGGGTCATATTCTGTATTACCATGGGAAATTTAAAAATTATTTTAGGGCACAGTTATGTACTCAACCACTTAGTTAAAATGAAGTAAAGTATTCACTTGTAGCTTCCTTTCAAAGGGCTATGGAGATGACTCAGTAGGCAAGGGCTGTCTGAACATACAAGAGGACCTGAGCTTAGATCCCCAGAACCCAGGTAATGCTTGAGATGGTAGGGTATCCATAATCCCACTGCTCCTACAGTGAGCTGAGTGGCACAGGCATGAAAACCTGAATGTTCATCTGCCTACTAATCTGACATTAGTAGCAGTGAACAACAGGTGACTCTGTCTCCAACAAGGTGGAAGATTCTCTTCTAACATCCACATTCACAGTGCTGTATAATGTGTTTGTACACACATACACACATATACACACACATACACACACACACAACACACATAATACAGAAAGAGATGGAGACAGAGAGATAGAGACAGAGACAGAGAAACAGAAACAGAGACACAGAGATAGAAAAAGATTAAAGCTAAATTGAATTAAAAGAGCAAAGTTGTCTTCAAAATTCTTAAGAATTATAAGATTAGGATAATATCTAATATAAAATCATGAGGAAATATATAAATATATGTATATCTGATATATACATATATATTTACATCTGATATATATGTATATATACACATACACATAAGCATATATACATTATACATATATATATATATATATATATGTATATCTGATTTGGATTTATATCTCCTTTAAAACAGGGATATTTCTATTCACTTTGGAGATATATAAATTGAAACTCAGGGGCATTAGTGTGTTTAAAGGGAACAGCTTCAATACCATCAGAGCAGAGGTGCACACACTGAGTCCATCTCTAGTCACGCTGACTCCACACTGTGTTTGAGGGACAGGGTTTAAATTCAGCCACCAGACTCCCACGTTTTCCTCTTTAAATCTCATTGTCACTTCTGGACCCTTTATCAAAGAGCATCTTGGGTATTCAAGTGACTCATTTTGGGGAGCTAAAATATATATATATTTTATATATATATATATGTATACATATATACATATATATATATATATATGCTATAGCATCTATCTAATAAATTAAAATTGCAGGTTTTGTTCAAGCTAGCCCTCTTTCATTATTTCCCATTGTAGAGATCAATGAGAAGTTAGCCCTCTTTCCTTATTTCCCATCGTAGAGATCAATGAGAAGTTAGCCCTCTTCAGTTTAGCTCTAGCAGCACTCTATTTTCTTATAGGATAGGCACTTAATATCTGTTTTGGAAGTAATTTTAAAAAGCAGCCATGCAAGCACTAGAGCAGATAACTCCTGTGCCAAAAACATAGTACAGAGACCACATGTTGATACATGGATGATTTTTGTTTCTGTTCTGGGGAAGAAGATGAAATAGGATGATATGTTTCTTCTCCATGTCTGTCTATCTCTCTATCTCTGTCTCTCTCTGTGTATGCCTTTCTGAATGTGTGTGTGTATGTGTGTGTATGTGTGTGTGTGTGTGTGTGTGTGTGTGTGTGTGTGTGCACGCACATAAGCAAATGCTGAGATGAAGAGAAAAAATAAAGTGTTTGGGTAGTTTTTAATACCCACAACATTATTTCAAATCATTTCAGAATTCAGCACTCTCTATATGTGGAGAATAACGTCCTTGCTGACTGCAACAAAAGGTGTAGCTGCTTAACAAACACATGGGATCCAGTGTGTGGGGACAATGGCCTAGCATACATGTCAGCCTGCCTCGCCGGCTGTGAGAACTCTGTTGGAACTGGAACCAACATGGTAAACATTCTTTCAGTGTTTGGGCTGGGGTTTTGTGTGCTGAATTAATATGTGCTATGACCTAAGTTTTTATCTGTTAAAAAAAAAAGTAGAACAGCCTTAAAATAGATTAATATTTTTTGTGAACAACTCAATCTTCTCTGCATGTACATACTTCACCTTAAAATTCCTAGATGTTATGTAAACCATGACAGAATCTATGTGTTATTTAATAATTTCAAACAGTTGTGATCATTGCTCAAGTATCTGAATTAAAATGCTCTGGGCAGGTTGAAATGATAACTCAGCTATAAGGAGCCCTTGCCACTCTTTCAGAGGACATGGTTAGTTCCCTGAACACACAAGGTACAGCACACAGCTGCAGCTCCAGGCCATCTGACACGCTCTTCTGCCTTCCTCAGGTACCCACATGCATGAGTTTGTGTATACACAGGTATAGAAGCATATGCATAAAACAACATCAAAATTATAGCTTTAAATTACTCTGTGCAGAATCTGACTTTTGTTGTAATAGGGTCTCATGAAGACCAGGCTGGTCTCCAACTTGCTATGTTTTTAAGGTGGACAGAAATTTATCTTTTCATGTCCCAAGCTTGCTTTTATTTATTTATTTATTTATTTATTTATTTATTTATTTGTGTGTGTGTGTGTGTGTGTGTGTGTGTGTATTATGCAGGTGTGTGTGCATACGGAGGCCAGAAGGTAACCCTAGCTGTTGATTTTCAGATCCCATCCACTTTGTGCTTCTGTGACAGGATATCAATGGTTTCCAGTTTACTAGTTCTGGTAAAGCTGCCTGAAAAGGGAAGGCCCAGGGAGTTACCTGTTCCTGCCTTCCTTCAGAGAATCAATGTTGCAATCACATCCTCTGTGCATGCATTGTTCACGTGTGTGTTGGGATGAGAACTCAGGTCCATATGCTTGTGCAGGACTTTACTGACTGTCCCATCTCCCCAGCCTACAACATAGTAATTTAGCAAGATAAAGAGTCAAGCACTTTTCCTTGCCTCAAACATGTTATAATACTGAGAGTTGGTTGATAATCAAAATGAAATACAAATTTTGATTTTTAATTAGACCTGGTAATATAATGGTTCAAAAATATTGGCTTTATTCTTTAAATAAACTTTTTTCCTTGGGGACACGACTTTATTTATCTGAAAGCACCTAACTATATCATCAACATTCTGAGATCTATATTGTTTTAGTACTTAGTACTAGGTAAAAACAAAAAAAGTCATATTTATTTATTTTAACAAACTATGTGCAGGCTAGAAATTTGGCTCAGTGGGTAAAGGCATATGTCACCAACCCTTCCCACCAAATTAAAAATTAGGATCCCCATATTAGAAAGTGTGAACTAACTCTCATAACAACTTCTGACTTGTACATGCATGCCATGGCATAAACATGTCCACATATATACACACGTGTGCACATATATGTGCACAAATACATATATTCACACACTCAAGGTAAGCCAAAGAAGCAAATAAATATAAACAAATAAAATAAAGTGTTAATTCTTCATAACTGAACTTTTGCAAATTTACTTCATGTATTAAAAAAATAACAATTTTAAAGTCTACATCTTTATACAGAATTTATATAAAATTACATATTATAGAATTCTGAGATAGGAAAAGATGGAACAACAAGAGAGGGGAATCTGCCATTTTATTTATTTAGTACTTTTTGGTTATTGGTGTTTGTGCTCAAGCTTGGGAACACATTCAGATTGGGTGAGTGCTGTCCTCTGAGTCATATCATTGACCACAACACTCTCCTTTTTGACCCAATGGGCTTTGTAGAAAATACAGAAGGTGTAAGTCCAATATTTTCTTCTTATTACAATACTGTTTTGTTTTGTTTTTTGACAGGTGTTTCAAAATTGTAGCTGCATTCGGTCATCAGGAAACTCATCTGCAGTCCTGGGGCTGTGTAACAAGGGTCCTGAATGTGCTAACAAGCTGCAGTACTTTTTAATCATATCAATAATTGGCTGTTTCATCTTCTCGCTGGGAGTCATACCAGGGTATATGGTTCTTCTGAGGTGAAAAATAACTCATTTACATTTCTCTCTGTCCTTCTTCATAGTGTGTACATATGTGTGTGTGAGCATGTTTTGTGTGTGTTGTGTGTGTTGTGTCCTTGTGCAGTGTGAGCTCCTACTTGCTACTAAAAACAATGTCTCTCAGAAGACAGTGTTGGGGAATCTGTTCTGTTCTTTCACCTTCCATTTGAGGCAGGGTCTCTCTTGTTATTTCTGCCTTGTGCTGCCTGAGAACTCCAGCATGCCTGGTGCCCACGGTCCCAAGCCATTCTGTTTGCTCCTCCTATTTCATTGTGGGAACACTGCCGCTGATGCATGCTACTGAGTTGGACTTTAAAAAAAAAAATATTTGTTTACATATGTTCCTAGGTTCTGGGGATTGAACTTGGCTCATCACGACTTCCTTTACCAACTTAGCATCCCCAACAATGTCATTTAGATAATTTTGATCATTATTAATTTTCTTTCCCCCAAAATGGCCCTTGGAGTCATCGTTCCTACAAACTCAATGCTCTAACATACATTTATCAAGACTCTAAGCCCTGCTTTATTAGGCACTGTTAAATTTAACAATAAATTAAAGTTTACTGTAATTTACTCTCCTGTTCTTTCCTATGGACTTTGAGAGTTGCCTAGCACTAATTTCCTATGGTGCAGCTAACTGACTTACAGAGAGTAAATCTCTGTGCGTGAAAGGGACTAGGCTTCCTTGACATCCTGCTCTCAATCTATCTTGAACAACAACAGCAGGAGCAGCAACATACAATGCAATAACATACTCTCTAACAAGGAGGTACACGAATGCAATGATCTATATTCAACTCTCTACCAAAAAGTAAGAAAGTTTCAGAGATACGTTTCACAATGTTTTACTGTAAGAAAGTGTTCCTTCCAGTTCTAAGACGTTCATACCCACTAACAATGTGAAAAGGGTCAGCCCCCACTTCCTTCTCTCATTGGCATTCAGAAGCCAGGTTGGGTTAGTCTGGATGTGTAATTCACAGCAGTTTATCCTTGTAGACTGGACCAAGCTTCTCACTTCTCATGTCCTTTCCCTGCGTTTTTCCATTTTCTTGCCCACATTCCCTTCCCACCTTGATCCCCATCTCCTCTCCTCCTTATCCAAGTCCCTTTTCCCTTTTCTTCTCCTTTGCTTCCCTCCTGTTCATCCCTTACTTCTGTTCTTCTCTCCTCTCCTCTCTGATCTTCTCCTCTCCTCTCCCATCCCTTCCATTCCCCTGCTTCTCCTCCCTTTCTTCCCAGGTTCCAGAGAACATACAACTCACTAAGATAAGTGTGACCAAAGGTGTATTTGATGGGAAAATACCATATTTAAAAAGAGCTTCCATATTCCTAATTCATAAGAATAGTTTTCATTTTTTTATCCTGATTGCTTTATAGGCCTCTCCTTATATGCAATTACCAAAGTTATCTCGAGTCTTTTTCTATAGATAGGATAGAAGAGACAGTTGTCAAAAATTTTTAGCTCTATATAACAAAGAAGTCTTTCTGAATATCACAGCCTCCATGATGGTTTCTTTTTCTGTTTATCTATAGAATCACCTCTACAATATCTTGAATTTTTATATAACATGTATTAGCACTTTGGATGAACATGAAAAATGCCTGGCAAACAACTTAAGGATAAATTTTTTTGTTTAAGATTTCACGGTTTTGGGTCCATTAAAGTGGGTATAGCATGGTGGTCACCACAGTAACCAGAAGAAAACATGGTTCACCTAGGTTAGTAGACAATGACAACTGTTAAAGGGCTCAGCCCTGCTTTAGATGTGTGGATGTCAGGGACCAGCTTTCCAAAGTCCTTACTCTCCTTTTGCTGTGCAGACTTTACAAAGGTAGAGCTGTATCACTCTTGCTTCAGGATGAAAAGTTAACTATTAGAATAATGAACTACCACTGTCATTGGAAGGATACTAGGGCAGATGTGGATTGGCACGATGAACTTTCATATATGTATGTATTTATTTATTTATTTTTCAGGTGTATGAAGTCAGAAGAGAAGTCACTTGGAGTTGGATTACATGCATTTTGCATGAGAATATTAGGTATGAAAAATTTACCTAACACATCAGACCAATATTAAATGCTTAGTGGATCAATTAATTTTCTTTGAATAAAATGATAACATCTATATTGTCAACCAAAACCACAGCTCTTATATTAAAAGGAATAAGGAGATTTATTCTTAAATTAAGTATAAGTCAACATGACATGGGAACAGTTTTGGGTCATCCCAATTTCAGGTTCCAATACAGTAACAGATGTTGATGTTTTTAGTTAGAAAATAAAGAAAATCATGAATTAAAGTCATGTCAAGAACAAAGAAAGGCACTTCTCAAGTATATCTTTGAAAGCATCTGGTAGGTTGGCTACAGCCGAGCATGGGTTAGGGTTAGGGTTAGGATATCTCATAGCATTCTTAGTGTTGGGTGTAGAAGCTAGCAACCTGTTAGGTCAATTCATCCCAAAAGAGTTTCATGTGATAGTCACATGAATATAACTCAGGGGCATGGATGGCGAAGGAATTATCAGTGAGAGTGATAAAGACAGTTTCTCTCTGGATCAGCAATGTCCCAACTGTCCACACTCAGGAAGTCCCATGACCTGGTAGCACAGGTGAGCTCTGCAGACCCGAGCTTCTGTTTACAAGCCATTATGTTTGGAACTGGCCACTTGTGATTAGTTTGGGAGTGAAGAAACTATAGAAATGAAAAAACATTTCCCATTACCTGAACTTTCCTGAATTTAACTACATTTTTTACTTTTTAGGAGTTTCAAGAATAAAATGAGAAGGAAATGGTTATGTTAGGTAGACATATAGAAAACCATAACAAGACATTCATGAAAACTCATGAGATTCATGATTATGAACTCAATGAATACATTCTTTTCATCTTGAACATAGTTTGCATTTTTTGTTTCTAAATCTAGAAGCTTACGTTAATTTATAATTTATAAAAGTATATTTATAGCATTTGATTTATAATGTTTTGTGTTTTCAATAGGAAATTAAAGTAATTCCAAATAAAATAAAAATATCTCTTTTTTTTCTTCCTGCCAATGAGCTGATATTCTTTCTCTCTCCATTGCAGCTGGCATCCCGGCACCTATTTACTTTGGTGCTTTGATAGACAGAACCTGTTTACATTGGGGAACTCTGAAATGTGGTGAGCCAGGGGCATGCAGGATGTATGATATAAATAGATTCAGGTAAAGATAACTTTTGAGACCTAATCTTGTAGTGTGTAAAACATCCCCATTCATATAGCATGTTCTTGAGTGACTTTTCCGAATGAGCATGGATGATGGATGGTACAACTTTCTTATTTATATATTTTAATATTTTCTATTATTTCAAAAGTACCTAATACACACACACGCGCGCATACACACAAGTGAAATCAGGGTCTCTGAATAGAGGCTCTAGAGCAGTAGAGGAGACCTACATATTGAGCTGAACTAGCATGGCAGAACACCAGAGATTAAAAGAAAATGACAGCAAGATACAGAGACATGGGACAATGATGGTGTAATAGGGGACAAATCTCGCAGCTCATACCAACTAATACCTATGGACAGAAAGGAGGGACTCTTCCCTTATGCAGGGATGACAGAGTCTCAACACATTCACACAGCATGGTATCTGACATTCTACCTCTTGGATACTCCATAGCTCTCTCCTGTTTGCAGCCTGACTAGATGAGAAAACTCAAATATTTGTATCACCCTTTCAGTTAAAAAAATATTATGCTGAGTCCTGTAGCCAGAAGAGACCTGCTGTCTAAATTTGACTGCCAGACTCATTTCTGGATACCTGTAACTCCCTACTTCACTTAGTGGCTAGTTGCCTCATGAACACATATTGGCTCAGTAAAGTAATTTTGGAATACTTTAAAATTTGTACTAAATATGCATATGTCAAAAATATTACCCCAAACATGAGTACAGAAACTTTAAGGTACATTTTATCCAATTTACAAAGAAAATGTGCTGTATACAAGTTATTCTACAAGTTATTTTAAGAAGAGTGAGAGGGAAAATTAGCTAATCTATTTCTGGAAGCTTGTGAAGTCATCATGCTTTAACTGAACAGATCAGCAAAGGAAAAGAATGTGAGGTTAGGGAGATGGCTCAGGGGTTAAGAGCACATATTGCTCCTGAGTAGGGCATGAATTCATTTCCCATAACCCAAATCAGGGAAATCAGAACTTTACTGTATCTTTCTTTACTCCAAGTTTACAGATATCCAAGACTCATTAACACATGCCTACACTGAGACCCAACACATTCACACAGATTAAAAAAAATAAATAAAAAATGTAAGGTAAATTGACCACTATACATCCAGAACTTAGCATGAAAATTAACAAATTGAATTCACTAATGTGTAAAAAATTACTAACATGACTAATTTTAGACATCCAAGGATTTCAATAGCACAAAAATCTATTGTTTTAATACAGCATACAAATGCTAAAAAGGAAAAAAAAAACTTGAAAAGTGACTGCAATGTTTTATGCATGTGTGTTCAAAATTTGAGCAAATAAAACAGAAGAGTTCCCTTAACCTGATATAGGGTTTTATTCGCTCAGTGTATAAGAGAACAGGCAATAATGGCAGAGGAAGCATGCTGGTCTAGTGGCCATACTATATATGCTCTGAGAGGAAGCTCCAGGTAGTAGAAGTTTAGAGCATGGTGCTCACATTCATGGTAGAAATTCATTGTCAGCTAAGACTTTCTGAAAATATTTTTGTAGACACACCCAGAGATAAATTTCTATAATGTTCCTAAATCCAGTCAAGTTGTCCACAATACCAGCCATCACCCAAAAGAAGAAAATACATTTAAACTTCTATGATAGAAATGTTTTCGGGCTGAAGAGATGGCTCAGCAGTTGAGAGCACTCGTTGCTCTTCCAGAAGGCATGAGTTCAATTTCTAGCAACCACATGGTGACTCACAATCATCTGTAATTAGATTTGATGCCTTCTTCTGGTGTGTCTGAAGACAGTAACAGTGTACTCATATACATAAAATAAATAAAATCTACAACAGACTACATACATATAAAAATAAAAGAAATAATTTTAAAAAGTGTTCTCAACATTTTAACAGAATTAATAACTCAGCAAAGTAGATTATATAAGGTGTATGGGAAAAAATAATCCCCTAATGTTTTTCTTGGAAGAATAACTGAAGATCTGTAAGAATATAAAAAATTGACTTTCATTTAACACATGGAGATGTAATGCAGATCAGTTCTCTTCAATAGGCGCATCTACCTTGGGTTGCCAGCAGCACTGAGAGGATCAAGTTTTCTCCCTGCAGTCATCATTCTGATACTTACAAGGAAATTCCAGTTCCCTGGGGACATTGGCTCTTCAGAAACTGAGCCTGCAGAGGTGAAGCTCACTGAGAAGCAAAGCGGGTGCACAGATGAGCACAGAAGTCTTAAGGTCGAGAATGATGGAGAACGGAAAACTAAGCTGTAATGAGTTTTCTAACTGGCCTATGCAAGGCCATGGACAGAATGTACATTTCACTAGTTTTGAATCATAAGAAGTACAATAGGAACTCTCATCTTAATCCTAAGGCCTTCAAAATTACTTTACTCATGATAAAAAAAATGACAGCATTTTCAGAAGGTTGGTGTAGCACCTAAGATTTTCCCAGGGAAAACTTCTATAGCAACCCCCCCACCCTTAACCTTAAAACTGCCTTCATTTTCAAACAGCATGTTCTCTTTCAACTCAAGGGAAATGGACGTTTCCCATATATCTTCAAATGTGCTTGAAACTTTTCTATTGCAAAAGACTATTTACATGTTTTTAATTTATATTTTGATGCTGGAAGTATTTAGAACTCAAAATATGCATCTTGGTTAAGCCATGTTGAAATAATTTGTTTTGACTTATCCTCTGTGTGTTCAAGATCTCTGCATCTGTTGTTATGTACTTAGGAGTGCTAACTCTCTCTGTTTTATTCCAGTCAAGGCTTCAAAGGTTAGACTCTCTATAGTGTGCCATCTCCTGTTTTCAGTCCCTTCTATCATTACTCCTGACACACAGTTGGTCATTTCATTTATATCACTGAAAACTTTAATCAGGTTGTTAAAAATCATGAAGCAAAGATGATTGGAACTTTATTTTTCCCTAGCAATTCAAAGCTGGTCATGAAATACTTCCTTAAAATCAAGAATGGGAGAAAACTAGTCCTTTCAAAGGCTCCTTGTAGAGATGAGCTGTATCTCAGTGGAATAGTGATTGCCTAATACATGCGAGGCCCTGGCTTCAACCACAAGGTGGAGTAAACTATAAAGTAATAAAAATAACTTAATCTAGATGTAGTATCAGATATTCTGAAAAGGCTTATTCTCAGATTAAGGGGGCTTCATATTCAATTTCCATTCTGTTCATGGACTACAGAGCACATAGCTATTAGCATTTATAACCTTAGAGTAAAACTTTTAAAGAGGGACCAGCTAGAAGGTTGGAAAGAACTGTTTGCCACCAAGCTAGACAAGGTTGTTGTGATCCCTGGGATCCACATGATGGAAGAAGAGAAGAAACACTTGCAAGTTGTCCTATGCCTTTTTAAAAAGTTGTGTATGCCCCACCAAAAATCAATTAATAAATGAAAAAAATTGAAAGTTGTAAGACTGACTTTTGCTATAAATTTGGAATTCATAAACTTGAAGGTACACATTAAAAACAAAATCTAGACTGGCGGTGCTGTCTCTGTCTGCCTTCTCTCACAACTCTCTAGGGCCTGCCTTTCTAGGTCATCCTTTTCCGCAGAAGAAAGCCTTCTTTTCCTAGGGCTTACCCATGATTCTCGAACACTCTGCTGTTTGACATCTGAAGTTCTTCCATTATTCCTTTCTGAATTGGCACAGGCTCTGGTCTCTTCTTTGGTGATCTTGATCGTACTTGAGAATGAGAAGAGATTTCTTCTGGGTGAGCAATGCTACAATTCCGTAAAGTTCTACCACAAAAAGTTTCATCCAAGCCATTACCACTGTTGATCTTGTAAAACGAGTATATCGGGAAGCAGTCATACTATGGCAAGTCCCTACCATACGGTCATCATGATCCACTCATTGGGAAACCAGTACAACCAAAGATATATCATTGTGGAAATATTATTTCTTTTCTTTATATCCTGAAGGAGATGGAGCTATGATCTACAATTGAGTTTCAGCTTCAGGCTTTACGACTCTCAGCTTCAAAACCAGTACCACCTGGGTGACTTACACATTACCAAGTCCTGCTGCAGCACAAGGTACAACCTTGGCTATCTCCGGAGCACAGCCTCTTTGTGCTCTCAGAAAACACTTCCCAGAAGATGTCACCTCAATGATGCTGGTATCTTCTTAATCACCGCTAATTTCTTAGCTCCAGCTAACCAGCATCAATAGTCCCAGTAATGCAAAGTTTTCACTTTCATAGTTCTGGTATCTTGTTAATCACAGCTGATACTTCAGCCCCAGCTAACCAGAACCACAGAATCTTCACAATCAAGACAACATGGCCCTAATAAGAGTCTTTAATCTTCCCTCTGAAATTTCACAAGCCAGACCTCTATCTTCTGCGCTGTTCTCAACATGATCTTCCATGCTCCTACATAATATTCCACAGAGCTTAACAGCCAGTGGCTCTTCTAGCTCAAAGTTCCAAAGTCCTTCCACAGTCCTCCCCAAAACATGGTCTGCCAGACTGTAATGAGCATTCTAAATTTACATTGTTGAACTTGCCCTGGGATAATTAACTCTTATCCAGTAAACTGCAATGCCTGATTTCTATCACTATCTCTCTTTCAACGATGGAGCCAATTTTTCTGGCAACATTTTCTATGAAATTCTAAGCTGAGGATCGGCTCAGCACTGATTAGGATGTTGGAACACTGGTAGGGGTCAGGAAACAATGCCCAATGTATCTTAACTATTGGTCAAATCATTCCTTGGGGGCACCACTATACTTTAATAACAAAACAATACTAAGAGAAAGCAAGCAAGACCCCCCATCTACTATCACAAGGACAAATCTGGACCACATCTATGTTAGGGGATGCCAAGTGGACTCCAGGAGACCAGTTTGCTTGAAACTTTTTCCCTCAGAAACTTTTGTCATGCAGACTCCACTGGAGTGGGTGTGGCAGGAGGTGAGTTGCTGAGATGGCTTGAGAGTTCAAAGTCCCACCCTACTTCCAGTATAGGCTCTGCTTTGTGCTTTGGTTGATGATGTGAAATCTCAACTTCCTGCTCTAGACACCATGCCTGATACTCAGTGTCATCACTAATTGCCACGAGGGATTTCAATCCCTCTGGAATTATAAGTCAAAATAAGCACTTTTTTTGTATGTATTACTTTATGGTGTTTTATTACAGCAGTGAAAATTAACTGATACAGAAGTTATTTTATTTTGTGGTTGATACAACAGATTTTTTTTTTAAGGAAAAACAAGCTTTTTGGTTGTTTTAGATCTGTGGCTCAAGATCTACACACACACACACACACACACACACACACACATATACACACACATATATATCACAATAAAGTAATAATATCTACAGGCTGGAGCAGAATACATACAGGCACAATCGCAACAGTTCTTTCTGGGAGCCAGAACATTTGTGGGAGAGCTAAGTTGACAGCATTCTGTTACTTGAACTGAGGCCAACACACTTTCAAGAAGGAACTTAATATTTCATTCATGCTTCCAGAGGACTCAGGCCATGATCATTTGGCCTTGTTGCTTTGCACCTGTATCTATGCAGCATTTTGAGGAAGAAACTCATGAGAAGGAAGCTGCTGATGTCACAGTACTGGAGAACAAAGAGAAAGGTGTTGGAGGGCCCAGGGGACTAGTATCTCTTCCAAGGGCTTATTGTCATGGATCTAAATTCCCCCTATAGGCCCCATATTTTAATGCTTCCACCACCTTTCATTGCGCCTTGCTGAAGACAAATATTTTAACAGAGGAGCCAATGGTGATAGTCTAAATCCAAACAACAGCAAAGAGAAAGTAGACGACATAAGTGAAAGACTTTCTGCAGTTATCTTCCAGGTTGTTATGATTTCCTGAATTAGCTAATGTGTGTTTTTTAAAAGAAGAGTTTCATGAGAATGGAGAGATGGCTCAGCAGTTATGAGCATGTGCTGCTCTTGCTCAGGGGATCTGAGTTTGATTACCATCATTCACATCGAGAGTCTCACAACCACCTGTGACCCCAGCTCTGGGTGATCTGATGCCTCTGTCCTCCAAGGCACCTGTGCTCCATGCACATGCCCCATGCCTGGGATTTACCCTTATGAAGGAGGTCATCTTGCCGTCTGTGATCACAGGTGCTCCCTTTACACTTAGTGGGGAAAGCAGTAAAAACACATAGGCAATAAAATCCTTGGGGATTTCTTCTGGTGTCCCTGAGGTCTGGTGAGGCAGGTTATTATTCTGAGCTTTATTCTCATCTGGGTCTCATAGCTCAGTAGACAGATGTAGAGGAGAGGAAGAGGGAAGAGGCATAGAGTCCTAGTGATAAGTTTTCCATTTAGCATTGTTATGTGTTTAAATTTAAAGAATACCTAATAGTTTGTTACTGGTTGAACTGTAGTCCCAATGTAACCAACACTGCAAGAAGGTAAAAAGTCAACTTCATAAAACACAAAAGTTGGGGGGGGGAAGGGAAAGGGAAGGAGAAGCAATAAATTTGTCTTGTTTGCCATGCATGGACTTGAACTTGATAAGTTATGTTCTATCATATGGGTTGGTTAGCACAGCTCAGTTCACTATGAAAGGACTCAAAGAGAAGTTTACAAGTTCACACGTGGTTTGTTCTGGGCCATTGTGAGAGAAGGCAGGAAGAACAAAGGCCTTTATACATTGGTCTTTCAATTTAATTTCTTTTATGTGCTCAGAACACACACTCTTCTCCTTAGAGAAGGGTAAAGTAAAATTTTCTGCTTTCTTTGGAGACTCATTTGTGTCATGTGATATTTTCTGGAAATTCTTATGAGAGGATGCTTGGCTGAGAACAGATATGCAGTGTTTTCCTAGAAGCAGCCTGGAAAGGGGGAGCATGATGTTTTGCAAGCATGAATGCTTGAGAGAACAGGGGATGTTTGGAAAGAATATAAGTATAACCCAACAGATAGTGGACTATGCTGTATGGTACTGGTATACCTTACCATTTTTTGCTTGTCATCATTGTGCTTTGCTGACCCTGGTCTTTGCTGATTACACTGTATGATATTGGTTCACCTTGCCATTCAGTATGGGTTATTGTTTGTCTTGACTTTGTAGAGAAAAACACCACCAAAGAACTTTTTGGTGGTGATCTAGTGGCTTCTTGCCACTACCTTTGAACACAGCCATCTGCAGAGCCTCGTGGTTTCCCTGGATGGACCTGCCATTGCTGATTACAAGTAGGACAGAAAGGGATCCAATAGCAGGGAGAAGAGACCAGACAACCCCAATTTCAGTTCTTAGGGGAATCACATAAACACCAAGCTACACATTTATTACTTATGTGTTAGGGGCCTAGGTCAAGCTCCGGCATGTTCCCTGCATGCAACCAGCTCCATGCAGCTTTCACTACCCTGCCTAAACTCCGTGAATGGGCCTAAGATCTTAGAACAGGCTGTACTACCAGCCCGCACACAGATTCCCTTGAATCCAAGGATAAAAGACACAGACACACAGTTGTTCAATTTCAACTTGTCTTTTGACACAATTTCTGGGTGCTACTATCTCCTGCCTGGAAGTGTGCCCTTATCAATACTCATAGCTCCGTACCTCCCCATCTGCCCTCAACTTTAGTTGTTCATTTACATCTAATCCCATCTAAACGCTTCCTCCCTCCCACCAGGCCACTGCTCTGCCTGATATCTCACATGGCTGCTTGTCTTCTCTCTCTGAAGTGTGGTAAACTCTCCTCTCCTTGCATACCTCTCTTGCTTCAAGGGACCCAGAAGTCTCACCTATCCCTTTCATCCAGCAATTGGCCCATGGCTTCTTTATTGACAGATCAAGAACCAATTTGGAAACAGGACCTTAGCATCAGAACCACCCCTAGAGTAACCTAGGTGACCAAGGTTAGTTGACTCTGTGGGTCTTTTTGTGGTGTAAGAACTGCTCCACATTTCTATCCCCTACTCTTCCACAAGATTACTTTGGCTCTACCTGATGTTTGTCTGTGTGTCTTTGCATGTGCATCCATATGCTGTTAGATGAAGCCTCTCAGAAGACAGATATGCATAGCATAGTATCATTAATAGTGTCAGAGGTTGGCTCTTTTACATGGAATGGATCTCAAGTTGAGCAAGTCACTGGTAAGTTATTCTTCTGTATCTGCTCCATCTTTATCTCTTTACATTTTGTAGATTAGACAAAATTTGGGTTGAGGGTATTGAGAATGGATTAATGTCCCCCACCCTTCTCTGGAAATCATGCCTAGGTAGAGGAGGTAGCCATTTCAATCTCTATATCCCCCTCTGGTAGGAATCTAATCTCAAGTCACCCTGTACACTCCCCATATCCTCTCCCATCCCAGGCTTCTAGCTATTCACAAGAGATGCACCCCTTTTTCCATTCTTAATCCCAGATCTCTCTTGTCCCACTTCTCTCCACACCTGATTGGCCTTTCCTATTTCCTTCCTCATATCCTCTGCTACCCAGTTCCCATTTTCTCTCTATCTGTAATTATTTAGTTCACCATTCTGAGTAAGATTCATGCATCCTGCCTTGGGACCTCCATATCACACAGTTTCTTTGGGTCTGTGGATTGTAGCAGGTTGCATTGTGTTTTATGGCTAAGGACCACTATAAGTGAGTACATATCATATGTGTGTTTCCGGCTTTGGGTTACTCCAATCAAGATGATATTCTCCAACTCTACCCATTTGCCTGCAAAAATTATGATGCCCTTTTTTAAGTTGGGGAATAGTAACTCTTTGTATAGAAGCACTACATTTATTATACCAATTCTTCAGTTGAAGGACATCTAGGTTGTTTCCAGATTCTGGTTATCATGAATAAAGCTGCTATGAACATAGTTGAGCAAGTGTTGTGGTACAATGGAGTAACTTTGAGGTATGTGTCCAGGAGTGGTATAACTGGGTCTTGAGGTAGAGCTATCCCAGTTTTCTGAGAAAATGCCGAATTGTTTTCCAAACTGATTGTACAAGTTTACACTCCCCAAAGCAATGGAAGGACATTCCCAAGCTTTGCATCCTCACCAGCATGTGCTATCACTTAAAACTTTGATCTTAGTCATTCTGATGTATATAAGATGAACTCTCAGGACATTGAATATTTCTTCATGTGCTTCTTGGACATTCTAGATTCCTCTGTTGAGAATTCTCTGTTTAGTTCAGTATGCCATTTTAAAAATTAGGTTATTTGGATTGTTGGACTCTAATTTCTTAAGTTTTTTTTGGTATTAATTTTTTGATATTAGTCCTCTGTTGTATGTAGGGTTGCTGAAAATCATTTCCCAATTTGTAGGCTGCTGTTTTGTCCTATTGATAGTGTCTTTTGCCTTATAGAAGCTTCAGAGTTTCATCCACATTAATCAACTGTTGATCTTAAAGCCTAAGCTGTTCAGGAAGTTGTCTCTTGTACCAATGAGTTAAAGGCTATTCCCCACTATCTAATCTATTAGATTTAGTATACCCAGTTTTATGTTGATCCACTTTGACATAAGATTTCTGCAGGATGACCGATATGGATCTATTTGCTTTCTTCTATGTGCTGACATCTAGATAGACCATCACTTTTTCCAAGATGCTTTCTTCTTCCCATTGTATGTTTTTCCTTCTTTTCAAAAATTAAGTGTCTATAGGTATGTGGGTTTATTTCAATATCTTTGATTCAATTTCCTTGGTCAACTTGTCTGTTCCTATACCAATACCACATAGTTACTTATTGCTATTGCTTTGTAGTTCAGCTCCAAGTCATGAATGACGATACCTCCAGAGTTCTTTTATTGTTCAGAACTGTTTTGCTATGCTATGTTTTTTGTTTTTCCATATGAAGTTCAGATTTTCTCTTTCAAGGCCTGTAAAGAATTGTCTTGGGATTTTGATGGAAATTGCATTGAATCTGTAGATTGCTTTTGATAAAATGGCCATTTTCACTGTTTTAACCCTATTGATCCATGAGCATGTGAGATATTTTCATCTTCTGATATCTTGCTCAATTTCTTTCTTTATATACTTGAAGTTCTTGTCATATAGGTTTTTTATTTGCTTGGTTAGAGTTACCTCAAAGTATTTTATATTTGTGGCTATTGGGAAAGGTGTCATTTTCTTTACTTTCCTTATGGCTTTGTATCATTTGTATAAAGAATGGCTACTGATTCTTTTGAGTTAATTTTGTATCTAGCCACTCTACTGTAGGTGTTTATCAGTATTAAGTGTTCTCTGGTAGAATTTTTGGGGTTCCTTATGAGTACTATCATATTATCCACAAATAGCAGTAATTTGACCTCTTTCTTTCTAAATTGTATCCCCTTGATCTCCTTTAGTTGTCCCCTTGCTCTAGCTAAAACTTCAAGTACAATATAGAATAGATATGGAGGGAGAGAGAAGCCTTGTCTTATCCCTGACTTTAGTGGAATTGCTTTAATTTTCTCTCAATTTAATTTGATTTTGGCTATTGCTTTCCTGTATGTTACTTGATTATGTTTAGGTATGTGCCTTATATCCCTTATCTCTATAATACTTTTAACATGAAGGGATGCTGGATTTTTGTCAAAGGCTTTTTAAGCATCTAATAATATAATCAAGTGAATTTTTCTTTCAGTTTGTTTACATGGTGGATGATTGCATTGATGGATTTTTGTATATTGAACCATCTTTGCAATCCCAGGGATGAAGCCTACTTGATCATGATGGATGATGCTTTTGATGAGTTCCTGGATTCTGTCTGTGAATATTTTATTGAGTATGTTTGCATCAATATTTATAAGAGGAATTTTCTGAAATTCTCTTTCTTTGTTGAATCTTTGTGTGGTTTAGGTATTAGGAAACTGATTTCATAGAGTAAGTTTGGCAGTGTTGCTTCTGTTTCTATTTTTGTGGAATAGTTTGAGGATTCTTGGTATTATTTCTTCTTTGAAATTCAGGTAAAATTTTATGCTAAAACTATCTGGCTTTGTGTAGCAGAGTTTTCCCCCAATTACTTTAAATGTTAGTACAATAGGAAGCCTGTGAATGGACAGGAAAAAGGGAGGCAGAGCTAGGAATTTCAGGGACAGAGATAGAGACAGGGAGAGAAGAGGAAGGAAGATGTTGCAAGAGGAAGAGGATCCATATTCCACATGGCTTTAAATAGCCACAGGTAGATATGAATATCATAAGAGGATAGAATAATTGAGAGAACTTGTCTAATGTAGGTGGGTAGCTTATACCATTTTTAATTGGTTCTGAAATTATTGTGTGGGCATCTTGTGAATTGAGAATTTACTGATATATAAATCTGACTGATTATTAATAAGCTTGTAGAGTTTCAATTTACTGGGTTACTGGAATTTGGGACCACTGACCACAGGAGGTGAATGGATGAGAAGGCACTGGGGTTCTGAGGCAGGTGAACAGGAGCTGGGAAGACTGCCACAAAGTGGCTCGCCTAAAGGAGACATCCAGTGGAAAAAAGACAGCATTTTCAACAAATGGTGCTGGTTCAACTAGATGTCAGCATGAAGAAGAATGCAAATCAATCCGTTCTTATCTCCTTGTACAAAGCTCAAGTCCCAGTGGATCAAGGACCTCCACATAAAACCAGATACACTGAAACTAATAGAAAAGAAAGTGGGGAAGAGCCTCAAGCACATAGGCACTGGAAAAATTTCCTGAAAAGAACACCAATAGCTTATGCTCTAAGATCACAAATTGACAAATGGGACCTCATAAAATTACAAAGCTTCTGTAAGGCAAAGATTACTGTCAGTAGGACAAAACAGCAACCAAGAGATCAAGGGAAAGATTTTGTTTGTTTGTTTGTTTGTTTTGTTTTGTTTTGTTTTTTCGAGACAGAGTTTCTCTGTGTAGCCCTGGCTGTCCTGGAACTCACTCTGTAGAATAGGCTGGCCTCGAACTCAGAAATCCACCTGCCTCTGCCTCCCAAGTGCTGGGATTAAAGGCGTGCGCCACCACCACCTGGCAAGGGAAAGATTTTTAAAGGTTAAAACCACAAGAATACTTGGAATATCTGCAAGCAAGCTAATAGCTGTTTTGTTTTGCTGGGACTCTTCAAAACTCTTAAACTTGGGGTTGTGGATTTGAGCTGCACTTTGGACATCAGCTGTGATGTTGTCCTCAGGGATCATTGGACAATATGAGTCCAATAAGGCAAAGGGAACAGAGATGATGAACAAGGATTCAGATGCCCTATGAGTAAGTACGGTGATGATGACACACCAGAACCATTTGCAGTAAGGCATATCAACTTTTTTTAGGGTGATTCAAGGCTTAAATAATTTGGAGGACTGGGGATAGAAACATACAGGATGGGCAATGGTCACTGGCTGAAGCTTAGGGGCTGAAATGGCTTATTAGCATGGGAAGCGTTTCAAAAATCTGAGGTGCTAGCTGAACAGGTTCTTATTTCAAGAAAGAAACTTGAAACTCTTATCTAGCTAAGGCTATGTAACCTTCTGCAGGTAGAGACACATGGGCTGGGGTGTTGAGTTCCCCAGACAAGGTCAGAGAAGGGGAAGACCTGTGAATGAAGGGAGTCCTCTATTATGCACCAAGCTCCAGAAGGATATCTGGACAATAGTAGCAATTAAGCAAGAAGTAAGCATCAAAATAGAATACCACATAAACCAGAGGGCTAGTGAGAAGTGGGAGCCAAGGAGCCAAGGAATTATTGAATGAACTTAATTTCTCAGTGGATTGAATTCTCTCAGTGGAGAGAAAGTCTGTTCAGAGTTTTATGATGGTATAAACATTGATCTTAAACAATATTTGATTCATTTTCAAAGACATTTTTTTCAATGCTGAGCAAATTCCAAATACCCCCACATTCCTCCTCCTCCTTTCCTCAGCCTTCATTTGTATATTCTATCTCTATGACCATTTAAATTATCTCATATTTCTACCAATAAAAACACAAGAAGTGTAAACCAAACTAAAAACCTGCTAGCTCAGTGTGGTTCCTATATTTTCTAAACTATATGCAAAATATCTATTTACAACCCCGATTCTACAAATAAACTATTATCTCTTTTAGAACTCTCTTTCTTTATGAGTCATTTTACCTAGGTAATCTGCCTTTTTTTTTAACTCCTCCAAACTCAAGAGGGCTTCTTAGTACTCTTTCCTAGAATACACTTACCTGTGTTCTGCTAGCTGCTTCTGTTGTTCCTGCAAGCCCAAGCAGGAAATCAATCTCATAGCTGGAGTTTCTTCTATAAGGCTCTTCCAAGCCAAAAGGAAGATAACAAGAGAGAAGGAGCTCCAGCAAGATGTCTAATTGCTTAATAAAAGACAATTCTAGTTTTTCAACTACATCTTTGGCAGGCTGAAGCAGGTCACCATCGTGAGGTATGGGGGTGGGAGCTCCATGCAAAGTCAGTAGGAATCTGAACCATTTCACCTTTACAGTGGGGTAGTTTGAGGCCACCCAGCTGACTTTGCCTAAGTCATAGAGCAAGGACTGACTACAAGGCTTCTCCCAGAAACTTGCCTTAAAAGAGAAAAGAGCTTTCAATTCTTTAGTATTCTTATCTATGCAGACTTTTAGAGGCACACTCAAACTGCATCTCTTGAATGCATCTGACAAATGGAAGATCTATTTAAATGTTGATATTTTGCTAACAATTAGGCTTTCTATATGTAATAATCAAATATGCTGTAATATCTGTCAATCTTCAAAATTTCCCCAAATACTCTTATTCTCTGTTTCTGTCTTTGCTCAATTCTTTTCTTTCTCTTGTGGTACATCATGAATCCCTTTCTATTACACTCAAAGACCCCTCTGCCTTCATCTCTAAACTCCCTAGCCTTAACCAGCCTCAGAGAATGTAAAGCCATCATTCAGTCACTTTTATCCAAGCAGTACACATGCCCAACACTTCATCATACAATACCCATATATTGACAGTCCAAAACCTAATCAAACCTTCAGCCTAGTTTAAAACTTTCAATCCATAAACACTGCTACTGACCTAATACACCCTACCTATGATCTCTTTCCCAATGGTATGGCTCCCTTTATGGCCCTATGGACCTGGCCTGCCATCCTATCCCCCCACCACCACACACACATGCTTCAGTATATAGATGAACTCCTTCCTCATTCACAGTCCTCTCTCTGATACAAAATCTGACAGTACCTCATTTCTTAATTTCCACAGTTTCAAAGGTTATAACTTATCTTTTGAAACTCAACCCTGCTCTCCCCAAGTCACCTAGCTTCGATTCTCTCTCACCCCAAATCACAAACACATGATTTTAGAACTTGCTTCCAATCTCCACTCCGTAAATCTGCCCTCAGTAAAATATCCCCACTCACGGTCCATTCATACTACTCTCTTAAATCCTAACCCTCAGAGTACTCCACTCTCTTCCACCATTTACCTTCTATTCTCCAGAACATCTATCAAAAAATCCACATAAAACCAAACCTAAACTTTCAACATATGTTAGTGAACTAATCCCACTTCCAATACATGACCCACTAACACAACTGATATACAAGAAAATGCCCTTAAATCCAGTCTTATAAAAATGATAGAGGCCTTTTAAAAGGAAATAAATTAATCCCTTAAAGAAATATAGGAAAATACAATCAAACAGGTAGAGGGCTTTAAGTCAAATACAAATTAATCCCTTAAAGACACACAGGAAAATTAAGCAGGTGAAGGAAATAAATAAAACTGCAAGACCTGAAAGTAGAAGTAGAAGCAATAAAGAAAACACAAACTGAGTAAATCCCGGAAGACCTAGGAAAGAGAACATGAACAACAGATGTAAGCATCACTAACAGAACCCAGAGATTGAAGAGAAAGTCTCAAGTATAGAAGATACAATAGAAGAAACTGATACATCAATCAAAGAAAATATTAAATATAAAAATATCCTGACAAAAAACATCCAAGAAATCTGGGATACCATGAAAAGACCTAAGTTAAGAGTAATAAGAATATAAGAAAGTGAAGAATCCCAGCTATGTGGTCCAGAAAATATTTTCAACAAAATCATAGTAGAAAAATTTTCCAACCTAAAGAGTTGAGTATAAATGTGACAACAATTAGACTAGACAAGAAAAGAAGGTCCTCTCACAACATAATAACCAAAACATCAAATCTGCATTACAAAGGAAGAATATCAAAAACTGCAAAGGAAAAAGGAAAGGTAATATACAACATCAGGCCTACAGAATTACACCTGAAGTTCTCAACAGACTCTAAAAGCTAGAAGAGGCTGGATGGATATCTTCCAACTTCTAAAAATAACATAGGTGATAATCTAGACTACTATATCCATCAAGAGTCTCAATCACCATAGATAGAGAAAACAAGACATTTCAAGACAAATCCAAATTTCAGAAATATTTGCCCATGAATCCAGCCCTACAGACCATACTAGGAGGAAAACTACAACCCAAAAAGAATAACTATATTCAAGAAAACACAGGAAATAAGTAATTCCATTCCAGCAAAAAGAAGGAAAGCATACACACACACACACACACACACACACACACACACACACACACACACAACCTCACCAGCATCAAAACAACAGAAAATAACAATCTCTGATCATTAAAATCTCTGAACATCTGTACCCCATTTTTTAATGGGATTTTTTTTTTGGTTCTCTGGATTCTAACTTCTTGAGTTCTTTGTATATTTTGGGTAATATCCCTCTATCAGATGTAGAGTTGGTAGAGATCTTTTCCCAATCTGTAGGTTTCCATTTTGCCCTATTGACAGTGTCCTTTGCCTTACAGATGCCTTTCAGTTTCATGAGGTCCCATTTGTTAGTTGTCGATCTTAGTGCCTGAGCCACTGGTGTCCTGTTCAGGAAGATTTCCCCTGTACTGATGTGTTCAAGGCTCTTTCCCACTTTCTCTTCTATTAGACTCAGCATACCTAGTTTTATGTGGAGAACTTTGATCCACATGGACTTGAACTTTCTCCAAGGAGATAAAAATGGATCAATTTGCCACCACCAGTTGAACTAGCTCCATTTGTTGAAAATGCTTTCTTTATCCATTGGACAGTTTTGGCTTCTTTCTCAAAGATCAAGAAATGTTTCTGTCTAAAGGAATCATAGGGACAAAAAATTAATTTCTTTCTTCAGGAACATTAAGTTCCTGTCATACAGATCTTTCACATGATTGGTTAGAGTTACACCAGATATTTTATATTATCTGTGGCTATTGCAAAGGATGTTTTCTTATCAGCCTGTTTATTATTTGTATATTTCTACAGATTTGAGTTAATTTTGTATCCAGCCATTTCGTTGAGGGTGTTTATGAGCTGTAAGAGTTCTCTGGTAGAATTTTGGGGGTTACCTATATACTAACAGATCATCTGCAAATAGAGATACTTTGACCTCTCTCTTTCCAATTTGTATCTTTGATCTCCTTTAGTTATCATATTCCTCTGGACAGAAATTCAAGTACTATATTGAATAAATAGGGAGAAAGTGGGCAGCCTTGTCTTGCCCCTAATTTTAGTAGCTCTTTAAAGTTTCTCTCCGTTTAGTTTGTTAGCTGTTGGCTTGCTATATATTGTTTTATGTTTATCTATGTGCACAGTATCCCTGTTCTCTCTAGTGCTTTTAACATAAAGGAACATTGAATTTTGTCAAACGCTTCATCATCTAATAAGATGATAATGTGATTTTTTTTCAGTTTGTTCATGTGGTGGATGATTCCCACTTGATTATGATGGGTGATATCTTTGATATGTTCTTAGATTCAGTTTGTGAGTATTAGATTAATTCTTTTTGTATCAATATTCATAAGAGAAGTTGGACTGAAGTTCTATGTTCTTTCTTGACTATTTGTGTAATTTAGGTGTCAAGGTGACTGTAGCCTCATAGAATGAGTTTGCCAGTGTTCCTTCTGTTTCTATATTGTGGAAAAGTTTGAGGAGTATTGTTGATATTATATGTTCTTTGAATGTCTGGGAGAACTCTGCACTAAAACAATGTCCTTGGATTGTTTTTTCTTTGTTTGTTTGGGTTTTTGCTTTGTTTTGATTTCTTTTTTGTTATTTGGGGGTTTGTTTGTTTATTTTCTTTTGTGTTTGTTTTGTTTGATTGTGAGACTTTTAATAACTGCCCATATTTCTTTTTTTTTTTAATTTTTTTAATCGGATGTTTTCTTTATTTACATTTCAAATGTTATCCTCTTCCTGGTCCCCCCAAAAGCCCCTATTCCATCCCTCCTCCCCTGCTTCTATGACGGTGTTCCCCCACCCACCCACTTCTGTCTCCCTGACCTCCAATTCCCTAACACTGAGGCATCAAGCCTTCACAGGACCAAGGGCTTCTCTTCCCATTGATGCCCAACAAGGCCATCCTCTGCTACATATGCAGGTAGAGCCATGGGTCCCTCCATGTGTATTCCTTGGTTGGTGGTTTAATCCCTGGGAGCTCTAGGTGGTGTAGTTGGTTAATATTATTGTTCTTCCTATGGGGTTGACAACCCCTTCAGCTCCTTCAGTCCTTTCTTTAACTTTGCCATTGGGGACCCCCATACTCAGTCCAATGTCAGACTCTGTAATTGTTAGGCTCTGGCCCAGCTTCTCAGGAGATAGCTAAATCAAGATCCTGTCAGCATGCATTTCTTGGCATCCACAATAGTATCTGGGTTTGGGGACAATATATAGGATGGACTCCCCGGGGACGGGGGTGGGAGGAGGCAGTCTCTGGATGGCCTTTCCTACAGTCTCTGCTCCACACTTTGTCTCCATATTTGCGCCCATGAGTATTTTGTTCCTTTTTCTAAGGAGGACCTAAGCACTCACACTTTATTCTTCCTTCTTGTGCTTCATATGGTATGTGAATGTATCTTGGGTATTCCACTGAGCTCTGGGGCTAATATCCACTTATCAGTGAGTGCATACCATGTGTGTTATTTTGTGATTGGGTTACCTCACTTAGGATATTTTCTAGTTCCATCCATTTGCCTAAGAATTTCATAAATTCATTGTTTTTAATAGCTGAGTTGTACCCTTTGTGTAAATGTAGCACATTTTCTATATCCATGCATCTGCTGAAGGACATCTGGGTTCTTTCCAGCTTCTGGCTATTATTTATAAGGCCACTATGAATACAGTAGAGCATGTGTCCTTGTTATACGTTGGAGAATCTTTTGGTGTGGTATAACTGGATCCTCAGGTAATACTTTGTCCAATTTTCTGAGGAAACACCAGACTGATTTACAGAGTGGTTGTACCAGCTTGCAATCCCACCAACAATGAAGGAGTGAGTGTTCCTTTTTCCACATCCTTTCCAGCATCTACTGTCACCGGAGTTTTTAATCTTAGCCATTCTGACTGGTGTGAGGTGGAATCTCAGGGTTGTTTTGATTTGTATTTCCCTCATGACTAAGGATGTTGAGTACTTCTTTTTTCATTTCTTTTTTATTAGATATTTTCTTTATTTACATTTCAAACGATATACCCTTTCCTGGTTTCCCCTCCAAAAAAAAAAAAAAAAAAAAAAACCTATTCCCTCCCCACTCCCCCTGCTCACCAACCCACCCTCTCCTGCTTCCTAGCCCTGGCATTCCCCTACACTGGAGCATAGAACCTTCACAGGACCAAGGGCCTCTCTTCCCATTGATGATCAACTAGAGCATGCTTTGCTACATATGCACCTGGAGCCATGTGTCCCACCATGTGCACTCTTTGGTTGGTGATTTAGTCCTTGGGAACTCTGGGGGTACTAGTTGGTTCATATTGTTTTTCCTCCTAAGTGGCTGTAAACCCATTCAGCCCCTTGGGTCCTTTCTCTTCTTTCATTTGGGGACCCTTTGCTCAGTCCAAAGGATTGCTGTTACCCTCCACTTCTGTATTAGTGGGGCTCCGGCAGAGCCTCTCAGGAGACAGCTTTATCAGGCTCTTGCCAGCCAGCACTTGCTGGCATCCATAACAGTGTCTGTTTGGTGATTGTATATGGGAAGGATTCCCAGGTGGGGCAATCTCTGGATTGTCCTTCCTTCAGTCTCTGTTCCACACTTTGTCTCTGTAACTCCTTCCATGAGTATTTTGTTCCCCCTTCTAACAAGGATCAAAGCACCCACACTTTGGTCTTCCTTCTTGAATTTCTTGTGGTTTGTGAATTGTATTTTGGGTATTCCAAGCTTCTGGGCTAATACCCACTTATCAGTGAGTGCATACTATGTGTGTTCTTTTGTGATTGGCTTACCTAACTCCGGATGATATCTTCCAAATCCATCCATTTCCCCAATAATTTCATAAATTCATTGTTTTTAAAAGCTGAGTAGTACTCCATTGTGTAGATATACCACATTTTCTGTATCAATTCCTCTGTTGAAGTACATCTTGGTTGTTTCCAGATTCTGGATATTATAAATAAGGCTGCTATGAACATAGTGGAGCATGTGTCCTTATTACATGGTGGAGCATCTTCTGGGTATATGCCCAGGAGTGGTATAACTGGGCCTTCTGGTAGAACTATGTCCAATTTCTTGAGGAACTGCCAAACTGATTTCCAGAGTGGTTGTAGCAGCTTGCAATCCCATCAGCAATGAAGGAGTGTTCCTCTTTTATATAAAAAAGAATATAAAAGGTATATTCTTTTGTTTTAGGATGAAATCCATTTGGTTCCTAACTTCTTTTAGTCTCACTGTATCTGTTTAGTTTCTGTTTCCATCATCTGTCCACTGGAGAGAATTGGGTGTTCAAGTCTCCTACTTATATTGTGTGAGCAGAAATGTTTTGCTTTGAACTTTAGTAAAGTTTCTTTTATGAATGTGGGTACCATTGCATTTGGAGCATAGATGTTCAAAATTGAGAGTTCATCTTGGTAGATTTTTTCCTCTGACGAGTATAAATTGTCCTTTCTTATCTTTGTTGCTAAATTTTGGTTGAAAGTCAATTTTACTCGATATTAGAGTGGCCACTCCAGCTTGTTTCTTGGGATCATTTGCTTGGAAAATTTTTTTCCAGCCTTTTACTCTGAGGTAGTTCCTGTCACTGTCACTGAGTTGCTTTACCTTTATACAGCAAAATGCTGGATCTTGTTAATATATCCAGTCTGTTAATCTATATCTTTTTATTGGAGAATTGAGTCCCTTGATGTTAAGAGATATTAAGGAAAAGTAATTGTTGCTTCCTATTACTTTTGTCATTAGAGGTGGAATTATGTGTGTGTGGCTATCTTCTTTTGGGTTTGTTAAAAGATTACTTTCTTGCTTTTTCTAGGGAGTAGTTTCCCTCCTTGTGTTGGAGTTTTACATCTTTTCCTTTGTAGGACTGGATTTGTGGAAAGATATTGTGTACATTTTATTTTGTCATGGAATGCCTTGATTTCTCCTCTACAGTAATGGAGTGTTTTGCTGAGTATAGTATCCTGGGCTGGTGTTTGTGTTCTCTTAGTGTCTGTATGACATCTGCCCAGGATCTTCTAGCTTTTATAGTCTCTGGCAAGAAGTCTGATGTAATTCAGACTGATAGGCCTGTCTTTATATGTTACTTGACCTATTTCTCTTACTGCTTTTAATATTCTTTCTTTGTTTTGTGCATTTGGTGTTTTGATTATTATGTGATGAATGGAAATTCTTTTCTGGTCCAGTTTATTTGGAGTTCTGTAGGTTCTTGTATGTTCATGGGTATCTCTTTCTTTAGTGTAGAAAAATTTTCTTCTATTATTTTGTTGAAGATATTTACTGGCCCATTACCTTGGAAGTCATCACTCTCTTCTATATCTATTATCCTTAGGTTTGGTCTTCTCATTGCATACTGGATTTCCTGGATGTTCTGGATTTAGGAGCTTTTTGCTTTTTGCATTTTCTTTGACTGTTGTGTCAATGTTTTCTATGTTTCCCTTTAAGTTGGGAATCTTCACTCTCTTCTATATCTATTATCCTTAGGTTTGGTCTTCTCATTGTGTCCTGGATTTCTGGTGTCTAGCGTTAAAAGTTTTTTTTCTTTTTTCATTTTCTTTGACTGTTGTGTCAATGTTTTCTAAGGTATCTTCTGCTCCTGAGATTTTCTCTTCTATCTCTTGTATTCTGTTGGTGATGCTTGCATCTATTTCTCCTGATCTCTTTCCTAGGTTTTCTATCTCCATGGTTTTCTCCCTTTGTGTTTTCATTATTTTTTCTATTTCCATTTTTAGATCCTGGATGGTTTTATTCAATTCCTTCACCTGTTTGGTTATATTTCATTGTAATTTTTTAAGGGATTTTTGTGTTTCCTCTTTAAGGGCTTCTACCTGTTTACCTGTGTTCTCCTGTATTCTTTTAAGGGAGTTATTTATGTCCTTCTAAAAGTCCTCTATAACCATCATGAGAAGTGATATATGGCGCTAATTTTGCATTCTGGTGTGGTGGTGTGTCCAGGACTAGCTATGGTGGGAGAATTGGGTTCTGATGATGCCAAGTAGCTTTGGTTTCTGTTGCTTATGTTCTTATGCTTTCCTCTTAACCATCTGGTTATGTCTAGTGTTACCTGCCTTCTCTGTCTCTAATTGGAGCCTGTCCTTCCTGTGATCCTGTTTGTGTCAGAACTCCTCAGAATTTAGCTGTCTCTGTGTGATCCTGTGATTTTGGGATCCTGTGATTCTTAGATCCTTGGTGTTTCAGATTTCCTGGGAGTCAAGCTGCCTCTTGGATCCTGAAATCCTGGTGTGACCAAGCTGCTGAGATACTATGATCCTGGGCATGTTATAGTACCTGGGAATTGAACTTCTGGATGTTATGGGACTGGGAGCTGAGCTAGTGTCCAAGGTCTGCTCAGGTCACCTGCTCAAACAGGAAGGAACCTGTGCCACTAGCCATGTGGGGGCTCATACATCCCTGAATCCTGATGGTCCCAGTTCCTCCCAGTTTTGGGGTGTTGGGGCAGATATTGTGTCCTCCTTACTTGTGTTCCTGGGCATTTTAGAGCACCTGGGAGTTGAGCTTTTTTCTGGATGTTGTGAGACTTGGCACAGAGCTAGCACCAAAGTCTGCTCAGGGCACTGGCTCAGACTGGAAGGCAACTGCCTGTATTTCTTTATGGGTTATAGACCTGTCTAAATAGTTTGTCTGATCTTGATTTAACTTTTGTAAGTGGTATTTGTCTATAAAATTATCAATTTTATTAAGATTTTTTAATTTTATGGAGTACAGGTGCCACGGGCCAGCCCCAGTGGGGTCTACTTTCTTATCCCTTCTTCTTGAGGTAGCTGAGGTGGAAGAATGTAGGCAGAGGATAAGACTTTGTCTTATGATATATTTATGGTTGCTGTCTAATAATAAAAGTTTACTTATCCAAATCTAAGTTACTTTGCTACTGTAGCTGACCTGCCTTCCATGTTCTCTGAGGCCAAAAGCTACAGTCTCTGGCACTTATCACCATATTCTAAAACAGCGGTAGATTTAAGGATTAGTTGCTAGAGCCTCTCCCTTTTGTCCAGATGCCTCTTGCTTGTCAGGCTAGGGGAAGTTTGGAGCAAGAAACTTCTATGGAACCAGGAGAAGAGAATAATGCTTGCAGAAGGAAAAACTTTTCCATAAGCAAATATGCATAAACTCACATAAGTTCATATGCAGATTCATGCCTACACTTTTATACATTTCCACTCAAACCAGATGGGCTCAGGTTGTGTTCATTCTCACAATTATACACTTACACATACACACACACACACACACACACACACACACACACACACACACTATCACAGTTATGTACTTAAACACATATACACATCCATACTTACAAATGCATATGGAGCAAAAGACCAAGCACCATGCAGAAAGATCTCACTCCTTCTGGATGAAAAAGGAGCTCCAATATTTAATGCATAGTGAAATAAAAAAACTTCTACTCTTTTTATGCTAAATGAATTAAGCCAAAGTTTGTAAGACAAAAAAATCTTTGTTCCATTTAATAAGACTAATCCTGCTTTGTTATTAAGAAAGGACCTGCTCTGTCCCATGGTAAGGAGAAGCCTGCTTGCTCCTTCTGCTCTCTGTAGCTTCTTCTTTTGTCTTTTATTCTGCACATTGTTCTCTTAGTCTTTCATGTTACCTATAATTTCTAAGTCATTCCATTCTGCATTCCCCTTGTCATCTTGCTCTCTCCTCCTGCTCTGATATCACGATAATCCTCCTACTCTCAATGCCTTTTCTCCCAGTGTTATGCCAATATTTCTAAGTTCTTTTTGCATTTCAGTTCTATCTAAAAGTGTTCTGTCTAAAAAAATTCTCCTCAGCTCAGTTCCTCTGACTTTTCTCTTTTTCCTCGGCCCTTAAACATCTTTCAGAGTACAAAATCATATGTGAAAAAGTTCATCACAAGTTCACATAAATATCTAGTCATAAATTGAAATAGAAGTTTACAACAGTGAATGTTTACATGCATATACATTAGGAGTAATTATCTGGCTAAACATCTGTTACTCCTCACAGCTCCACAGGTTCATAGAAGGTTGAAAACAGTAACGAAGTTATTAGTGAAGTTTTGTATAGGTAAACCCAGTCAATATTTTATCTTCTGTCCTAGCACCTATAATAAATCGTTAGTCCCCTTTTTATGACCTTTGGTTAGTTGTTTTAAAACCCCTTGGAATATGCTCTGCATAGGGGAAAGTCTGGTTACTATCTAAGAGCAATCAATTGGTAACACTTGGGAGACTGGCCGAGTTCTCATTGCAGTTTGGACTATTAGAAAAGGAACTAATAGCAGTCCCATTATAAAAGAGCTTAATAATCACTGGTATAATTTTAGGAATTCTTATAGGATCATCACTAAGACTCAAGTCACCTATTTGTCTATATGGCATCACTACAAGACAGTACATCTTCATAGATCTGCAGAGATCAGATCCAAAAGGGGTGGGCTTTTGGATCTTTTAGTGATTTTTATATATGTTTAATAATAAGAAAAGCATATTAATAGCAGGAATCTTTCCTAAAATGAAATCTCTCAGGTCTTGTCAATAACAGCAAATATGTCACGGATTAATCTGAAGCAGACCATCTCAGGAAGATCACCTAATAATTATTTGCTTGTTCCATGATGGCTCCTGACATACAGGCTTTTGAAGTAAGACCTTATGGTTGTTTGAATTTCCTAGTTGTCTGTTGTTATGCCTCTCTTTTCATTTCTGATTTTGCTTACTTATACTCTGTCTTTCTGGCTTTGGTTAGCTTGGATAAGGGTTTGGTTATCTTGTTAATTTTCTCCAAGGACCAGCTGTTGGTTATGTTAATTCTTTGTATTGTTTTCTTTATTTCTAAATGAATAATTTTAGACCTGATTTTTTTGTTATTTCTCCTTGTCATGTGAGGCCCTCTGGGGTATCAGACCAAATATCAATATGCCTATGCAATCATGAGATCCTAGGTTTCTGTCATTCTCCCTGGAATATACTTCTGTTGCAAATTAAAAAGCCCAGAGGACAAGATTATAGGCTGGTGCAGAATTTAAGAGAAATAAACAAAAGAGTGAAAGATATCCACCCAAGAGTTCCAAACCCATACACACACATTTGTGTTCCCTACGACCTGACAGGGAAATTTATACAGTTTTGGACTTAATAAAAGATGCTTTCTTTAGCATCCTTCTAGATAAGAATAGTCAGCCACCTTTTGCCTTTGAATAGCAAGACCCAGGGAATGGATTCACTGGACAGCTAACTTGGTTGACAATTCCACAGGGATTTAAAAGATTGCCCACTATTATTGATGAGCATCCCCCATATATACCAGGGCTTACATGAGTAGAAGTAGAATATGGCATGTTTCAGTGCTCCAGTATGTAGATTATTTACTGTTGGCTTCCACCAAAGTTGACATTTGCATGAAAGCAACCAGGTCTCTTTTAGAAACATTGCAAGGAGTAGGATATAGGGCCTCAACCAAGAAACCTCAGATCTGTGTATCTAAAGTAAGATACTTGGGTGTCTAGCCCCAGGGTGGTGGACAAAGCCTCTCTTAAGCCTGTTTGGCCTAAGACCATCTTTGGCATGCTGATGCCTAAGACCAGTCTGGGAATTCCCGGGGTGAGCTGGTTTCTGCAGTCTCTAGATGCTGGTATTTGCTGACATAGTCAAGCCACTTTATGAGGCCACTAGGAGACAGGAGGAACTTTCACAAAGACTGAGGAAAATGCTGTTAGCATCCAGAACCTATCTGCGACAGATATGTGGGCGGGTCCACAGACCTGTCACCAAGACAACGGCGACCATATTCCCAGAATCCATTGGGCTCAGCTCCCACCTTTACCTGGACTGCTACGTCACCACACATATAAATATGTGGGTACTTTCCTCCATCTTCCTCTCTCTCTTCTTCTCTCTCCCCCTTCTCTCTTCCTGCGCTGCTACTCCCTACCCCCTTCCAATTAAACCTCTTACACATGAAACTGCCTGGGCCTGGTGTCTGCAGACGCTTTCTGCCGCGACTCAAAACCCATCATTTTGGTGTGTTGGCCGGGAACAAGGCAGTTCACGTCTACCGACCGGCTCCTCATCGCCGGGACAGACAGGGCACACAGCCACGTGGAGCGGCCGCTGGGACCCCAGCTGCCAGGTAGAGCGGCTCCCGCCGCCGCCGCATAGAAAGCGCTCCCAGCACCACCACAGCGGCTGCCGCCGCCGCTGCACTCCCAGCACCACCACAGCGGCTGCCGCAGCTGCTGCGCTCCCAGTACCACCGTAGAGGCTGCTGTTCCGCGCATAGAGCACCACTCACCTAGAGACTGC
>NW_022196903.1:135652625-135697896 GCF_008632895.1 Mastomys coucha | reverse complement strand
TTACACATGAAACTGCCTGGGCCTGGTGTCTGCAGACGCTTTCTGCCGCGACTCAAAACCCATCAAATGCCAAAGCTTTCCAAGGCTTAAAATCTGCCCCAGCCCTGGCTCTGCTTGACATAACAAAGCCTTTTCATCTGTTTGTGGATGAAAGGCAAGGCAACTGCCAAAGGAGTACAAACCTTGTTTCCCTGGTGATGACCAGTGGCCTACCTGTCCAAGAAATTCCACCCAGTGGCAACAGAATGGCCCAACTGCCTCAGAATTATAGTGGCTACCACCCTGCTCACTAAGATGCAGACAAACTAACTTTGGGACAGCCTCTGACAATAACCCATACAGAATCCCTCATGGAATAAAGGGATTTCTCAAAAGTACCTACAACCTTGCTTAAACACTCTGGAGTTTCCATTGCCCCTTGCCCTATTCACCTGGCTGAAACTTGCTACACTACTACCTGATCTGGACTTGAAAATCCCACTGATATATTACTGTTAGAAACCCTGCAATATATAAATGGGACCCAGCCAGTCCTGTTTGACCATCCCTGGCCTAATGCAAATGTCACCATGTACACAGATAGAAACAGCTTCTATGTATGTATGTATGTAGGGGCAGCAATGGTAGATTTGGAAAAGACATTAAGGGCATTTCCCCTGTTGAGCAAGAATTCAGCCCATGGGGCAGAATTAATCACCCTCACTGACTCACTCAAATTGGGCAGGGACAAAGTAGTTAATATCTATACTCATAGTCACCCCATATTTGCTATTATATATGTTCATGGGGTGATATATCATGAAAGAGAACCATTAACTGAAGAAGGAAAAACAACTGAAAACAAACAGGAAATCATAGATTTCCTAGGTGCTTTATAGCTCCAAAGAAATTGGATATCCTACATTTTCTAGGGCACCAACAGAGACAGACCCCAGAGGCTATTGATAATCATGAAGCAAATATGATGGCTAAAGAGGCAGCCAAAGTGCCTCTCCCACATTTACCAGTTACCCTCTTAGGCCCAGTCCGGCCTAAAGACCCAACCTACTCCAAGACAATGACCAGACTTATACATCACCAGTGGGGTTGACAGTGTACAACAGACAGAAGAAAGAGTCTACCAAAAATGTAGGGCAAAACTTTGACTCAAGATCTCCATGCCATTTAAAGTAGATATGACTAGTTGTTTCTTATATAAAAGTTTACATTTGTGATTATTTTAATATTTTTATAAGATTACTTTAAAGATAAATAATAAAATAATTGATCCTTCCTTTGTAACTGCACATTGTAGCTTGCCAGTAAGAGAAACTGGCTGAGAAAATTACTTTGCTTGCTTATACTTTGTTAATCTGTAGCAAGTTGTTTAGTTACAAAGGTATGTGGGTTCTTGGGAATAATTCGTTGTTGTTTAATTCATAAGGGGTAAAACATTAAATCATGTGAGGTTATTGGGGACATGGTTTTTTCTTACATATATTCACTGTAATCATTAACTAGAGGAAAAATAGAATGTAATTGCACTGTAATTTTTATACTGCTTGAAAGATTTCCCTGAGATTTATAAGCTGTAGGAGAAAAAAAATAAAGTTGTTAGAGCTTTGCTCCATCCCTCAAAAAAAAAAATCTCCATGCCAACACACATCTGGGAATAAGTAAAATGAAACAATACCTGCAGTTTTTTAAAATTCTAGCGCCAACTATACAGTTGTAAGACATTGCCACTAGATGTCCCTCTTGTTAATTAACAAGCCCAGCTCTAAAAAAGAAAAAAAAAAAAAAAAAAAAAAGCAACCAACAAACCAAACAAACAAAAAAAAACAAAACCAAAGTATGCTGGGAGTATACTAGAAACTAGTCTTCACAGAGAGATAAAACCCAGAAAATTTGGTTACAAATATTTTTTATTGTTCATAGATATCTTCGTGGAATGAACTGAGGCATTTCCAAGCAAGCAAGAAACTGCTCAATTTGTGAGTAAAAAAAATTGTCAAGGAAAATAGTATCTTGATTTGGAATTCCTATCATCATGGGATCTGATAATGTACCAGACTTTATCTCTCAGGTTAGTCAAACTTTAGCAAAAAAATTGGGGTCAGTTGGAAGCTTCATTGTATATGCCATGTGCCACCGACCGGGTTTGTTGCAGGGACCTCATTTTCCGTGGAATGAGAGTTCTGGTCAGGTGGGCAACAAGTCAGCGAATGACAGACAGAGTTGACACAAGGGTGTGCTGAATCTGAATGTATTTCTTAAAAATGGCATGAGACTTTTACAGTCATTGCAAGAGAGAAATATGATAAATCTAGCAGCTCAGCAGTTGAGGTACATCTGAGGCCACCTGAAACACACTGGGTCTAAAGCAGCAGCCATCTCCTCTGGACTGGTGCTGCACACCCCCTCCCAGGCCCAAGTGCTCTGGGCTCGGAGGGCTGCAGACTGCACGAATCTAAGTCCTAGTCCATCTAAGTTCTAGTTCTAGTCAGAGTGCCAACATCTGCACCAAGTGAAAACCAGGCTTATGTTGGCTTCCTCCCCACCCCCCTCATCCCCAGGCAGAGCTGATAGCCTGAGCCTGGAGGCGGCCACCTGCTGGGACTAAACAATGGCCCTCTACACTGCAGTCCACCTTTGAAGCCGGCTTTGAGGGCTGGAAGTTACACCTAGTTGCTGACACACCTACTTGCCTGAGGACTCGCTAACTTGCAAACACACCTACCTGCTTGAGAACTTTGAGTTTCCAGAGTTTTCTCTTGTCTGCTACCGTGTTTACGTTGTGCATATGTCTTGTGCCTGGAGATTTTCTGTTTCAGTTTTTGCCTGCCTATAAATGCTCAAAATATCCCCAACTAAATAGATGCCTTGATAAACCTACTTGGTGTCCGTTCTCACTTTCCAGGTCCATATCTAACCTCCGGCTGAAGCGGACCCAGACTCCGGTGGAGCTGCAGGCTGGTTCCATTCAGATTTATATGGTATACAGAAAACTGGGCAAATGAAAAAAGTCACGTAGGCAGGTGACAGTCACATCAAGGTCAGTAAGATCATGTAGGCAAGGGATGGTTACATCAAGGTTGGTAAGATCAGGTATCCAGGTGTGAAGCTGGTGGAAGAGCAGTGGTGCCCTCCCCACTGGGGCTATTTTGGTATTCCCATGCTAATTCTCTGGGTCTGCTGGAGGCAAGCACCAGGAAGTTCCGATCTAACAGTTCCTGCTAATGCCCTTAAGTGAGGGAAGCCCTTCCATTATTCTCTAGTATGTAAAACAGTTCTGTCTTCTGTGGGACTGCCCTGAGAATTCTAACTATGTGCCTGACCTCTGTTGCTAACTCCTATCTGATAAGGCAGATTCCTTGAGAGAAATACCAAGCTAAGGACAGCTTGGAATTAAATTAGGATATGTTGGAACATTGTGCTGGCCAGGGAACAATGCCCTTTTTTAGCCATTAATGAATCATTTCTTGGGGTACATGTTAGCATCCAGAACCTGCCTGCGGCAGATATGTGGGCGGGTCCACAGACCTGTCGCCAGGGCAACGGCGACCATATTCCCAGAATCCATTGGGTTCAGCTCCCACCTTTACCTGGATTACTACGTCACCACACATATAAATATATGGGTACTTTCCTCCATCTTTCTCTCTCTCTTCTTCTCTCTCTCCCCTCTCTCTTCCTGCGCTGCTACCCACCTAACCCCTTTCCAATTAAACCTCTTACACATGAAACTGCCTGGGCCTGGTGTCTGCAGACGCTTCCTGCCGCGACTCAAAACCCATCAGTACATTTATGCCTGAATAAGAAGGTGTGTTGATGATTGGAAAGACTAATCTGGAACACATCTGAGTTAGGAGATGCCAACAATTGTCTGAATACCCAGGGGGCACAAACTCCCTTTGAAGTCATAACACCTCTTATCCTTAATCAGGCTTTTATCCCCCCCACCCCCACCCCCGATATTGTGGATTTTATTGGAATAAACAAGTGGGTGTGGCAACCATGCCCAAATTTCAGGTCAGGTAGAAAGAAACTGGTGATGACTGGGTGTCCCTCCTTCCCTTCACTCTCCTTAGGGTCAGAAATACTCCTTATATCAATGGGATAACTCTCTATGAGTTAATGTTTGTGAGACCCACTCATATCCTTCCCTGGCCTAATGCAGATCTCATCATGTACACAAATAGAAGCAGCTTCATGGAAGATGGCACCAGTACATAGGGGTAGCAGTGGTAGATTTGGAAAAGACATTATGGGCATATCTGAGCAGCACTTGGACCCATAGGGAAAAATTAATAACCCTCATATAAGGCAGGCTTATTAGCTGAAATTTCTAATCATGATGTTATTAAGTCAATCTGAGCACTCCAGAGGGTCCAAACTGGCCTGCACACCTATGTTTGACACCTACATGAACCAGGCCCACTAATCATCCCTTATTGGTTCCAGGCTAGAAATTTGGTTCTGGTTAAAAGACACCACAAAGAATCCCTGGTCCCTTCCTGGAGGAGACCTTAGACTGTAACTCTGAGGACCCCCACTACAGTCCTGGTCAACTCGGGTTCACCATTCCCATCTGAAGCCTACTCCTCAAGAACATCAGGACCCAAAACAACTATGGATCATCCATCTTCATCAATAGGACCCACTGAATTAAGAATTGTGGCCAAAAGACAGCATCAAGGTCCAGAGTGATGAGTGATGTGTTGGAGCGGCAGGTCGTGTCAGAACATACCCAAATAGTTCCACGTGTAAGAGGTTTAATTGAGAGGGGGTGTTAGTGGTGCGGAAAGAGAAGAGAGAGAGAGAGATAGAGAGAGAGAGAGAGAAAGAGAGAGAGAGAGAGAGATGAAGGAAATGTTTCCCCATATATATATGGGTTGTGATGTAGCAGCCACAGGTAAAGGTGGGAGGTGAGCCCAATGTATTCTGGGAATATGGTGGCTGTTGCCCTGGCAACAGGTCTGTGGACCTGCCCATGCATTGCCACAGGCTTTGGATGTCCTGATGCTAACAAACCTCCCTTTTTGATATTATAAAGAGAAGGAAAGAAAAAGGGAAGGGAAAGACAATGATGAAAAGGGAACGAGGGCATCGTGTCTCTTAAGCTACTTCCTGCTGTCTAGGGACTTTGTCAATGGGGGTAGCTGGCTTTTGCCATCGGGATCTACTTGGTAAACATTTGCATCAGGTTCCTCTGTGGGCAGTGGCTCATCTGTGGGCAGCGGCTGGTAATCCTGTAACAGGAGCTGATTGATAGTTTGGTTAGAAATTTTTTGTATTTGTCGTTGAAGAAATGTAGAAACAAGATTAATGAGGCAGGAAGCAAATAATAACACCAGGAAGATGACTAGGAGAGGAGTTACAAATGGGAGTATCCACTTCCATATGTGGTTTTTGAAAATTTAAGAACTGGAGGTCTCACGGTCTCTGAATTTTTTTATGTCTGACTGCAGCTCCTGAATTTTATTTCTTACTATCCCTGATTGGTTGACGTAGAAGCAGCTTTCTTCTTGAAGGAACAGGCAAAGGCCACCTTCTTTAGCTGTCAGGATATCTAGTCCCCGTCTGTTCTGAAGCACCACGGCTGCCAAAGAATCAATTTGTTTCTGGATAGTAAGCACAGTTTCAGACATTTTTTGAAATTCGCTTTGAAACTGAGCAGTGAATATTGGATCATGGAAGTTGTTAGCCTTGCAACTCCAGTACCAACACCTATGGCTATTCCTGTAGCAACCAAGAGTGGCACAACTTGGACTGCCCTCTTATGTTGGGCAGCTATCATATCTACAGCTGGGATTGGCAGGAGCTCATTTCCCTGGATTACTCCCAGTTTAGGGAAAAGAAGTACTAATGTGCAAACTCCTGACCAGCTAGCAGGTAGGTGATGATATGCCTGAGTGCCACAAAGAATTGACGTGTTTTGGATTATAGGGCATTGTGGCAAAGATGACATATCAGGGGTTATGGTTCTATTGCAGTCTAGGAAGCTCAGCATTCCCACTGAATGAGTCCCAGAGGCATTAAAACAGGTTGCCATGCCCAAGAGAGGGACAGAGGTAAGGTATGGAGTCATGGCGATATTGGAGCCAGGGCAGCTGACAAAGGGTCAGGTAACATTATTTGGCAGTATCACCGGAGATGCTGTAAGTGATAATTGTGAGTTAGTTCCAAGGGGTACACATAACCAGCACTCCTTAAAGCATCCAGGTCTGGTGACATTAAGGAGTTGGTATGCCAAGGTCAAGGTCTGAAGTAAAAGGCAAAATGACAAGTTAGTACCATTTATGAGGGGTGATGTCAAAGAGATAAGGACATCAGAGGAGTATTTGATTATCTCCCCTACTTTTTTGATGTCCAGGGGTTAGGCAACTGAGACATATTTTCTCTGAATATGGATGGTACTTACTGGGGCCCCGGACTGATTTTTACGATAGAGCTTACCAACAACTCCTGTCTCCCACCTGGAAACCCACAGGTCTTGTAGGTAGAAAAAGTGTCTTGCGATGTTGGTAGAAGAAATGATTGATCCATGATCCTAGCATATGTGTTTGACAAGACCAATATGGGCAGCCCCCATATTCATCTGGCCATATTCTACAATAATTTTCTGTCTGGTCAAAGAGAAAGCAAGTATAGAGATCATAATATTTAGATGGGATTACAGATACTGGGATGATAGCAATTTCGATTGGTTCCTGGCATCTGGCTATGGAGCAGTTTCCTGACCCTATTTGGAAAGACTGTTTGTTATCTGTGGGGGTTTCTTGAACCTCGAATTTCCAGATATAAGGGCTAACCTGGATGGAAATGAACAACAGGGGGAGGATGAGAAACCCATGTCTAATCCAGTGAGGTTGAGCTTGGATGCTGGAGTGGAGTCTCATTTTCTGGGATTGGGAATAAGGTAGGTTGTCTCATTGTCCTCTGGAGCTTAATAGAGCACGGTCCTTTTAAGATTGATGTGTATAAAGAAGAGTCATTTTTAGGTGGAGGAATGAAAGGGTTGAGGTGAGACAGATGGACCCAATGAGAGAGTTCCTCGAGTTTAGCAGCTGTAGGGGTCACAAAAATACTTTAAAAGGGCCCTGCCACTTGAGAGAAAGAGGTGAGGGCAGATGGCCTGGGGGGTATAGAAGGACTTGGTCTCCAATGTTGATAGGTAGTGGACAGAAGACACAGCATGGCCAAGGTAGATGGTGGTCAGCAAAGTTCTATAGGAGAGAATGGAGGTGGCAAAGTAATGGGGTAAGTAGATGGTCTGGGAGGGGAGAACATTTAGGTGAAAGACTAGGAGTTAGGACTGGACGTCCATACATGAGTTCAAAGGGAGAGATGAGGAAAGGTTGCTTTGGGAGAGCTTGTAACCTGAAAAGAGCCAGAGGTACGAGTTTTACCCAATCAAGGTGAAGTTCCTGTGACAACTTAACAAGAGTGGTTTTTAAAGAGTGATTAGTTCTTCCTACCTTACCAGAAGATTGAGGGTGGTAAGGAATGTGAAAATACCCGGGGATATCTAGGGCCTTAGATAGGATTTGAGAGACTTGGGAAGTAAATTCAGGACCTTTGCCTGATTGGAGAGAGGCTGGGACACCAAACCGGGGGATGATCTCTTGGAGGAGGAGATCAGAGACTGTCTGAGCCCTTTTGTTAGTAGTGGGAAATGCCTCTACCCACCCTGAAAAGGTGTCCCCCAAGACTAGGAGGTACTTGGCACACCTGACAGTGGGCATGTAGGTAAAGTCAAGTTGCCAGTCAGTTCCAGGAAGGGAACCTCTAGCCTGATGGGTAGGAAAAGGGGTGCTACGATACTTTGAGTTGGGGTCAGACTTCTGACAGATTTTGTAAGAAGCAGTGATAGATTTTAAGAAGCTTAATCCTCAGGAGTAGGCTGTAGAGAGAGAAAGTATTGAGTTTGGTACCTGGTAGAGTCCAGAAATTGGATGACAACAGGAGTATGGTGTTTAACAACACAGGGGTTCTCTACATCCCAGACTCAGGGATCTACCTGAGAAGCTGGTAAAGGAAATAACATGGTAGTGTTAGTTGGTTGCCTTGCTAGGAGAAGGAACCGAGGAACTGCTGGTGAACCTGGGTTTAGGCGAATGTGGGGAGCAAAGAAAATAGAAGCTCCCAGCCTAGCTAGAAGATCCCTTCCCAATAAGGGGACAGGACATGTTGGCACTACCAAAAAGTAATGGGTGAAAAGTACACCCCTAAAAATGCAACTAAGTGGTGGGGTCTGGAGAAGGAAGTAAGGTTGTCTTCTGACCCTGACAATAGGAGAACTAGAAGGAGAAGTGGGCCCCCAAAACTCCATCAGGACCGAGTAAGTGGCTCCAGTGTCCAAGAGGAAGGAAATGGACCACCCACATACCACGATATTTACCCAGGGCTCTCTGCTAGTGATGGCAGTGGTCGGGTCAGGGGAGCTCGCGCCTCCTCAGTCAGTCATAGACAAGCCTAGGAGATCAGTTGGAGGGTTATCTGGGAGTGATGTCCCTTTTTTCTATGTAACATGAGGGCAATCAACAGCCCAACGTTCCTCTTGATGCCACCTAGGGCATGGCCCTCTTGGCTTGCGGAAGTTAGGGCAGGATTTTGCCCAATGACCTTTATTTACCACATTTGTAGCAGGTACCTGATGGTCTCTGAGTCTTAGGAGACCATGAGTCTAGGGTAGTGGCTTGGGCTGGTCGGAAAGCCTTTGCCAGCATATGGTATTTTTGTTTGCAGATTCTATCATCTCTCCCATGGTACACTTTGAAGGCCAGCACTAAGACTTCTGCCTGTGGAGTTAGGGGCCCCCTCTCTAATTTTTTAAGTTTAGCTCTTATGTCAGGGTAGCTCTGGGAAAAGAAGTAGGTTATCAGAAGTTGCTTATCTTCTGGGTTTTCAGGGTCCAGATTGGTATGCTGCAATAAAGCCTTCATAAGGCGTTCTAAAAATTGAGATGGATTCTCCTGCTTGTCTTGGACAACCTCTTGGAGTTTTTCAAAATTTATTGGCTTTAAGGCCGCTTTTCTAAGACCAGCCAGAAGGCATGTAATGAACCTGTCACTGGCTAAAATACCACTTGCAGAATTGTAATTCCACCAGGGATCCTGTTCCAGCACTTTCTCAGAACCAATTGGGTATGTGTTGTCTGTTCGGTGAATCCCGTCTGTCTGCATATGCTCTTGCCTCTTCCCAGACTCGTCTGCATTCCTCAGGAAGTAAGTTGTTAGTAATGATCATATAAACATCATGGAAAGTCAAGCTGTAAGATTGAGTGATATACTGGAACTCTTTAATAAACTTGGAAGTGTTAGAAATATAGGACCCCAGCCTGTTTTCTATTTGGGAAAGTTCACTAAGTGAGAACAGAACATGTACTCTGATGAGCCCATCTACTCTAGCAACTTCTCTTAGAGGTAAGACTGTTGCTGGGTCAGGTGTCTCTGGGGAGGAAGGACTTGAAGGTTTGGCTGTAGCCTTAGAGCGGGTGACAGGAGGAGTGAAGGTAGCTGCCAATGTGGTGCCTTTGGAGCGGCCCACAGTTGGCACGGAAGGGGAGGTGTCTGGAGAGGGAGAGCTAGCAGGCTCTGGAGCATCCTGGTGAGGAGGAGAAACTGAGGCAGCATTTTGGGTTTTTGGCAGCGTGGATACAGGTCTGCGGTGAAAAGGGGGTGGTTCATTAGCTGGATCTAGCCTTGTAGCGTCATCTAAAGGAATTTGTGTTGATTTCTTGGCTAAGAGAAGTTGGGTTGGGGAACAAGAAGAGCACAAGGAGGGACTGGAACGGAGATAGATGAATGTTTGGAATTAGGGAACCTCCTTTCACTTACCAGTTCACTGGCAGTATATATTAAGATCTCTTCAAATAGTTGGATCTAGGGTGCCATTAAGTGACCACTTTGAACTCCCATCTAGTTGATATTAATCCAGACCTTATTGCAGAGATATATTAATTTTGATGCCTTCAAGTCAGGCGTTATCTTTAAAGATTTGAGATTTTCTGGGAGACATCCCAGTGGGGTGCCTGGAGGTACGGTTGAAGACATTCTGACACCCACTGGCGGGTGGTTGGGCTGTTCCTACCAGCGTCCTGAGAACAATCCAAGCACCAAAGAGTTAACAGCCAAAGCTAGTGGTTCAAGTCGTCACGAGAAACCTCTAGTGGCAACCCAGCAGACCCCAGCAGCCTGCTGTGGGAAGGCAACCCACCCTGGATCCAAGGATTTTACGGCTGCTAGAGCCCAGTGAAAAAATTAGGAACGAGAGTTGCTTCCGAGGGAGGGGCAACCAATGGCAGAAGTCCTAAGTATGTCAACTGGGGAGGCTTGACTGTAACCCCATGGTTTCCAGAGAAGGTTGGCCAGGCTTTATCTGGAAAGCTGGAGGTCCTCCCCTTGACTGATCCTATTAATTAATATGCTGGTGTCTGTGCAAGAATTATAGCAGACTGGTAAATGGAAAACGTGGAACTGAATGGGACCTGAGCGGGGCGTGGCTCACATGGTAGAAGTTTGTAGTCCCGAGGTGCTTGGCTGCAGCTCCGGTGTGTCCAACCGTGCCTGGTGTCTTCAGCGAGCAGCAGCTCTCAGTCACTAGCTGAGGGGACCGTGAACTCACATACTGATGGCAGCCACAGTTTCTGGTGCTGGGACCACTCCACGTGGTTGTGGCCTCTGCCAGCCCCGACGCAGGGCAGCGCAGCCAGTGCTGATGCAAACCAACATGTCCAGGGTTTCGGCACCAAATGATGTGTTGGAGTAGCGGGTCGCATCAGAACATACCACACTAGGCCCAAACAGTCTAAGAGGTTTAATTGAGGGGCGGGTTTAGTGGCGTGAAAAGAGAGGAGAGAGAGAGAGAGAGAGAGAGAGAGAGAGAGAGAGAGAGAGAGAGAGAGAGAGAGAGAGAGAGAGAGAGAGAGAGAGAGAGAGAGAGAGAGAGAGAGAGAGAGAGAGAGGAAATGTTTCCCGTATATATATATGGGTTGTGACATAGCAGCCACAGGTAAAGGTGGGAGGTGAGCCCAATGGATTCTGGGAATATGGTGGCTGTTGCCCTGGCAACAGGTCTGTGGACCTGCCCATGCATTGCCACAGGCTTTGGATGTCCTGATGCTAACAATGAGGAACTATATTACAACACCCAGAGTTCCCTCTAAAGATAAGACTTGTTTCAAATGGATCATTACCTTTTGTTTCATAGTATGACAACTCTTGTACAATCCTAGGGCTAATCAGACTTAATAATTATAAGCCAAAAACTTGGCTATGAAGCTGTCTAATACTAAATCAGGCAGTTATAACTGATCTATACAATAGTGATAACTCTCAACCTCGAAGAATTGTTACAGACCTTTGTTACTTATGGCCAGAATGAAGCAGCAATCCTCAAGAGACTCACATTTACCAGCCTTTGCCTTATGATTCTATGACTTGGCCACACATCCCTGGTCATAAAGGGACTAGGTATAGGGCTAACAATGTGGTAGAAGAACGCTCAGTACAAGATCAGTTTTATACATGTTCAGCAGAAACAGGGTCCACATACACTCAGTCTCCTGCTTATTAGAATCGCTATTATTGAGGATGTGAAACCTGACCCCCAGGATAGAAAATGGAGCGTGCCTCTTATATTGAAATAAAATTCAACTTGTAATTGAGATTGTAAAATTCCTAAGACTTGTAATCCCTTGGTTCTAACTCTCAAATCTTGGGACTCTTTCATTTCCTGACTGAGAGGTTGGAGACACTTGGGGATTCAGAGCTTCTGTGACAGGACCAGATCCTGGAATATCCTTTAAAATCCAACAATTAGCAAAATCAAAAGTCCTACACCCAATGGGACCTCTAGTACAAGTCGCAAAACATAGTTCTTTGATAAAAGTAGAGCCTACAACACACTTACATTCCAGGGGCAAATCCAGGGAGAAATTTGAACAATTCCCAGGCATTTCCTCAGACTACTACACCTCCTCACACCGTGCTTCCTCCTTAAGAGGTCCCTGAGCCCCTTTCTTACGTGGGTTTTTCTTACTCAATGCCATAGAAACCACCTTTAAGTTTCTTAACATTTATAGGCCAAACATGACCAATAATTGATGGTTCTGTTTGGATTCCAGGCCACCTTATCAACAGAGCAGCTACCATTAACCCTCAGCATTTCCAACTCCTCAAACCAGTCCCACCAATGATACAATTTCCCATCCATGGGAGACTTTGATCTCCCTGTAGGACATACAGGGAAGTGGAACTTGTTTTAAGTTTCAAAAATATTTATTACCTTCATCATTTTATTCAGATATATATCATGATCTTAATATTCATGTGATAAAAATTGTCTAATTCCCTTGGAATGAAAAAGATAATCCTCTGGCAGCACCCGAAGGCACCTGGTTTGCAGGTACCACAGGCCCTTCCCTTTGCCTATCCATGGCTCATTTCACAAACAAACAAAAGCCCAAATTATGTGCACTTGTTCATGTGTTACCACATGAATTGGTATAAAACTGGAAAAGTCACACCTTATGGGCAGGATCACAGGACAACAAAATTTCTGAGTAGATAAGTGGATAAGGATCTGGCCCAATTATATTCTGACACCTAATTTTTAGAACAACCAATAGATTCCTCAGCTGAAGTCGTCTTGCACAATGAACAGGCATTAAACTTGTTTTTCCTCAAGGAAGGAAGATTATGTATGGCTCTAGGGGAACAATGGTGCTTCTATGCCAGTCATTTTGGGATGATTAGAAGCACTTTCGCTGAAGTTAAACTAACTTCCTCAATAGGGAACAAAGGAGAAAACAAGACACAAACTGGTTTGGAAAATTATTTAATTGGTCACCTTGGCTAACATCCCTGATTACTGCTCGAGTGCTCACCCCATGTATATTGTTACTAAGTCTCCCTTGTGAGTTGTGTCTCCTCAATGTTCTTATGTCCCTTGTCAATAAAAGGATCTCTGCTATTAAATTCATGGTCCTAAAAATTCACTAAGAGCCTATAGATGCAAGGGATGAGGCTTCCTATGATTTCCTAGATCCTGGGAAAGAAACTCAATATTCACTGTCTCTTCCACACTGGGTAGAGCCTACTTCCACCAACAATGCCACAACTCTTAAAAGTGCCATTCCCTGGGCCAAGAATATTCAAACCCCATAGGCTCCTAGATATGGATGCTATATCTAATCATAGCATAATGCAAAATAAATTTAATCTAATTTTAAAAGCCCATTGTCTATAACAGTCTCCACAATGTTAAAAGTCTAAAGTTCAAAGTTTCTTCTGAGATTCATGCAACCTCTTAATGGTAATCCTCTAAGAAATAAAAATCAAAAAAGACATCATATACCTCCAACACCATGCATGCTATACCTTACCATTCTAAAATGTCATGGTGAGAAAATACCGGATCAAGGAAATACAGAAAACTACCTGGGCAAACTCCAAACTCTGCATCTCCATGTTTGAGGTTAAAATGTGTCAGGGTCCAGCCTCGACACACGATCAAAGTTCTCAACTGGAAGGCGCATAATAAATATACACAGACTACTCTTTGGGGCAATTTTTTCAAGCCTTAAAGCTTCTCTCTCATTCTCTGTTCTCTTCCTCTCTTGCTCACTTGAAGCTTGAGGCTGCACACATTGCATTCTCCTGCGCAGTCTGCTTTTCTTGAACTCCCACACTCATACACACCTCTGTGCATTCCCCTTTCACTCTCACACACACTCTTCAAACACACCTTACACACACACCACACACACTCTTCTTTCACACACACACACACTCACACTCCATTCTCTCTTCACTCACTCTTCACATGCTCTTCTCATACTCTCTCTCTTCGCTCACTTTCCACATTCACGTCACATATTCCTCACTCACTCTCTAGGCTTTTTATTGCCCCAGTCTTTTACTAATACTCCAAAAGCAGATAGAAAAAAAAGACATTATATAATCATTGCCAAATCAAATTCAAAAGAATAACCACAGCCTGTAATGAATCAAGAATTACAATTGTTCCCTAAAATTTCAAGCTGCCCTCTTCCCAGGCCTATAGTCAAAGTAATAATAATTGCAAACTTATCATTATTTAAACTTTAACTTTTGACTTATTATACTTCAGAGTTCAGAGCTCCGAGGCCAGCTACTTGCATTTTCCTGTGAAGCTCTAATGATAAATGATATGGGCAAAGCTGGCAGGCAGAAGCTAGAAAGAATCAAGTTAACCCTTAACTCAGTAGTTCTGCTGGTTTTCTGCTTCTGCACATTGCACACAATGACTCTTCTAAGAGTCCCAGTGTTTTGACTTAGTTTATATTAGTATATAATTTTATGTATTCTATACTTGTTTATCTAGAAACCACTCTCAAGGTTTGTGCAAAACTTATTTCATAACTTCAATAGTTTTTTTCCTTTCTTGGGGTTCCAATATTGGCTTTAATTCATTTTCTAATAATTTCTTCAAACTTTCTTTGCAAGTAAAGCACTAATCAGGAACTACCATTGAGCAGTTACTGCATTTTTTCCAAGATGAGAACATACAGCATGTACCTAGGCCATTAGGACTGTGTTGTGCTGTGCCCCATCCCTTAATTTCTAATTGTTTAAGAATCACTGCATCAAGGAACATCTAGTTTCACAGAATTCACCAGAGCAGAAGGAGAAAGAAGAAAATCAAATATAATAGAATAACTATGTACACCAAGGCCAACTGAAAAGCAGTCATCCACAAATGACATCTATATAGTTGTTGTCCAGGGCTAAAATTAGGAGAAATGGGACCAACTGTTCTTTACAAAGAGTTGCCGCAGGCTACTGAGATGTCTCTATCCTGGCCTACTGCAGGCAGTCCCTGTCATTGTATGCTATCCCCAGCAAAAGATCTCCAAATCTTTTTACCTTTGTTGACTGCAACAAACTTCTTTCTCCAGGGCTAGTTTCACTCCCTATTAGCAGCTTTCCTCAGCAGGTATCCCAGGGGGTTGGAATCTCAAACATCTTGTTTCAGTGCCTGGGGTTCACACACAATCTTCTGGGTTCCCCAAAAAGCTTGGGTCACTTCTCCAGCACTACTCTCTGTAGGACTCTTAGGCTCTAGTTGACTCCACTCCACTGCTGCTGCTGCTATTGATGGCATCCCATAGTACTGGCATCTCCAATATGCTGGTGTCTTCTACTCCAACTAGGCTTTACCAATAGCCTTTCATAGACTCCCTTTATGGTGTTAAGCCTTAATTTCTTTGCATGACCTCTTCTATCCTGGGCCATCAATGGCAACTGAGGCTGCACCTCCACAAACAGCCTTCCATGTCCTCTCATAGTGTGAAGCCTAAGCTGCTCTTTATGACCACTTCATGGCTTCCAACTATTACTACCTGTGTGACTCTTACACATTACCAAGTACAGTGCTGCAGCATGAGGTGCAATCTTAGCTATCTCTGGAACACAGTTTTTGATCTCTTAGAAAACGCTGCCCAGGAGATTTCACTTCAGTGATGGTCTCTTCCTAGTCACTGCTAATTTCTTAGCTTCAGTTAACCAGCATCAATTGTCCCAGTAGTCTTTTTCTCTTCTTGACTATAAAGTCAGAACCAAATGGCTGAAGCTGCTGACTTCTGCTGCTTACTGGGGCTGGAATGTGACCCCCCTTGTTTTATTACATTATCACCAGCTTTCTGTTTTCAATGAGTTTATCTGCCTAAGCTTGGTTATCCTGGAACTTGCCCTGTAGACTTTGAACTCAAAGATCTGCATGCCTGCCACCTAAATGCTGGAATTAAAGTTATGGTTTACCATGCCTGGGTTTACGTTTTTCTCTGCTTGGAACTTGCTCTGTACCATCCTGGCCTTGAACTCAGAGTTCTGCTTGCCCATCTTCCGGATTTAAAGGTGTGTACCATGGTTCCTGGGCCTAAATATTTTATGGCCACTATCCCTTAAGATCAGGATCAAAAGCCTGTATCTTCCATTTCTGGATTGTAGTTCATTCCAGATTAAAACCCCAAGTAATTAAAAAATAATAATGCCTAATATGATGTAACTATGCATTGTCCAAATGGCAAATGCACTAATAATGAGCTTAGATGGGTGGGAACTTGCCACAAAGTCAAAACTCCCTTAATCTGCTTATTTCCTTTTATACAGAATTCATCTACATTTCACTTCCTGGTGCCCCTTTATTATTTGGACAATACATTTTATATTTTTCCTTTCTAAGCTTGCTATGCTTGTTCAAAATGCTCTTCATGAGATTTAACTGGAGAACAATGTCTCTGTTGTGCTTTTTTGAGACTTCCTTTGTCAATGCAATTAATATAAATATTTTTACTTTAGAGTTAGGTAGATTTTTCATACAAGGGAAAATAGCAGCCAGATTCTTCACCTAAATACCAAAAGACCAATATTTAGGCTACATACTGAAATTATTCTCCACTGAAACCTCTTGGGTCAAGTCCCACACTTTAAATCATCAGAAGCAATGTCTTCCATATTCCTACTCAAATAGCCCATTAAGCCCCACTTAAAGCATTGCACCGCTTTCTGAAGTCCCCAAATTCACATTCCTCTAAACAAAAGCATGACCAGGCCTATCATAGTAATACTTCACTCCTTAGGACAGTGGTAATAGGACTCTCCTGTCCTAAGACAGAAGTACCAACTTTTGTCTTTGTTAGTGGTTTACTGCTGTGAACAGACACCATGACCAAGGCAACCCTTACAAGGACAGCATTTAATTGGGGCTGGCTTGCCATGTCAGAGGTTCTGTCCATGATCTTCAAGTAGGAGTATGGCAGCATCCAGGCAGTCAGTTCAGGAGGATCTGAGAGTTCTACATCCTCATCCAAAGGAAGCCAAGGGACAGTTTCTTCTGCACTGGTTGGAGCTTATTTCTTCCAACAAGGCCACGCCCCTTAATAATACTATTTCCCGGGGCAAGCATATTCAAACCACTACATATAGAATTTTTTTGTCTAAAAAGTTATCAAAAGCTGAAAGCAATAATAAAGTTTTGTTGTAGCCCTTTTCTGTTTCGTCTTGTGCGTGTGTTTCTGTGTTCCTGACTTTTTCCTCTCTTTCCCATTCTCTCTGATTCATGAAGAGTTAACGAACCCCAAGCCTCTCCCCTGATTAGTAAGAGGCCCTGCGAGTCAAGGAGTGAAAAGACCAAGTGCTTGAGTTCTCTTTATTTCCCAGCCTCTATCATCAGGAGTTACATTGCCAGAAGCCATCAGCTTTTAGCCACAGGAAAATGAAAGTGAGTGAATTGCCAGAAGCTATCAGCTTTTGGCCCCTGAATAGCAAAAGAAATTTAAATTGCCAGAAGCCCTCAGCTTCTGGCCTCAGAATAGTAAGAGAAACTTAAAGGCTAGAAGTCATCAGTTTTTGGCCTTCATCAGATGCTATGTACCACCTCAGTACCTGATCCAGTCGAGGCTGGGTCCCAGCAGGGCCTCAAAATGGTCAGGGAAAAAAGGCTGCCACAGAGATTGCCACAAAAGGCAGGTAAGGAAAGAAAGAAACAGAAAAATGGGAGAAAAGATACACGCACAAACACACACACACACACACACACACACACACACACACTGGGTAGATGAAGCAAACTTCAACAAGCTCTAACAAGCAAGCTCCAATGAACAAACTCCAACAACTTCACACGTATATTTATATATACTGATAGACAGACAAACATACACACAGACAGAAAGACATATACACATTTACACATTGAGTCAATGGATCAAAGCTTCAATAACTTTACATATATACACATTCACACATTTTTGGTGAATGGAACTGTTGTTGAGAAATATTAAAAAAGCCATCCACACTAGTGCTGGCTATGCTCTAGTAACGTGGTTTCCCCACCCCAAGGTCTTCATCGTCCCCATGCAGCAACTGCCCAACTAATGGTTCTCTTGTTGCTGATTCTGCTGTTATTTTCAGCCATTGGCCCCCTGAGGCTAGCTGTCATAAATCCCCATAATCAGGTGAAATCAGAACTGTAGAGGCTTATAATTTATCAGTCAGATTCATTTCAGTAAATTCTCAACCCACAAAATGCCCACACAATGAACTCAGAGATAATTGGTATTGATATAAGTTACCCACTTAAATTGGACAAGTTGTCCTGTAGTGATCTATCCTGTCTATGATATTCATAGCTACTGTGGCTATTTAAAGAAACATGGATCAAGTTCGTCCTCTCCTTTCTCCATCTTCCTTCCTTCTCTCTGTGTGTCCTTATCTTTCTCATCTTTAAAACTCTCAGCCCACCTTTATCAATTGACCAATCACAGGCTCTAGCATTATCTTGTGCCTGCCCTCACCTGCATATTGAACACAATCCACATGGAACAAACTCCAATGTTTAAACTAAGAATATCTTAATATCATATTGGAATATCTTAATCATATTGGAGGTAACATGTAAAGACCTAAAGTTGCAAGTAAAATAATATTGATAAAAGAAAGGAGATAAAAATATATTATGAATTTATCTAATACATCTTTCTTAAAAACCTATTTATCTCTAATATACAATGATCCTAATCCCTATTCACGCATATGTTACATAAAAAGAGGTTTTCAAGTGTCTATCAAGGTCACTTGGTTATAAACATCTTATAAACATCACACACACACACACACACACGTTCACTTGTGCACACTTACACATACATACATTTATGATATTAGATATTTCATGTATTTCTTTTGACTTTGTATATTGGGAATTTGAGTCAGCTCTGGGTGATTTTGAGGGTTGCTTAGTTAAAATGAGATTGGGAAAAGATCTTTACAACCCTGAGATTCTACCTCACACCAGTCAGAATGGCTAAGATCAAAAACTAAGGTGACAGCAGATGCTGGTGAGGTTGTGGAGAAAGAGGAACACTCCTTCATTGCTGGTGGAATTGCAAGCTGGTAAAACCATTCTGCAAATCAGTCTGGAGTTTCCTCAGCTACTATACTTTCAACCCAAAACACATCTCCCACTCTAAATGAGTGAAAGGCGTCATTCTTAATTTAAACATAAGTCAACATGACATGGGAACACAGATTTGGGACATCCAAATGTCATATCCCAACACAGGGATAGTTGGTGATGTTTGTAATTATAGAACAAAGGAATGTATGAATAAGACTTTTGTCAAATACATCTCTGAAGACATCAGGTATGTTGGTTACGGCAAGCATGGAATTCTGTGCTGTAGGCTCAGATGTTGTCTGTTGCATTCTAAGTTTGTGTGTAGAGGTTAGGTACCTGTTAAGTCATACAACCCAAACTACATTATATGATAGTCAATTGGAGAATAAGGACAGACACACAAATGGGCAATAAATGATCAATAAGAAAGATAAAGATAATTTGTCTCTGGATCTGTGATGTCCCAACTTTCCACATCCAGAACTTCCATTATCTTTTAGCATCAACAACATAGGTGCATTCTGCCCACTTTACCTGAACTTCAGTTTATGAGCCCTTCTGTTTGGAACAGGCTACTTGTGATTAGTCTGAAAATGAAGTGACTATGGAGATGAAAAAAAAATGGTTTGTTTGTTTTTAAATAACTTAGCTGGACTTAATTACACTTTTTGTCTTTTAGTAGATTCAAATATAAAATGAGAAGGAAATGGTTGTGTTAGTTAGGCTGATATGTGGTGAGCTAGCCACATGCAGGATGCATGATATAAATAGATTCAGGTAGAATTAACTTTGAGACCTAATTTTATAGTGCTAAGATGTCTCTGTCTGCTCCTATTCTAACATGCTCTTGATTGGGAACATTACCTTGACTTCATCTTCAGATTGGATATGGATGATATAACTTCAATATTTATATGTTTTAATATTTTCCAGTATTTCATATATACATACATACATGCATGCATGAGTGGATGCAAGGTGTCTGCAGAGACGCCCTAGAGCAGTTCGGGAGAGCTACATGTTGAACTGAAATAGTATGTCAGAATACAGGAGATTAAAAAAATAAAAAAGACAGCAAGATTCAGAGACATGGGACAACAGTGCTGTAAGTGGGAGCAAAATCTCTTAGCTCCGTCCTCCCCATATTTATGGACAGACAGGTAGGACTCTTTCCTCCTGCAGTGGTCCAGACGACAGAGTCTCGACACATTCAGGTAGCATGTATTCTGGTATTCGAGCTGCTGGAATGTTCACAGAACTCTTATGCTTGCAGCCAGGCTAGATGAGAATCTTCAAATGTTTATAGTACCCTTTCAGTTTAAATGGTTATGCTGATAGCCATCTGTAATTCCAGTACCAAGGGCACTGTGCACAGATAATGCGTAGACAGATATCCAGGCAAAATGCCCATACACATAAAATAAAATAATCTTTTAAAAAACACTACATCATTCTAATCTTACTGATTCTTATCTTAAGCTTTTTACTTAAAACTTTTATGGAACTTACTCAATGTAAATATTTTTTAATGATTTAATCTCTGATTTTAAGTTGCTTTTTGTGCTATCATTTGGTTTGGTTGTTTATCTGGTGCTAAGAATAGAACCCTGGGTTCTTGATGCATATACTTACTAGTGAGCTACACCTTGTGACCCAATTATGAACACAAAATTATGTTTCCTCATTTCTCCCTTTTATAATCCACCATGTGGGCACTGTGAATGGGCACCAGGTGCCTGTAGGAGCAGCCAGTGCTCTTAAGTACTGAGCCATGTTTCTGATATGACAAAAATTTAAAGACCAAAATAACATACTTTTTAAAAATTTTTTTGGGAAAGAAAAGTCACACAGTTATAGTCCAAGAAAAAACTTTACAGTATTCTGAAAATGTTTTGAATTTAATTTTAAATAGGACAGAAATGAAAAGAGTAAAATGATTTTAGGCTTGGGAAAAGGTGTAAGCAATAGAATGTCTCAGGGACAGTACAAAGCACATGCTAGGTATACCTAGACAACCTTCTGCTTAAAGCTGATCTGAGGGAAAGACTGAAAGGAATCTGCCGTTTGGAAATGAGGAAATAGTAGGGAAGACGGGAAAGAGAAATTTGGTTTTCTCTGTAAGACATCTGGAGAGAAACACCATCCTAAGAGTGACCTGACTCACCTGGGCTTCTTGCTCTCTTCCCATTCACACCCCATGGTTCTAGCCTACTCTGAACTGGCTCCTTGCATTTCACACGTTCTTAGTCAGATCACTTCACACTGTTTTTGTTTGTTTGTTTGTTTGTTTGTTTTCAACTCTTTGTAAGATGTCTTTTCTTCTGCCCCATTTTGTTCAGGTCAAATTCCATTGTTTCTCTGAAGTAAGGTACACTATGCCTTCCTAACACATGAATAAATAAAAATTGCATTTTTTAAAAAGTTATACTGGTGTAACCAGATGTGAGAGTTATCCCTTTCTTCCTTAAACTGATTTTTTCAGAGTATTTTATCATAGTGTCAGGAAAATAAACTAAGATATTTGTTATACTATTCCCTATCTAGGGTAAAATTTAATTAAATTTTAAACTGTCACATCTGAAGTCTTGAGCATGTACTTCAGCATCTATATACTGTACTGGTAATTTCCCTCTGTAGAAACGGACATGATCATTTTGTCTATTCTGATGAAGTTGACGATTTTCTGCCTGAAGGATGGTGTGAATCACCGTGAGTTTGGTCTTCTCATTTCTATTAATGTGATAAAAATAATGTCCCATGAACATGTTCACAGGCTAACATTGTTCACGAAGTCCTTCACTGGAACTTCTTCCTCAGGTATTCTAGAATTATGAAGTTGACAACACTATTCATCACGCCAGATTTTACTATAAATATGTTGGGAATGTAAAGAATACTTTCATATTTATTTTTAATAGACATATTTTAAAAATAGCTATTACCAAAATATATTAAGTGCAAAAACTTTAACATATATCTTATCTATCCAATTTATAAAGAAAATATGCTTATAACTATGCACAGGTTATTCTGCAAGATCTTCTAAGGAAGGTGAGAGGGAAAATTAGCTAATATATTCCTGGAAGCTTTGTACTCTTCATGCTTCAACTGAACAAGTTCAGCAAATGAAAAGAATATGGGGCTAAAGAATGGTTCAGGGGTTAAGAGCTTTAATTGTTCTTGCAGAGGACATCAGTTCAGTTCCCACAACTTATATTGGGCAGATCATAAAAACTGCTTAGTCCAACTCAGATGTCCAGGATTTATGACCACAAAACCACATAAAGACATATACATACATATAGTTAGAAATAATTTTAAAACTATCAGATAAGTTGGTTACTATACATGCTAAATTAAGTATGAAAATTAAAAATTAAATCTACTAATATATAAAAATGACTAATATGACATTTTAGATACCCAGAGATTTCAATATCACAAAATCTATTGGTTTAACACAGCATACAGAGGCAGAAAAGAAAAGAAAACATGAAAAGTGGCTCTGCAATGTTTTATGTATGTGTGATCAAACTTTGAGCAAATAAAACAGAGTGTTCCCTTAACCTGATATAGGGTTTTATAGACTCAGTATATAAGAGAACAGGCAATAATGGCAGAGGAGGCATGGTGGTGGAGTGGGAGGAGGCTGGTCATCTTGTATGCTTTGCCAGGAAGCTCCTGGTACTAGAAACCAGAGGATGGTGTTCACATTCATGGTGAAAATTCAACGTTGTGTAAACCTTTCTAAAAATGTCCTCATAGACACACCCAAAGATGGATATTTTTTTCGGCACTGGACTTTTTTTTTTATTAGATATTTTCTTTATTTACATGTCATATGATTTCTCCTTTCCCAGTTTCCTCTCCCCCCCAAAAAAAATAACCAAACAACAAGAACAAACCCCTGTCGTCCCCCCATTCCCCTGCTTGCCACCCCATCCTCTCCCACTTATTGGCCCTGGCATTCCCCTACACTGCGGCACAGAACCTTCACAGGGCCAAGGGCCTCACCTCCCATTAATGACCGACTTTGCATTCCTCTACTATACAAATGCTGCCAGAACCACCATGTGCAGTCCTTGGTTGGGGGTTGAGACCCTGGGAGCTCAGAGGGTGCTAGTTAGTTCATATTGTTGTTCGTCCTAAGGGGCTGCAAACCCCTCAGCTCCATAGGTCCTTTCTCTAACTCCTTCATTGGGGACGCTGTACTCAGTTCAATGGATGGCTGTGAGGTTCTACTCCTGTATTAGTCAGGTACTGTCAGAGCCTCTCAGGAGACAGCTATATCAGGCTGGATTGTCCTTCCTTCAGTCTCTGCTCCATAGTTAGTCTCTGCAACTACTTCCATGGGTATTTTGTTCCCCCTTTTTAAGAAGGAATGAAATGTCCACATTTTGGTCTTCCTTCCTGAGTTTCTTGTGGTTTGTGGGTTGTTCTTATATTCCAAACTTCTAGGCTAATAACTACTAATCAGAGAATGCATACCATGTGTGTTCTTTTGTGATTGGGTTACCTCACTCTGGATGATATTCTCCAGATCCATCCATTTCCCTAAGAATTTCATAAATTTGTTGTTTTTAATAGCTGAGTAGTACTCCATTGTGTAGATGTACCACAATTTCTGTATCCACTCCTCTGTTGAGGGACATCTGGGTTGTTTCCAGTTTCTGGCTATTATAAATAAGGCTGCTATGAACATGGTGGAGCATGTGTCCTTAGTACATGTTGGAGTATCTTCTGGGTATATACCCAGGAGTGGTATAGCTAGGTCCTCCAGTAGAACTATGTCCAATTTCTGGAGGAACCACCGAACTGATTTCCAGAGTGGTTATACCAGCTTGCAGTCCCACCATCAATGAAGGAGTGTTCCTCTTTCTCCACAACCTCTCCAGCATCTGCTGTCACCTGAGTTTTTTAATCCTAGCCATTTTGACTGGTGTGAGGTGGAATCTCAGGGTTGTTTTGATTTGCATTTCCCTATGACTAAGGATGTTGAACATTTCTTTAGGTGCTTTTCAGTCATTCTGTATTCATCAGTTGAGAATTCTTTCTTTAGCTATGTATCCCATTTTTAATAAGGTTTGATGTGGAGTTCCATGATCCACTCGGACTTGAGCTTTGTACAAGGAGAAAGGAATGGATCAATTTGCATTCTTCTACATGCTAACTGCCAGTTGAGCCAGCACCATTTGTTGAAAATGCTGTCTTTTTTCCACTGGATGGTTTTAGCTCCTTTGTCAAAGATCAAGTGATCATAGGTGTATGGGTTCATTTCTCTGGAGTCTAACTTCTTGAGTTCTTGTATACATTGGATATTAGCCCTCTATCAGATATAGGATTGATAAAGAGATTTTCCCAATTTGTTGGTTGCTGTTTTGTCCTATTGACAGTTCTTTTGCCTTACAGAAGCTTTGCAACTTTATGAGGTTCCATTTGTCAATTCTTGATCTTAGAGCATAAGCTATTGGCATTCGGTTCAGGAAAATTTCCCCTGTGCTTATGTCCTCGAGGCTCTTCCCCACTTTCTTTTCCATTAATTTCAATTTATCTGGTTTGATGTGGAGGTCCATGATCCACTCGGACTTGAGCTTTGTACAAGGAGAAAGGAATCGATCAATTTGCATTCTTCTACATGCTAACTGCCAGTTGAGCCAGCACCATTTGTTGAAAATGCTGTCTTTTTTCCACTGGATGGTTTTAGCTCCTTTGTCAAACATCAATTGACCATAGATTTATGGGTTCATTTCTGGGTCCTAAATTCTATTCCATTGACCTACCTGCCTGTCACTGTATGAATACCATGCAGTTTTTATCACAATTGCTTTGTAGTACAGCTTAAAGTTCAGGATGTTGACTCCAACAGAGGTTCCTTTATTGTTGAGAATAGTTTTGGCTATCCTGGGTTTTTTGTTATTCCAGGTGAATTTTCAAATTGTTCTTTCTAAGTCTGTGAAGAATTGAGTTGGAATTTTGATGGTGATTGCACTGAATCTGTAGATTGCCTTCAGCAAGATGGCCATTTTTACTATATTAATCCCGTCAATCCACGAGCATGGGAGATCTTTCCATCTTCTGAGATTTTCAATTTTCTTCTTCAGAAATTTGAAGTTTCTGTCAAACAGATCTTTTACTTGCTTAATTAGAGTCACACCAAGGTATTTTATATTATTTTTAACTATTGTGAAGAGTGTTTCTTGCTAATTTCTTTCTCAGCCTGTTTATCCTTTGTGTAGAGGAAGGCCTCTGATTTGCTTGAGTTAATTTTATATCCAGCTACTTTGCTGAAGTAGTTTATCAGGTTTAGGAGCTCTCTGGTCGAATTTTTGGGGTCACATAAGTATACTATCATATCATCAGCAAATAGTGATAATTTGACTTCTTCCTTTCCAATTCATATCCCTTAGATCTCCTTTTGTTGTCTAATTGCTCTGGCTAGGATTTCAAGTACAATATTGAATAGGTAGGGAGAGAGTGGGCAGCCTTGTCTAGTCCCTGATTTTAGTGGGATTGCTTCAAGTTTCTCTCCATTTAGTTTGATGTTGGCTACTGGTTTTCTGTATATTGCTTTTACTTTGTTTAAGTATTGGCATTGAATTCCTGATCTTTCCAAGACTTTTAGCTTGAAGGGATGCTGGATTTTGTCAAATGCTTTCTCAGCATCTAATGAGATGATCATATGGTCTTTTTCTTTGAGTTTATATAGTGAATTACGTTGATGGATTTCCATATATTGAACTATCCCTGCATCCCTGGGATGAAGCCTACTTGATCATGGTGGATGATCATTTTGATGTGTTCTTTGATTCGGGTTACAAGAATTTTATTGAGTATTTTTGCATCGATATTTCATAAGGGAAGTTGTTCTGAAGTTTTCTTTCTTCGTTAGGTCTTTGTGTGGTTTAGGTATAAGAGTAATTGGGGCTTCATAGAACGAATTGGGTAGAGTACCTTCAGTTTCTATTTTGTGGAATAATTTGAGGAGTATTGGTAGTAGGTCATCTTTGAAGATTTGATAAAACTGCACTAAACCATCTGGTCTGGGGCTTTTTTTGGTTGGGAGACTATTAATGACTGTTTCTATTTCCTTAGCAGATATGGGACTGTTTAGATTGTTGATCTGATCTCGATTTAACTTTGGTACCTGTTATCTGTCTAGAAAATTGTCCATTTCATCCAGGTTTTCCAGTTTTGTTGAGTATAGACTTTTGTAGTAGGATCTCATGATTTTTTGAATTTCCTCAGTGTCTGCTTTTGTGTCTCTGTTTACATTTCTGATCTTGTTAATTAGGATACTGTCTCTGTGCCCTCTAGTTAGTCAGGCTAATGGTTTATCTATTTTGTTGATTTTCTCAAAGAACCAGCTCCTGGTTTGTTGATTCTTTGTATAGTTCTTTTTCCTTCTATTTGGTTGATTTCAGCCCTGAGTTTGATTATTTCGTGCCTTTCACTTCTCTTGGGTGAATTTGTTTCTTTTTGTTCTAGTGCTTTCAGGTGTGCTGTCAAATTGCTGGTGTATGCACACTCCAATTTCTTTTTGGAGGCACTTAAAGCTATGAGTTTTCCTCTTAGGACTGCTTTCATTGTGTCCAATAAGTTTGAGTATGTTGTGGCTTCATTTTCATTAAACTCTAGAAAGTCTTTAATTTCTTTCTTTACTTCTTCCTTGACCAAGTTTTCATTGAGTAGAGTGTTGTTAAGCTTCCACGTGTATGTGGGCATTCTATTGTTTATGTTGTTATTGAGAAGCAGCCTTAGTCCATGGTGATCTGGTAGGATACAAGGAATTACTTCAATCTTCTTGTATCTGCTGAGGCCTGATTTGTGACCACTTATATGGTCCATTTTGGAAAAGGTACCATGATGTGCTGAGAAGAAGGTATATCCTTTTGTTTTAGGATAAAAGGTTCTATAGACATCTGTTAAATCCATCTGTTTCATAACTTCTGTTAGTCTCACTGTGTCTTTGTTAGTTTCTGTTTCCATGATCTGTCCATTGCAGAGAGTGTGGTGTTGAAATCTCCCACTATTATTGTGTGTGGTGCAATGTGTGCTTTGAGCTTTAGTAAAGTTTCTTTTATGAATATAGATGCCCTTTGATTTGGAGCATAGAGGATCAGAATTGAGAATTCATTTTGGTAGATCATACCTTTGATGAATATGAAGTGTCCCTCCTTATCTTTTTTGAGCACTTTAGGGTGAAAGTCGATTTTATTCCATATTTGAATGGCTACTCCAGCTTTTTTCTTGGGACCATTCGCTTGGAGGATTGTTTTCCAGCCTTTTATTCTGAGGTAGTGTCTGTCTTTGTCACTGAGGTGGGTTTCCTGTATGCAACAAAATCTTGGGTCCTGTTTACTTACCCAATCTGATAGTCTATGTCTTTTTATTTGGAAATTGAATCCATTGATATTAATAGATATTAAGGAAAAGTAATTATTGCTTCCTGTTATTTTTGTAGTTAGAGCTGGCGTACCATTCATGTGTCTATCTTCTTTTAGTTTTGTTGGAAGATTACATTTTTGCTTTTTCAGAGATGTAGTTCCCCTTCTTGTATTGGAGTTTTCCATTTATTACCCTTTGAAGGGTTGGATTTGTGGAAATATATTATGTGAATTTGGCTTTGTCATGGAATACTTTTGCTTCTCCATCTATGGGATTGAGTATTTTGCTAGGTATAGTATTCTGGGCTAGCATTTGTGTTCTCTTAGTGTCTGTCTGCCCAGGACCTTCATAGCTTTCATAGTCTCTGGTAAGAAATCTGCCATAATTCTGATAGGCCTGCCTTTATATGTTACTTGACCTTTTTCCCTTACTGCTTTTAGTATTCTTTCTTTGTTTTATGTATTTGGTGTTTTGACTATTATGTGGCAGGAAGAATTTCTTTTCTGGTCCAGTCTATTTGGAGTTCTATAGGCTTCTTGTATGTTCATGGGAATTTCTTTCCTTAGGTTAGGGAAGTTTTCTTCTATAATTTTGTTGAAGATATTTACTGGCCCTTTATGTTGGAGGTCTTCACTCTCTTCTATACTTATTATCCTTAGGCTTGGTCTTCTCATTGTGTCCTGGATTTCCTGGATTTTTTGGGTTAGGATCTTTTTGCATTTTGTGTTTTCTTTGACTGTTGTGTCAATGTTTTCTATGGTATCTTCTGCACCTGACATTCTCTCTTTTATCTCCTGTATTCTCTTGGTGATGCTTGCATCTCTGTTTCCTGACATCTTTCCTAAGATTTCTAACTCCAGAGTTGTTTCTCTTTGTGATTTCTTAATTGTTTCTACTTCCATTTTTTAGGTCCTGGATGGTTTTGCTCAATTCCTTCACCTGTTTGTTTGTGTTTTCCTGTAATTCCTTAAGGGATTTTTGTGTTTCCACTTTAAGGGCTTCTATTTGTTTACTCGTGATCTCCTATAATTCTTTATGGGATTTTTTTTGTTTCCTCTTTGAGGGCTTGTACCTCTTTACCTGTGTTCTCCTGTATTTCTTTAAGGGAGTTATTCATGTCCTTCTTAAATTCCTCTAGCACCATCGTGAGATATGATTTTAGATACAAATCTTGCTTTTCTGGTGTTTTGGGATATCAGGACTTGCTGTGGTCAAAGTACTAGGTTCTGATGAAGCCAAGTACTCTTTGTTTCTGTTGGTAGAATTCTTGCATTTGCCTTTCACCATCTGTTGATCTCTGGTGTTAGATGTTCTTGCTGTCTCTGACTAGAGCTTGTTTGTCTTGTGGGTCTCTAAGCCGGTGTCAGTACTTCTGGGAGATCAGCTCTCCTCTGGCTATGGATCAGTTGTCTGTCCTGAATCCTGAGGTCAGAGCACACCATGGAGATAGGATCTCCACTTGCAGGAAAGGTGCAGAGAGGGCTGTGGGTCTGTTGTCCCTCCTAGGTGTGGTCTGAGGTAAAAATGATCCTGACAAGGCTGTCCTGCAACTTGTGAGGCCTGTGCGGCTAGTCCCACCTTAGAAAGTCACCAGGGAGAAAATCGTGGATCTCACCCGAGTCCCTGGGTTAAAACACTCCCTAAAGGCAGGCTCTCCACTTGCAGGAAAGGAGCAGAGAGGGTTCCCAAAGATGGATTTCTATAATGATCCCAAATCCAGTCTTTTTGACAATGAAAACTAGCTATTGCCAAATGAAGAAAATGCATTAAAATTTTATGATGGAAAATTTTCAACATTTTAACAAAAAGAATTAATAACTCAGCAAATCAGATTATATAAAATACATGGAAAAAACAATCATTTGGTTTTTTATAGGAATAAATAATCTGTAAAAATACACAAATTTAGCTTTCACTGAACATATTAAGATGTAATGCAGATCAGTTCTCTTCAATAGGCGCATCTACCTTGGTTTGCCAACAGCACTGAGAGGATTGAGCTTTCTCCCTGCCTTCTTCATTCTAAGACTTATGAGGAAATTCCAATTCCCTGAGGACACTGACTCTTCAGAAACTGAACTTGTAGAGATGAAACTCACAGAGAAGGAAGAAGACTGCACAGATGAGCACAGAAGTCCTAATGTCGAGAGTGATGAAGAACTGAAAACTAAGCTGTAATGAGTTTCCTACTGTGCAAGGCCATGAACAGAATGCACATTTCACTTCCTGTGAATCATGCGAGGTTCTCTGGCTTATCCTTAAGGGCCTCAAAAATTATTTTTACTCATTATAAAACTATTTACTACAGTATTTTCAGAGGCTTGGTGTAGCGCTTAAGATTTTCCTAGGGAAGACTTGTATAGCAACCTCCATACTGAACTTTATAGCTGCCTTCATTGTCAAACAACATTTTCTTTTTTAGCTCAGTCAGGGAACATGTGTGTTCCTACACATCTTCAAATAGATTTGAAACTTTCCTATTTCAAAAGCACTATTGATATATTTTGAATTACACTTTGATTCTGGTAGTTTTGAGAGCTCAAAATATGAATTCTGGTGGTGCCACATTAAAATATGACACATTAAAATGTGCCATATTTGTTTAATGTGGTGGGACGTTCCCCTAATTTATAAAGATCATAAGGAACCAATCACTGGGTGTGAAGTCTGCACTTCTGGCTCTGGGGGAGAAAGAGAGGATGCAGGAGGAAGAAATGACCTTGTTGAACTGCTGGAGCAAGGAAGGCAGACACAGTGTAGGAAGCTGGAGGCTGTGGCTTCGAGTGAGGGATCCATGAGGATCCACCACTGGAGGATTCATAACATAGGTTAACCTGTTTATAAAATTAGGATGCTAGGTTCTGTACTCAGTGAATGTCTTACCTGTTGATTTTATTTTTTTTATTAGGTATTTTCTTTATTTACATTTTGAATGATATCCCCTTTCCAGGTTTCCCCTCTGGAAAAAAAAAAAAACAAAAACTCTGTTCCTTCCCACCCTCCCCCTGCTCACCAACCCACCCTCTCCTGCTTTGTAGCCCTGGCATTCCCCTACACTGGGACATAGAACCTTCACAGGACCGAGAGCCTCTCCTCCCTTTGATGACCAACTAGGCCATCCTCTGACACATATGCAGTTGGAGCCATGAGTCCCACCATGTGTACTCTTTGGTTGGTGGTTTAGTCCCTGGGAGCTCTGAGGGTACTAGTTAGATGCCAGCAAGTGCTAGCTGACAGGAGCCTAATATAGCTGTCTCCTGAGAGGCTCTGCCAGTCATGAGCTAATAGAAAAGTAGAGGCTCACAGCCATCATTGGACTGAGTGCAGGGCCCACAATGAAGGACCCAAGGAGCTGAAGGGGTTTATAGCCCCTTAGGAGGAACAACAATATGAACCTGTTGATTCTAAACTAAGATTGTATGGTGTTTTCCTTCACGAGGCCATTCAACTGGGTTCCAGAAGGAAAGGTGATGGCAGCAGAGCATGGGCATGCAAGAGTGTACCCCAGCCATCTGTGGTAATCTGGAAGCTTGAAGCAGGCGTGGCAACAGCCAGCTGTAGGAACTTTGTGAGCTGGGTGTTGAGAGTGACTTTGGGGCTCCAGAGAGGCAGAGCCAGTCTGGGTGAGACAGGTCCTGGCTAAAAAGAGTAATAATATAGTCTTGGTCTGTCTGCCTACTTTTTTTTGGCAGATATTGATTGAAATGTGATTTAATTTAAAGGTCTGGTTTCTCTGCTTTTTAGGATAGATTTATATATAGATTTTGCTGGAATCCCATGGGGAATTTCACCCACAGTTTGGAACTAGTACTAGAAATAATACAGGCTGCTCTGAGTCAGAGAGTCAGAGAATAAGAGCTGCCCATTTTCTTAGGCAGATATTGATAGACATGTGATTTAATTTAAAAGTTGCTTTATTTGCTTTTAGGATAGATTTATATACAGATTTTGCCCGAGTCACGTGGGGAATTTCGCCTGTGGTTCTGAACTAGTATGGGGAAAAATACACTCACTGACTCAAAGCAGAGAGCAGTGACAATTGCCTGCTATGAACAGGTATTGATTGAAGTCTGTAGCTTCGAGCAGAGAGCACAACAGGTAGATGGTATCATAGACTCTTCAGGATGCTCATATTCGTGGGTTCCATGGAGATTTTGGGTTGATATCCTGACATGACAAATTAGAAATAGGCTCATACAGTATTTGTTTAGTTTACTTCATTTGAATTGTTTTTATTTTCAAGATGAGCATGGTTATGAGTTTGGTGGCTGTGTTAAAGTTCCTCTGGGAGACAGGGAAAGCTGACCTCTCAATGGTTTCCAGTTACTGGACCAAGAACATCCTATTTGGGGAGAAACACTCTGTTTTTGTGTTGACCGGAAAAGGGGAAAAGGCTCTGGATCTCTCCCAGAGTTATATTGGATAGAGGAAGCCCCCCTAAAGAAACAATTCAGGAGGATCAAACAAAAAAAATAAAGATTCTTAGCCAGGCAGTGGTAACGCACACCTTTAATTCCATCACTTGGGAGGCAGAGGCAGGCAGATTTCTGAGTTTGAGGCCAGCCTGGTCTGCAGAGTGAGTTCCAGGACAATCAGGGCTACACAGAGAAACCCTGCCTCAAAAAAACAAAAAGAAAAAAAAATTTAAAATCTAAAGATTCTTTGTGCCATCCCTCACATGACACGGATGAAGACTTAAGATTGAAACAGAACTTCATCCTAACTATTCTGAACGCCCCACACAGACTAATACGATCCACACAGTAACACCCACACAGACTAATACGATCCACACAGTAACACCCACACAGACTAATACGATCCACACAGTAACGCCCACACAGACTAATACGATCCACACAGTTATCTTGATGATACTGAAAGTTTGTTTTGAGATTTGTATATTGCAGAATTTACAGCTTTGGTGAGTTTCATCATCAGACATGCTGAACTGACCTGCTTGAACTCCTGATCTCATGGACTTTCAGCCGGGATTCAGTCAGGACACAGACATCAGAGACTACAACAATTGTTGGTATGGCCTTCTTAAGTTCCAGGTCCCTGGACTTGGGGGCTGGAGGTGGTTATTATAAGGTTATCTTTCTGGGGAATTTAGAAATAATCATAATTTAACAGGGATGGTACAGCTAGAATTAATTGTGTAGCCATAATCTCACTTGGTAGAAATATTTATGATTGTTAGTAAGTTGAAGTTATATTTTCTTACATTGATACAGAATTTATTTTGATACAGAATCAATGTTTTCATTGGTACAAATTTCTTCTATTGATACAAAAATTTTAAAAATACAAAGCTTATGCTCAATCTTTTTATAATTGCCTTTACAAACTGATTTTATATGATTAAACATATGTGTTAAGGACCAGATAGCAAATTCTTGTCTCTGAGTTAATTGCTAGGGTGTTTGCAAGATATTTTATATAGAAATAGCTGAGAGTCGTTAACAGACAACAGTTCCGATTATTTGCATAGTTGGTTTTGACAAACATGAGAAATCTACAGAATGTGACATTTAATGTTATTTATTCATTTGATGTTGAGACATATCTGCTCCTTACAGCTCCCCATTCATGGCTTCAAATAAGAAACTGAGCATCCCTTCCTCCAAGGTTGTACGTTGTGGCAAGGTAGCCACTGGGCAGAAGTTGCCTGGCTTTTCTACAGACTTGTATAAACAATTCTGAAAATTCTTGCCTATTAATTCTAGGTCTAAGCCAATAATCAAATGGATTCAGGATAATGGGAATCTGTTTTCATGGATGAAAGTTGAATCTAGAAGTACAGAAAGAGGGACCACTGCTAGACCAGAACTGGCAGCATCATTTGTCCTCATTTGTTTCATAAATGTGTATATGTGTATATATGTGTTTATACATGTGTATATGCATGTGTACATTTCCTTTCCATTTATGATTATCTATTTCTCTCTGTCTATTTTTAAAACTTTTGTGTGCAAGGATATTTTTCCCTTCAGAACTGCAACACTCTGGTGAAAACTTTCCCTGGAGCAGAGATTAATGTTGTTTCAATGAAAAGACTGAGAAACTGTGTGTATTGAAGGAATCTACAGATAATCACCTAAACACGGAGTCAAGATTGGATTGAGTCTTGGGAAAATATTTAAAAACATATAACAGGGTCTGTGAGATGGCTCCATGGGTAAAATGAATTGCTGCCAAACGTTAGGTCATAAATCAGGTCCCTAAATATACACGGTGGAAGGAGAGAACTGTTCCTTTTCATTACACTCATACACACACACACACACACACACACACCTCAAATAAATTAGTGTAAATATTTTTTTTCAAACACCTATAAAGAAAATTACTAGGACAATAAGCCTGATTGAAATAGAATACTCTATCATATGTTTGGTGTTGAATCAATACTAAGTCTAAGACTTTAATGATCAGAGTTTGGGCAATATCCAAAGAAAACATCACAGAATAGCACTGATACTTAAAGAAAAAAATCCTTAAGCACAGCACTTTATTAAAATTCCATGTAGACAAAAATATCTATGGCAGAGTATCTATGTAAACAAGTGGAGAGAGAAGGAAGCTCAATAGTTTACATATGTAGTTGCTAAATCCACTGGGAATTTAGATTTTAATGTATGTATTGGGGATACTGTAGCAGGCCTCTACAGAGACTACAATACTTTAAATGGTTGCTAAAGGAGAATGTGATTGAACCAATACTGTCGACCCTTTTGACCGTTATGGCTCTTGGAAAACTCGGGTGCACTGAGTTCACTGAATATATAAAAATACATATCTTTGAACTTTGTGCCTATGTAGTTACTCAAAGCAGGAACTTGCAGTTTCTTGTTTTGATGTTTATCAGATTCTGGACTTCAAATATTTGTGATTATGCATTGAGATGACACTTTTGTATCATCTGATTGAATCAAACATGAGGAAAGATTGCAAAATCACAAAAATAATCATCAGTATTCACATACATAATATACTTTCATGATATGAAATGCATATATCATATGAACTCAGATGGATTACAACCCACCAAAAGCTTGTTATATTAACAGGAGAGAAAATCAGCATCAGGAACACAGGAGTAGAAATTCTCCAAATTTAGTAATGTATTATTGAGTCTCAAAACTGTAGTAGTTAAAAAAATGGAGAGTGACAGAAGCATTGGTGCCCTCTGAGATTCACAGTAGAGCTCTGGATGCTGGCTACCCTTTGGAAATGGTGTTCTAGCAACAGAGACTTTTTCTTTACAGGAAAGGCAGCTCCGATGATGTATTTTTCAACATGAACCCATGCTGCAGGGATATCTGAGATGGGAGGGGGCACAATTGTTTAGTTGATGGAGTGCTTGCTGTGAAACATAAGGACCTGAGATCAAGTTGGAAGAACCCAAGTATAGCTGGGTGTGTTTGTACTCCTAGCACTCCCATAAGGATGGGATTCAGTGACAGCAGGATCCTCACAAGCTCACAGAAGAACTATCCTGGGTATAGAGCAACAAAGAGACCCTGTCTCAAACATGTGGATGGTAAGGACCAGTACTTGGGGTATCTGCTGACCTCCAAAGGTGTACCTGTACAAAAGTGTATGTGTATGTGAGTGTGTGTGTGTGTGTATTTTTATGTGTGTGTTTCTTTGTGCACACACCTACACACACATGCACATATACATACATATACAAATATGCACACACACACAATCACACAAACATAAAATCACAAACACAAACACATGTCCAGAAATCCAAAGATGAAGAAAGAACAATAGTCTAAAACCCAAATGTACATCCTGATTTGAGGCAGATAGTTTGTTTTCACTCAGAATGGAACACCAAATGGTTGGCACATTTTCCCACAGTATTGGGAAGGCACACCGGTACTGCCAAGCTGCAACTATTCACAGAATGAGAAGTCTATGCAATAGGAACAGGGCTTCATTAGAGACAGAAGTAAAAGATGTGTGTACATCAATAATATTTATCATTTATACTATGACAATAAAAATCCATTATGCAATGTAAATGTGGAAGTCTAAAAAAGAGAACACAGCTGTCCTGAGAGAACCTCAGGGCATGTTCTGGGTGGCTAAGAAAATGTGCTTGTCTTTGAACATTCCCTGCACTCTACAAATGTGGTTATTCTAGAGAGGTCGCAGTATATAAATGATATTAAGAAGAACATTGCTTACTTACGCTGAGGAAGCTTAACTGAAAGGTTCAGTTTACTAAGGTGTCTTGTTACAGAAAATTGCAAAGATACCCAACAATTAAGTTGGTCTTTATTCTTAATCACTTTCCTGAACATACCATTTTTAGTAAATTAAGACATGAAATTTACTATACACATGCTGCCGAAGCAATCAGTCCTACCATGTGTATTCCTTGGTTGGTGGTTTAGTCCCTGGAAGCTCTGAGGGTTCCCTGGGAGCTCTGAGTGTACTAGTTAGTTCATATTGTTGTTCGTCCTAAGGGGCTACAAATCCTTCAGCTCCTTGGGTCCTTTCTCTAGCTCCTTTATTTGGGGACCCTGTACTCAGTTCAATGGATGGCTGTGAGCCTCTACTTCTGTATTAGTCAGGTTCTGTAAGAGCCTCTTAGGAGACAGTTATATCAGGATGGATTGTCTTTCCTTCAGTCTCTGCTCCATAGTTAATCTCTGCAACTCCTTCCATGGGTATTTTGTTTCCTCCTTGTTTTAAGAAGGAATGAAGTATCCACACTTTGGTCTTCCTTCTTGTTGAGTTTCTTGTGGTTTGTGGATTGTACTTTGTCATCAATGGGAGGAAAGGCCCTTGGCCCTATGAAGGTTCTGTGCCCCAGTGTAGAGGAATGCCAGGGCCAGTAAGCAGGAAAGGGTGGGGTGGCAAGCAGGGGGCGGGGAGAGGAAACAGGGGTTTGTCCTTGTTGTTGGTTTTTGGTTTTGTTTTGTTTTGTTTGGGAGAGAAAACTGGGAAATATGACATGTAAATAAAGAAAAAAAACATTTTTAAAAAAAAAGACATGAAATTTAACCTTCAACATCAACTCGAGTCAGATACATCGTGCTGTGAAAATGTCACTCTAATCTTCTGTGAAATCTCACCTCCATAAACCTAGTGGTCTTTCCTGAAATGAGAACTAAATAGGTATTTCTGATTTCTTCAATGAGTGTGTGACAGTGCTGGGTTATGCATTGTTCAATAGGAGATAGCCCCTGATCAAAATGAGTCCACTTATATTTCAAAGTCTGTCCTGAAGATGTCTGAAGTTTGTTAGATACTGAAGAATTAAAAATAAAACAAATTTTTGGGTGCTGGAGAGGTGACTGAGCTTCTGAGGACACTCTCTGTTCTTCTAGGAGACCTAGGCTTAAAGCCCAACATCGACATTGCAGCTCACAATGATGTTGGAGTGAGGATTATGGTATTCTTGATCATTGTTCATCCCGTCTCACAGCCATTTTCATTCATGTTCTTTCCATTCTGTATCTCAGAGACTGACATACGAAGTCTAAGGTTCTTAGGCTCCCTGTTCATCAGATTCAGTTAGGTTGTGTTGCTAGGAAATACTTGTGTAACCCTGGGATTGTGGAGAATTAGTAAAATACCAGGTTCTTCCTAGCTTTCAATGGTGGCTTAATGTCCTTGGGGACTCCAGCCTGTTCATCTCAGCTGTTTCCCTTTATGATAAACCCCTTAATACACTTTCCAGTTTGGTTTTCTCATTTGTCTATGCCTTTGTGACTGTTTTTCCACATTAAATATTTCTGCTCTCTATCATGAACTTTATTTTCTTCCTAGTCCTTTGAGAATGACAGATGTCATGCTCATTTATAGACTGAGAAACTGAGTCCTAAAGTGTAGAGATAGTTTGCAAACACATCTTCAAATTTATTCTTATTTTAAAACATGAGTGGTTAAACTCTTATACATCATCCAAATGACACATGAGAATGATTTTCATCAATCTTTTCTTCCTCTGAAATTCACAGCATCATAGCAATGGCTATCGATTACATCTTAATAATCTATTTCTTCCAGTAGCTTCTGAGAACCCTCCAGAGCAGGCACACACTATGCATCTTCTATCTTCAGACCCCTAACACCCAATACTCTGCTTAGAATTTTGTAAAGCATTAATAAATGTTTGTGGAATGAATGCATAATTATCAGTGCCATTGGCAGAGTACTATATCATTCCAGGCCTCCATAAGCATGCTCATGGGAGATTTACAACTCAGTCTTAATAACAGCCTTGCAAATAGGTATAAGATTCTTTTCTGTTTTGTTTGTTTGTTTGTTTGTTTTCTGACTGAAGCCAGCTATAAGCTCATATAAGCAAATCAGCTCATCTAGGATTAAATTCATAATAATGTTTCACACCTGACATTATCTCCAACTATCTCCTCCTTTGTACTATATAAATGAGAAAATGCACTGGTATGTGGATTACGGGACGGTCCTGGGGTTTGGTTGGATTTCTAGATATGTGTAAATCATTAGAAAGAAAAAAACTCTATGGGAAAAGGAAGTTAAATATTTCCTTCCGTGAGGTTAAGATAGATAACCATTTTGCTCCATAAACTACATCTTTGCAGATAAAAGGAAAAAAATAATTGGAACAATCTGAAGAAATTATAATTCCCATTGTGTTGTTCTCAAAGCAAACCCAGTACTGGACAGTGAGTAGTGTAAGGCAAGCTTCTTTCAGGAACTGTAACAGCTGCACAGGATCTTGCAGTCTAGAACTTGGAACAGTTTAGGACACAGTGGAGATAAGTAGGGACTTACCAGCAAGGAAGATAGGAAGATATTTTCAAAAGTAAATAGCATGCTAGCTGTTGCTGTGCTAGCTAAGCCAACCTGATAATTCATGCTGAGGGAAACAAGGGTAAATATCACCTGATGATGATTGGGGCATGCAGAAATGGACCAAACATTGAAGCAATTAGGTATCAGGAGTGAGCACTCTCCAAACTGGCTTTGACTGATTCTTGGTTGAACAAGAACATGCAGTTTCAACAAGACTGTGCCTAAATGGCTTAAATATGCCTGGTAAGACTGAGGTCAGAACATGTGACTCAAATATAGAACATTGGCTTCTCCTGCAATTATCTCTTCATTCGTTTTCTGATAATACAAACTGTGCATGTTGAGTGTGAGTGAGCATGTTTACTCACTTTTACAAAGTTGTGTATTCTGTGATTGAGGTGTCATTGGCACAGGAGATAATTTTCTGAACAGAACACCAATGGCTCAGGCTCTAAGATCAACAATTGATAAATGGGATCTCATGAAATGGACAAGATTCTGTAAGGCAAAGGGTACACTGTCAATAGGATAAAACTGCAATCTACAGATTGGGAAAAGATCTTTACAAACTCCAAATATGATATAGGGCTAATATACAATATATACAAAGAACTGAACAAATTAGACTCCAGAGAACCAAATAACCACATTAAAAATGTGATACAGAGCTAACCAAAGAATTCTTAACTGAGGAATCTTGAATGGCAAAGAACCACCTAAAGAAATGTTCAGCATCCTTAGTCATCAGGGAAATGCAAATCAAAACAACCCTGAGATTCCACTTCATGTTGGTCAGAATGGCTAAGATGAAAACTCAGGTGACAGCAGATGCTGGCGAGGATGTGGAGAAAGAGGAACACTCCTTCATTGCTGGTGGGATTGAAAGCTGGTACAACTACTCTGGAAATCAGTTTGGCAGTTTCTCAGAAAATTGGGCATAGACTACCTGAGGACATAGCTATACCACACCTTCGCATACCCAGAAGATGCTCCAACATATAACAAGGACACATGCTCCACTAAGTTTATAGCAGCCTTATTTATAATAGTCAGAAGCTGGAAGCAACCAAGATGTCCCTCAACATAGGGATGGATACAGAAAATATGGTACATTTACCCAATGGAGTGCTACTCAGCTATTAAAAAGAATGACTTCATGAAATTCTTAGGCAAATGAATGGAATTAGAAAATATCATCTTGAGTGAAGTAACCCAGTCACACAAAAAAAAAAAACCCACACATGGTATGTACTCATTGATAAGTGGATATTTGGGCAAAAAGCTCAGAATACCCATAATACAACTCACAAACCATATGAAGCTCAAGAAGAAGGAAGAACAAACTATGGATGCTTCAATCCTATGTAGAAGGAGGGAGGACAAAATAATCATGGGAGGTAGAGGGATGGAAGGACCTGGAAGAGACAGAAGAGTGGGAGGGGGAAAAGAGGGCAGGATCAGGTGTGGGTGGAGAAGGGGGATGGAAAAGTACAGAGGGTCAAGAAATTGAATAGAGGTGTGTTTCAGTGGGGGGTGGGGAACTGTGGATAGCCACTAGAAGTCCCAGATGCCAGGAAAGCAAGAGGCTCCCAGGATCCAACAGGGATGACATCAGCTGAAATGCCCAACAGAGAGGAGAGAGAACCTGTAGAGACTATATCCAGAAGTTAGGCTCAGCCCCCAGTTGAAGGATGGGGCTACCCACTCATCTAAAAAATACTAACCTAGAATTGCTCCTGTCCTAAGAATTGCAGGGACAAAGAGTAGATCATAGATTAAAAGAAAGGCCATATAAAGACTGTTCCATCTAGGGATCCATTCCATCTGCAGACACCAAACCCAGACACTTGCTGATGCCAAGAAGTGCTTGCTGGAGTGAGCCTGTTAAAGCTGTCCCCTGAGAAGTTCTGCCAGAGTCTGATGCAACATGATGTTTGCAGCCCACTGTCAGACAGAGCACCTGATCACAGGGACCCCAATAGAGGAGACAGGACAAGGACTGAAGGAGCTGGAGGTGTCTGCAACACCCCAGGAGGAACATCAATGAAACAGACCTTCATTCCCACCCCCCAAGCTCCCAGGGACTTAACCACAAACCAAAGAGTACCTGTGGAAGGACCCATGGCTCCAGCTGGATATGTAGCAGAAGATGGCTTATGGCCCTTGATCCTATAGAGGCTCAATGCCCCAGCATATAGGAATGCTAGGGTGGTGAGGCAGGACTGTGTGGGTGAGTGGGTGAATACTGACATAGATGCAAGGGGAGAGAGAATGACATAGGGGTTTTGTGGAGGGGAAACCAGGAGAGAGTTTAACATTTGAAATGTAAATAAGTAAAATAACCAATTTTAAAAGAGATGATATTAAGGACAACCAACTGAAGCATGCCCCCATAGAGGGTTTCTCCTTAATCCAGTACAGAGTGTCAGTGTGGCAAGATAGTTACTCTTCTAGAGATCTGTTTTGTAGTACGCTAATCTATCTACTGAGAAAATTGTGCACTGTATTCTCAAAATGCTGGAGAGAGCATATGTTCCATCATGTCTTTAAAATCAAACAAAAAATGCAAAATGGATCATACTTGTGACAAATCTTGCCTAAGAATAGATGTGGTATACGACTATTCCTCTTGTGTATGTTAAAAACATCACATTTTCTCTTTGCTTAATTAAATGCATTGCTTTCATGAGCATTGATAATTGATGTGGATTTGTGTATACTCGATGACAGTGGGAGCAGAAGTGAGTCTTTAAACAAAGCTGTGCTAACAAAAGACACTGTTCCATGGCTGTCACTTACTGCTATCACCCTGTGCACATTTCTCACTCGGGTTCAAAGTGTTCAGTAACGGAATGTGACATGGTTCAGTATTGAGTTACACAAGTGTTGTTGAATCAATGAAACAGATGTGACGTTGCCTCCTTTTCTCTATCGACATTTTTAAAATGCATCTAAAATATGTAAATTTTTTCAGAGAAAAAACTTGGTACATTAGAAGAAAGTGGAGGTTAATTACTAACATTGAATCAGTTTCAAGTGCCTGGCTTTGTATGGTTCATTTACTGTCAAGACACCTGTTTGCAAAACTTCTCTGACACAGCAAAATTATTTTCAAAGGAGCTTCAAGGTAGTGTCTGTTCACAAAAGTAAAACGCTAACTAGAACACCAGTGTATCTTTATTTATTCATTTATTTATCTATTGATTGGTTGATTTATAACAAATTTTAAGTTTCACAGGGGAACCATAGAATCCTAGGGATCTGGTTCCAAGCTATTTTCTGTGGTGACTGAGGCATCTTAAACAATTTCAATTTTCTCTAGAACAGCAAGTTAGTCTTGTTCTGTGTTAAATCTTGGTGCTTCAAGGAGTAAATATCAAGAGGTAGGTGTTCAGTAAGTATTTGTTGTAACTACAAGGCAGTAAAGAGGACTAGAGTAATACAAATATTGTTCAGAGCATTTTTATACATTCTTACTATGGATATTGATGAGAAATCATATGGGTATATTAACATAAATTTTATAGAATAATTATGATATTAAGATACTTTAGTGGTGATAAAAATTATTCCAGGCAGTGGTGGCACACATCTTTAATCCCAGCACTTGGGAGGCAGAGGCAGGTGGATTTCTGAGTTTGAGGCCAGCCTGATCTACAGAGTGAGTTCCAGGACAGCCAGGACTATACAGAGAAACCCTGTCTCAAAAAAAAACAAACAAACAAAAAATCCTTCTTTAAAGTAGGATAATAGATAAAGCTGGAAGAGTTGAATAGACCTCAAGTTACCTTTTCTACATTACACAAAAATCTAGACCAAAGGGAAATAGTGAGTCTTACTGTTTTCTTTGTCTAAAATGAGATACAATAATATCTTAATATGATTAAAATATCTTTAATCATTGATTTAATCTTTCTACTGATGTAAATCTTAAAAAAAAAAAACTAAAAGAAGTTTAAAATCTCCCAATTGTGTTTTTGTTGTTGTAGTATTAAAATAAAGTAGCTTTTAAGGATAAAGTCACAGAGTATAACCATAACTTTCAGAAGACATAACAATTGAAATAAAATTGAGTTCAGGATCCAAGCAATTCAACTATGTCTCTTGTACTTTTTATTTCAGTTCTCTGTTACCCTCAGCTGATAATTTTCTTTGAGTATTTAAGTCCATACCATCTGGTAAGCTTTTAGATAAATAGCTTTTGGATAGTTAATCTGATGGTAGGTTGTGGCTAATAAGTTAATATGTCTCATGAAGAAAACATTTACAGTTTGTTATTTCCACTATTAGGGAAAAAATAAATAACATTCAAATGAAGCAACAGTAAAATTCTAGGTTTTAGGCCAGTGGCGTTGTCCAAGCTATGTCATCACAAGCTGCAGCTTAAATTCTACCCATCCCTTCTGTAATTCAGGTTTTGAAGCTCTGTGACCTTTTGCTGAAATGCTGCTAGACAACAAGTATGTTCATTCTGCCCATGGAGTTGCAGTGGGCACTTGGTATTGGAGGATCTTTTCCATTACCACTATCCATGACTGGACTGGGGAAAGGTTCTACGTTGCCATTGCCAGCCAATACCTATTTTTTGTTGACCCCTTAGAAAGTAGACTGACAAAGGAGACTGGTACAGTGGGCAGGAAGTTGTGAGGGTGCCAGTGGGGCCAGAGGAAGGGCTTGTAAGCAAGAGGCTGGGGTGACTTTGCCTCAGACTTGAAGCAGGTGGAGGTATGCTCAATTGCAATACCCTACTGAGCTGTGGGGAAAACTGTTTAAATTGGTAATCTGACTTTAGGGAAATCCAGCCCTAGAGGGGTAGAGATCAACTGGATATGCCTGGAAGTGTAGACTACTGGCAGAATCAGCAGAAGAGGGAATGGCAGAGTCAGATGGGAGATTAATTGGTATTTTCTCTGCTTTAGGATTAGGGGAAGAAGTCAAGGGCTTTTGTGGTACTTTCTCCCTTCATTTCATTTATTTATATATTTTTGGTGGAGTTGTGAACAGTAAAGCTTTGCTGGCCAGAGGAGGAATGTGTAAAGGAAGCCCCGACTTGGCAATGAGGTATGTCTACCTTTGTAATGAGTCCTGCAGGGTGCAGGGTTGTTGGGTGACTGGAGGGGAAGCAGATGGGTCTCAGAGTCCATGTGGCATTTGGGTGAGTTTCGTGGGTGATTTAAGAGAACCGATATTTTTCTAATCTGAGGAGTTGTTGTTTGTTTGGTTTGTTTTGTGTTCTGTTTTGTTTTGTTTTATGTGATGAGGCATTCCCTATGATGAAAAGGAAAGGAGGCATGTATGCCAGAGAACTTTCCAGCAGCCTTCGTGCTCTCAGGGAATTGCACAGTAGCCCCAAATCATCAGCCTACCCTTCTGTTTTGAGAGTTCTAGCGACAGCTAGGTGCTATTTCCTGGTCACTGTGACAATGATTTTTGTTTTTCATATCTGTAAGGAGAAAAAATATAGGAGATGTTTGCCAACACCTGGGCAGGCTATGGGGGTTAGGCACAGAGGGATAGGGACCTTTTGCCAGTACCAGAGAATGCCCTGGCCTGAAGACTTCAGTTGGCCTTTCAACATGTCTGAATCGAATGCCCTGGCATGAACCAAAAACAAAGGAGGAAAAATAACAGTCTGCTACCCCTCAGTGTCTTGAGACTTGAGCCTTTGGGTCAATGCTGAAGTCAGGGGCACTCACCTTCCCTGAGTCAATGCTGAAAACAGGGGTTATTCACCTTCCCCTGGGCCAATGCTGAAGACAGGGCACACTCACATACCCTGTGTACCCTGTGCCAGTGCTGAAGACGAGGGGAGGGAAGACTCACCTTTCCTGCTCAAACAGGAAATCCCTGTTGACTCCTGGGCACCAGCTGCCACCTTAGGCTCTGCTTCAGGCCTTGGAGTATTTAAGCCAGAACTGAGGTGATGAAGTATAGCAGGGCAGGTGCATTCCATAGGTCTCAGCCAGCATCAGGGTTGGGAGGAAAAATAGGCTTTTCAAAGATGGTTTTCTGTGAAATAGATCTCCTTTACTGGGGGTAACAAGAGCTATACAAACCTTAGGGAGTTGGTAGGCTTTTGGGGGGGTGAAGGTACATAATTGGCTGGTGGTGAGGTACTAGGAATGCTTTGTGTGCATGAAGAGGAATTCCAGGTGCTTGCTGGAAATGTCCTTACAAGAAGGGAGGAAGTTAAACCTACAATTTGGCCACCAGACCATGTGACCTCATGAAGTCTACAAATGTAGGTGTTATCCTGGCTCTGTTCCCCTGGAGATGCAGGCCCAGAGCAAGGAGGGAAGAATCCTAACTCCAGTGAGTCTCAGGATATTTCCTGGGTTTGGACATATCTCAGCTAGACGGCAGACGTCATGCAGTGTAGGCTATGGCAAACAAGTGATTTTCTGGAGATGGCTCAGCATTTTTTATCCCTTCAAGGGGTGTGCTCTGTGAGGCAAGGATGCCAGGGTCATTATCCCAGTATTGATCCTGGCTGATAGGCTTTGCATGTCCCACTGCTGTATCCTTCAAATATCTGACATGGCATAGTTTGTTTCCTGGCTATAAACCCACTTGGTTGTGGAGCTTTCCTGAAGAATCAATATGAAGGTATACTTTCATGTAGTAATGCTGTTTAGACAAATTGATGATTTCATAATTCCTAATAATGATCTTATAGAACTGCTGAATTGATTCAAGTAATTCTAAGCTGCCTTCAAAATAAAAAGCTGCAAATAGAGTTCTGTGTTAGGAGCTAATTGTACTAGGAAAAGAAAATAGGTAATGAACAAATATATGATCAAAGAAAACTTTTCCTGTAGGTTAAAAAATGAGGCTTCTAACCTTGGTAACTACTGGTTATATACTGGGAGAGGGCAATTTGTTATGGTCACAAAGACAGAAAATACATGATTGACTAGTTCATCTACATAAGACTTCAAAATAATAAGACACAGGCAGATGAACTGTCTCTAGGCAAATCCTTGCTAACTTGTGACATAAAAACTATTGCTCTGAACTTATAGTCAACTTGTGGAGTTAGAAACCAGATGAGGAATATTTAGTCAGATATGACTCTTAATGAAAGACATGTAGCCAGGCAGTGGTGGCGCACACCTTTAATCCCAGCACTTGGGAGGCAGAGGCAGATGGATTTCTG
>NW_022196903.1:135620007-135652511 GCF_008632895.1 Mastomys coucha | reverse complement strand
AGAAGAAGAAGAAGAAGAAGAAGAAGAAGAAGAAGAAGAAGAAGAAGAAGAAGAAGAAGAAAAGACATGTAAACAATTCTGCTGTGATTTCCTATATTATTTTGACCTGTGACATGAGCTCTTATTTTAAAGTTACTATGGACTTATAGAATGTAAAGTTATTTAGAAAACCGTGTAATCAACTACCCTGTCGTATTGATTTTACCTGTATTTATGCCAGAATAAAAAGACAGAGTGAATTGCCAAAAGCCATCAGCTCTTGGCTCTGGCCGATTCTACCCACCACCTCAGTACAAGGCTATCAAGGCTGGTCCTTGCACTCAGCCTCATCCCTGCTCAGGTTCTGGCTCCCTGAGTCACATGGCTTTCTGGCCCCATGCATGTGCATATTGGGGAGGCCTGAAGGCAATGCTCTTCCTCTAAATGATTCTGGAAGTGTGCCATCGTGGCACACTGCTGTGATTCTGCTCTGTGTCCTCCCAGTGCTGAGTTACAGGCAGATGCAGGGAAGCCCAGGTTTGTACTTGGTTGCTTAGAATTCAAAAAAAAAGGTTCTCAATGTTAGGAATCAAATTTTATACCCTCTGAACCACCTGTTCCATACCAACATCACACAGGCTAGAGTCATTTGAGAAGAGGGAACCTCAACTGAGAAAGTGCCCCAATGAGAGTGACCAATGGTCTAGTCAGCAGTGCATTTTCTCAATTGATGACTGATTTTGGAGGGTCCAAGTAACTGTGGGTGGGGTAGTCACTGGGCAGGAAACTTTGAGTTGTGAGAGAAAGCAAACTGAACATATTATGAGGATCAAAGTTGGAAACAGAGTTCCTCTATGGCCTCTGCATTGGTTCTTGCATCCAGATTGCAGCCTTGAGATCCTGTCCTGATTCCCTTGGTGATAAACTGAGATATGGAACTATGAAACAAAAAAACAACAAAAAAACTGTCTTTTCTTTAATTTGCTTTTGCTCATGTTATTTCATCAGAAGATTTGAAACTCTGAATAAAACACCCTAGCCCTAAGATAGTTTGTGTTATTTTGTTTTATTGTTTGTTCTCTTATGTTTTGTTTTCTTTTTAAGAATGACTTATTATAGTTCAATAAAAAGTTAATAACTGTCTTTTATTCTTGAAAAGAGAGCAGTAAGTCACTTAAAGAGTTGACATCTGGAAACAATCAGAAGACGAACATGGGAGAAACTGAGAAAAGGGCTCTAATCCTTGGGATCAGATGTTTGCCCAAGATCAAGGTATGGACTGTTTCTACGTATGTATTCATTGAAATCTTTTTAAACAATCATGGAAAGTACTTATAGTATTTCTCAGTTTACATGAACTTTTGCAATATGAAAGCTACTTTACCCAATATGTTGTTAATGTCTTGCCTTAAAGAATTTGGTTTTATAATTACATATGCTTAACCTTAATTATTCATCCAGAAAATGTTATAAAAATGATATAGAGCATTGGATATCCACATGTGGGTCACAACATTTGGAGTTGTCAAATGATCCTATCAAAGGGATCACCTAAGACTATCAGAAAGCATAAATATTTACATGAGAATTCATAACAGTAGCAAAATTAATTATGAAGTAGCAACAAAAATGATTTTATAGTTATGGTCAATATAACATGAGGAACTGTATTAAAGACTCACAAACACTAGGGAGGTGAAAACCATTGATTTTGATGGTCTTTAAAAAAAAGACTAATTTATTTACTTACATTCCCAAAACTGCTCCACCTCCCAGTCCCTGCCTCAAGACTCTTTTCCTCTGTCTCCCCTCCCCTTCTTCTCTGAAATTGTGGGACCCCTTGGGTATCCCTCCACCATGATACATAAAGTCTCTCCCACTGACGCAAAACAAGGAAGCCAGGAAGATGTAGCTTACTGTCTGATATGTATGGTCTGGCAGCCTTGTTCTAGCCCCTGTGTATGGTCTGGCAGCCTTGTTCTAGCCCCTGTCTGTTCTTTGGTTGGTGGCTCATACTCTGAGAGCTTCAAGAGGTACAGGTTTGTTGACTCTGTTGGTCTTCCTATGGGATTCCCAACCCCATTTGGTCCTTCAATCAATCTCCCAATTTGTCCATAAGTGCTCCTACCTTCATCTAATCCTTGGCTGTGGTTATCTGTATCTGTTTCATTCTGCTGCTGGGTAGAGCCTCTCAGAGGATAGTTGTGCTAGGCTCATGTCTGCAAGCATAACAGAGTATTCTTAATAATGTCAGGGACTGCTGCTTGCCCATGGGATGAATTTTGAGTTGGGATGGTAATTGGTTGTCCTTTCCTTCAGTCTCTGAGTGAGGTAACCCATACCCAAAAGTAAATGAGTAATATATACTCACTGATAAGTGGATATTAACCATAAAGTACAAAATATACATGGTACAACCCACAGACCCAAAGAAGTTAAAAATGAAGAAAAGTCGTAGAAAGGATACTTGAATCAGATATAAAGGAAAGCAAAATAGTCATAGGAGGCAGAGAGAGGGAGGAAACTTGGTTGCAGAGGGAAGACAAGAGGAATGGGGAGGCAGGATAAGCTGTGGGGAGAGGCAGGAGTGAGACCTAGAGGGTCAGGAGAAATATAGAAATCTGCAGCTGAAGGGCATGGGAGGTAGAGGGGCAAATCTCTGGAAGGTCTCAGAGACCTGGAATAGGGGAGGCTTTCAGAAATCAGTTCAGGTGACCTCAGCTGAGGTGTCTAACATTGGGGACATGAAAACTGAGGAGGCCATGTCCTGTAGCCTCAGTGAAGGAATGAACACATCAACCTACTCACAAAACTTTTTACCCCAAATTTATCCTGTCTAAAAGAAATATATGGATAGAGTAGAGGATCTAATGGAGGGTGGAGTTTAATATGTTTTAGGTTTTTAGGTGTATATTATATTCTGGTCAAATTTAGCCTGTGCTTAGCTTTCAGGTGTTTCTGACAGAAGGTTGGGGGTCACAGCAAGGAAGTGGTTCCCAGAAAGAAGCACTCTGTTGATTAATATGTAAAGATGGCTTTATGGTCCAGTCACATAAATATTTTCCTCTAACATTGGCAACATATCAATTACTGTTTATAAGAATACAGGCCACTTTGCTAGCTATTGGATTGATTTTTACTATTTTAGAGACAATTATTGTTCTCATAGCTGCAATGGTATTCTTACATCACAAAATATGAGTTAGGTTTACATCACAAAAATGTGAATTTATATTAACCCAGGAAATTTGAGCCTGGCCAGTTTCTGAAGAGTCCCTCAGAGGCTCCAGGTAGTCTATAAGAATGAGTCTAGCTGAGACTCCTCGCAGTGGGGGATATGGAGCCTGAAGTGTCCACGTCTTGTAGCCAGGCAAGATTCCTACTGGAGGGATAAGCACACCAACCCACCCATAAAACCTTTGACCCAAAATTTGTCCTGAATACTAGAGGTATAGGGATTCTGAGGAGATTGTGGAGGAATAGCCAATCAATGACTAGCTCAATTTGAAATCCATCCTAGGGGCAAGAATTGATCCCTAACATTATTAATGATAATTTGTTTGCTTGTAGACAGAAGCCTAGCATAACTATTCTCTGAGAGGCTCCATTCAGCAGCTGACTGAAACAGATATAGAGAGTCATAGCCAAACATTTGATGGAGCTCTGGGAATCTTGTGGAAGAGTTAAGGGAAGGACTGAGGGACCTGGACTGGATAAGAACTCAACAAGACCAACAGAATCAACAAACCTGGACCCTTGGAGGCTCCCAGAAACTGAACCACAAACCAAAAAGCATACATGGGCTTGATTTAGCCCTTCTTCCTGTATGTCACAAATGTGCAGTTTGGTCTTCATGTGGGTCCCCAACAAATGGAACAGGTTCTATCTCTGATTCACTTGCTTGTCTTTGGATCTTGGTCCCCTAACTGGGCTGCCTTGTCTAATCTTATATGGGAGAGGATGTGCCTAGTCCTGGAGTGAAATGATGTGCCAGAGCAGGTTGGTGCCCATGTAGAGTCCTTCACTTTCTCAGATAAAATGGGAGGGGGAATCAGAGAAGGGCTATGCAAGAGTAGGACTTGGAGTAGATGGGGACATTGAAACTGGATGTAATGTGACTAAAGTGTTAATGGAAAAAAAGAAAAGAAGAGAAAAGAAAAAGAAAGGAAAGAAAGAAAAGGAAAGAGGAAAAGGAAGGAAGGATGGATGGGAGGAAGGAAGGAAGGGAGGAAGGGAGGAAGGGAGGAAGGAAGGAAGGAAGGGAGGAAGGGAGGAAGGAAGGAAGGGAGAAAGGAAGGAAGAAAGGTCTCCCATGACAGGGGAATTCATGGCCTGCATGAATTCAGCTATATTCAACTGGTGACTTCATCAAATCCCAATGTTTAGTTCTAATCTAGTGACTTTATTAAGCTACCTGTGTCAACAAAACCCATGAAACTTGGAAAATGAGGGTTTCCCAAGTAATGTAATGAGGGTTTTGATGGGAAAAGTAGAAGGTGAATAAAGGAAGAAGATAATAATCCGAACATACCATGTCTGTTTGAAATCACTGATCTGTATGGAATTATCAAACAGTAATTTTAATCAATACAAACTATTAAAGAAAATAAAGGAAAAAATTCTCAAGGGTGTTGGGAAGATGTCTTGGTCAGTAAACTACTTGCTTAGGAAGTAGGGGACCTGAGTTCGGTCCATAAATTCTACATAAAAACTATTCACAGTAACGCGTAAGTATAGCTTCAGCATAGAGCTGGAGTCAGGAAGACATGTGGCACTCACCAATGAGACAGCCTAGACTGTTGGGTAAATTCCAGGCTGGTGAGAGTCACTATTTTCGTTGTTGTTGTTTGTGTTGTTTCACTTTGTTTTGTTTCTAAGCATAATTCCTGAGGAAACATATGTACATATGCATACATGAGCTCATCACTCACAAACAGGCATACACATATACATAAAGACACCATGAAAAAAAAAAAAGGAGAAAAGAGAATACTCTCTGCAAAAGCAGGAAAACACTGTTGTAAATGAATTTGCTTCAGATTCCAGAGTGTTGAGAAAAAAGTCAGTAAGATTAGATTTTTAAATGCTGGTGGAATATAGCAGGAGACATGAATAAACATGGCCACTATTTTGTTTGGTTTGGTTTGGTGTTCTGCACAGAGAGAAATAGTTTTGGGAAATAACACTGGGATCCTTAATTATTTAGCTTCCTTCACAAAACATAAATAGATTTTTAAAAATTTGGTTGACCTTGCTTTTAAGAAGAGGATCAGAATTACAAAACTCAGGTGAAAATTATTAAGTCTCAGTCACACCTTCTGAAAGACTGGCAGTGGGAAGAGAAATCACATTTGGAGTTAGAAGACAAACATCTATATTTTTTAATTATACTGAACTTTGTGTTCATATTTCCCAATTCTTTTTTGCAGATGTTTCTGCTCAGGTTTATCCAAATTAATTGGTGATTGTGTCAATAAATTCATAAGCAGGAAGTTCTAATATAACAGAGTATTATATGAGTGCATATCCACCCTTTATCCTGTACCCAAGGAAGTCCAAAAATGTTTTGCTCTGGATATCTATGCCATGCACACCACATGGACTTCTGAGATAAAGTGTTATAGAGCATATTGCATAAAGAAGAACAAAAACATGGGTCACTTTGCTGTGGCCATTGCAATCTCTTGAGAGACTGTAGCTTTTTGTGCAAAAGTGCAGAGAAAGAGAACAAAGTTGAACTGGCTGAGGACATCCAGAGACCAGTCATTCCTACTGAGAGAATATAGGCTTACTGGAGACACAATGCCTTGGTGTAATTCCTTGTTCTCTTCTTTCCCTTCCTTAACAGGACACTTGTCCTGCAGATATCAGTCTAGTTGTGAAGACCCATCAATAGCTGTGTCTTTCATTGAACAACTCCATGTTTTTCTGTATGAACAGGTACACTAATAAAAAGGCAAAGCCATACCTATCAAAAACACAACTGCTAACCAGCTATGTACCTGCATGTACAGAGTGAGGACAGCATGGCAGAGGAGAGATTACACGTTAACATTTCTTGCATGTTCAAGGGCTGCTTATATCGAACACAATTGACAGGCTCAGGTAGAGACTTTTTGATCAAGAGAGGACAGATTCCCAATCAGAAAATAAAGTTCTCATTTTCGTGAACATTTTTTCCTAGGTGTTTCTTTTGGTATTAATATGTGTCTATGTATCCAAATCACTAACAGCAAGTTACATGATTTCCACGCTTCTACAAATAGAAAGACAATTTGGTCTCCCTACATATGTATCTGGGCTTGTCAGTGGGAGTTTCTCTATAGGTGAGTTATGATTGCATTTACTGTTATATGTTGATACTTTCTTCTCATTTCCTACATTAGACCATCTACTCTGACTGAGATACATGCTTTCTGAAATTTATTGAATGCCTAGTTTGATATGAAGGAAATGCTTATTAAAATATCTTCATATCTTTTAATGACTGCTACATACTCTAAAACTCTCTCTCTTTTTTTTTCTTAAGGAGTGGCAGAAGATTGACAGTGTTGATATCTAATTTTCTCATTTTATATTCAATGAAAAGCTAAGAAATTTTCATGGCCATTTTAGAAGGATGTTGCAGAAGCCTGGGGCAATTTATGTTCCAAAGAAGAGAGCAAATGTTTCTCTTTCTCTACTCTGTCTGTGAGGTTGACAGCTCTCCACTCCGAGTCCGTAGGGAAGATGGAGAATCTTTCCTGGGTTTGGGTTCTGCAAGGCACAGTTCTTAAGAAGAGTGAGTAAACTGGAGTTTACTCCTCACTCTGTGTAATAAACTGGCATAAGAGAGTACAAAGTGTAAAAGAGGGAAAGAGTCCCTCTGCAAGCCAAGTGACATGGAACTCTTGGTGCCTCTAGTATCTAGTTTATTCATAATATTTAAAAGATGAATTTTTGGTTTGACTTTTTAACTCCCCACAATGTAAAGTTGAATAATAAGTCATTGTAGCATTAGGACTCTAAACAATATTGTCAGGTCTAAGGAAAGTAGTGACAATAAAAGCAGGCATCCAGCTTGGCCATGTTGAACAATAAATGTGTTTTTAAATAGTATGTTTAAAAACATGAACCCATTTGAATCTGTGTAGCCAGGCCTGAGAGGCCAGAGCAGAAGGGACATGAATGCCTACATCTGCTTTTGTATCCTAAAACAAGGGCAGGATAACCCTGAAAAGAGTCTTTAATATATTCCAGAGTGGAAGAGATCCTTCCCTTAGAATCACAAATAATTTACATGTTAAATCAATAGGAAAAACATCCTAAGATCCTGTCCCTGTATTCTTAAGGTGGTTGTTAAACAATGAGTCCCAGACTAACAATGCTGGAGAAGCTGTTGGCTAAGAGTTGCTAAGACTTTATTGAAAAAAGCATTCTCATTCTCCATCCCAGGATACCTTGTGGTGGTTATACCTGTGAGTTATCTTGGAAAAAAACTGCACAGACCTGTCATGATTGGTGTCGGTTGTTTGTTTATGGGCCTAGGGTGTTTCATAATCTCGGTACCTCATTTTCTCATGGACAGGTGAGTATTCTAGTTCTTGATGATATTTTAAGTTCACTTTTCACCTACAGGAAATAAGGCTCAGAAGTTCCTCTCTGGGAGAAATCATGCTCCCTCATATTACTGAATTCTGATATGGAAATTAGAGTCTTCCGTCTGACATATCATTTGTGAATCTTGTGGCCTCAGGTCCATTTAAGTTCCCATCCAGTCCATTTATTAAGAGGAACCTGGAGACAGAGCTTTCATGAAGTTGAGACTCATGAACAGATTCTCAGAATCTGTCAAGGGTTGTGCTGCCTCATTCACCACGACAATTTAGATATGTTGGTCACAAGAGGTCTACAGTGACATAATCATGTGTTACTAAGGATGATTTCTATTTTCATATTTACCAAAGTAACTTACACAGAATATTGTAAAAGTGGAATTACATTGAGTTATTTCTTACCTTCTCTCCTGCTTTCTAGGGACAGCTTTCAGTTTTTTTCTTTCTTTACCTGAGTGTCTAATTACGTTTTAATACAGTAGCGTTAAGTAATTTAAATCTTTTTCTATTTATATCAGCTTGACTAAAAATACTTTCTACCATAGAATTATGCTATTCTTTATATAGAACTCAATTTTTACTTGATTTTTATACATTGCTCATTTTTTTCTATTTGATTGATTTTGTTTGTACTGCTCAATATCTTACAAGTCACATGCCAACTGCAGGGTGAACATCTCTCAACACACTTCAGTGACTTCACAGTGGTCAACTGGATGCACTTGCTGCCTTCTATATATCTCTTGCCCCTATAGTGCCATCTGCTTGGAATTCTCCATCACTATTTTACACAAAATGTTTTAAACACACACACACACACACACACACACACACGCACACACACACACACACACACACACACATGGCATCTGGAGTTACAGAAGGTTGTTGGCTACCATGTGGGTGCAGGAAAATAAACACAAGTCCCCTTTAAGAGCAGCAAGTGATCTTAACACAGAGCCATGTCTCTCTTCCCACTTTGATTATCTTTTCTAAACCATGGTCTTACTATGTAGCCGAGGTTTGCCTGAAATTTACTATGTAGCTCAAATTTGCCTCAAACTCTTGGTGGTGCCCTTTCCTCACAGTTCCAAGTGTTTCTATTCCAGGGATGAGCTGTAAGAACTTCCCTGCTTTGTCTCTTTCTTGCTCTTAACTATTCACTGGAGTAACATGCTACCCTCTGTTTTGCTGTTTACTCCCCAACTCTTCATCCTGTACAGAAAAAAATTTCTTACAGACTTGAAAGATATTGTCTCAAAATTTGTGGATTTTCGAATCAGAGTTTTATTTTGATCCCTGTGACCGATATCTTCTATGGCTTTTAGCTCCACAGTCTGAAACTGATAACTCTTGGTATAATTCCTTTGCCAGCTCTATCAGCTGCCTACACTCAGGACACTTTACAAAATTTCTTATAATCTTTTCTCCTTCATACTATATTCTTCCCTCTCTCCTCGCCCCTTTCCGTAGCTGAAATTTGGGCAACATCACCCTATGTTTCATTCATATTTTGCCATCTTCATTTCCTAACTTCATGTCTTCTCATCTCCTTGGTGCTTCCTGGGAGATTTAACTTTGTCATCCAATCTTTTCATTGGGCATGTCACTGCTATTATCATATTTATGAATTTTTATTATCAAGGACACCTCTCTAACTTGACTATCATTCTGGGGGAAGATCTTGCTATTTTGTCAAGAATTCAGTGTCTTTTCCTTTGTGACTCTCTTCTGTCACCATTGTCTCTGGCTTCTTCAAGTGTAGTTCCGTTTGACTTTGACTTTCCTCTCATAAAGTGTCCCCATGATAGGCTTGTCTATTTGTTTATATCTAAGCGAGAATAACAACAGAATACTAACTGGAAATTCTGTATAACATAAAGATTTGGTTAATGCCAGTCTTTTGTCTTTTTCAGAAGGTTTCAGTGGAGTCCTTTGCATATCCACATCCCAGTCTCAAAATAGTATTGTGCTTCAGTTGACTGCATTTGCAGTCCCTCATCTGCAGTTTTGTTGTCATTGTTGTTGCGTTGTTGTTTTGTAATTATTAGCTATTTTGGTTGTATATGTTATGGTAGTAGTGGCAGTATGTGTGTGTGATTTCAGGTGAGGTCAGGAAACAGTTCTGAGGAGTCTATTCTCTCTGCCTACTCTGGAACGTGAGGAGGAATCTAGGTGTTCAGACTTGCACACAATCATCTTTACCCATGAAGGAATTTGGTATCACACAGCCTGTTTTTGTTTGTTTTTTCTTTGTTTGAAACACTAGTTTTACGTAGTGCAGAGTCTCCTCAAACTTGCTCTGTAGTTAAGAATATTCATGAACTTGGATCCTCTACCCTTCGTCCCATAAGCCCTGAGAATACAAGTGTTTCTCACCACACGTAATTTTATTGATTCCTCAGGATCAAATCCTACATTGGTGCTTGCTAGACCCCAGTGACTAATTGAGCTACATCTCCACATCTATATCACTTTATTTTTGAGGAATGGTCTCCCTCATTTCATTTGAAACCTTTTACTGCCATTTTATTACCAGTTCTGGGAGTAAATGGCCCTTGAATGAACAACTTAATTTTAAGTGGACATCGAACCAAACGATGGTTATTTGAGTTCTTGGCTATTTTTGAAAGGAACTGAAACCTTAGGAATGGAATCTAAAAATTTGTACTTTTTATTTCATTTAATGTTAAGATAAAATGTTAATGGTATTTAATGTTAAAATAAAATGTTAATGTTATTCAATGTTAAGAAATATTTGGCTATTATTGTGTTTCTCCACCTTCTGCTAAAAGTGATAATTCTTTGATACTGACCAGTCTTCATGGGATCATGGGAAGAGAAACAAAAGCCCTTGGCTAAAATTCACTAACAACCTCTTTGGGAATGTCCAGACAGTAGTTCTAATAGAAAGTTATTCTGACTCTGTCCTATATGATATAGCATAGAGATTATGTTGGCAAGTATATCTCCCTCCTAACATAGAATTCAGCACCCCATGCTTTTCATCCAGCTGTCTCTCATCTAACAAAGTCATAGAAATAAGTCCACAATACTCTCAAATTGAGTAAGACTCAGATACACACATTTCCCTGTACGTTTGCATTTGGTTATTTTCTTTCTAGGATAACAATCCTTGGTGATTTGCTCAAGATTAATAACCATAATTTATTAGTACTCTTGGTCTCATGATGTTGACTGTGTTGACTGGTGATGGATTCTGCCACCTCTCATTATGACGTGTGTATTTTTCTTCTGTTGAAGTTATTGAAAACATGAAAGGATGATTGAATTCAAAGAAAGAAAAGATAGAGGCACAGGCCAGTGAACCCAGCATAGGTGTCTTGTTTGTGTTGTGTCTTCCTAAAGATTTTGTCTTCTTCATTCTACTTTATTGTGTCTCTTTTTCTATATTTGCTTTTGCTCTTTATCATGCATCAATTATTTCTTGGGAATAGTCACTCAGAAGTCAGAGTGTTGTCATTAGAGGATCTGAAACCTATGTCAGCTACATGTAGGGACTTGAAAGCTAACTCTTAATAAGTGGCACGCTTTCAGTGATCATCGGTTCTTTTGATGATACTGCCTACTTACTTTCGTTCAATTGTTTTTGTGGGTTTTTTTTTTTTTTGAGAGATTAACATGAGACCCAGGTTGGCCTTAACTTGCTGCAAAACTAAGGCTGGCTTTGTGCTTCTGGTTCCTGTGTGTCTACTTTTTAAGTGCTTCAGAGATAGGCATGGACCTTCACACCAACTTTATGCAGTTCTGTAATATAAATCTAGAACTTCATTACCAATCTATTGATATAGATTTCTTTTACTAATTATTTATTTACTTATTCATTTGTGTGCGTGTGTATGTGTGTGTGTGTTTACATGTGTATATCAGAAGACTATTTAGGCAGTCATTCCTGTCCTTCCACTTTATTGTGGGTTCCAAGGTCATCAGGCTTGTGCAGCAAGCACTTCACCAGCTGCATCGTCTTGCTGGTTCTTACACAGGATTCATAGTTATTAGACTGAATGCTGTGGAAGTACCTTAACTGGCCCTGGACATCCTTCTTTCAGGGAAGCAGGAGTCAGTAATCTACAGAAACCTTCTTTGCACTTAACACCTCACAGTGAATGTTTCTTGTGCCCACACAGATACAAATATGAAACAATGATTTCACCTACAAGCAACTTGTCCTCAAACAGCTTCTTGTGTATGGAAAACAGAACACAGAGTTTAAAGCCAACGCAAGACCCAGCAGGTTGTCACATGCTTATCATATGAATTGCTCTATGTTATTGCTCTATTTAGTTTTCTGTTGCTGTCATACAACAGTGATTAAAAGCAACTCAGAGAGGAAAGGATTTATATAGCTTACCAATTATAGTCCACCATGAGAGAAACCAAAGCAGGAACCTGCAGACACAGACCAAAGCAGAGACCACTGAGGCATGCTGCATCCTGGCTTGCTCCTCTGATTTGCTTAGCTACCTCTATTTTACAGCTTGGCTCACCTACCAAGGGGTCTTACCACCCACAGTATTTTATGTCATCTCTTAGTAATTGTCCAAGGAGAACATTTATCATAGACATACCCATAGGCCAATATGATGGAGGCAATTCCTCAACTGAGATTCCTTCTTCTTGGTTGTCTAAATTTGTGTTAAGTTGACGTGAACTATCCATCACAGTGATTATACAAATGGTAAATATAGGCAGGAAGAAGCTTTCCTGGATCTGTGATGTACACCATGGGTAAGTGGGTGCCTATGGCACATCTCAGAATTCCTTCCTTAGCCAGGCACTTGCCTTTGAGTCTCCTTTTTCCTCTTCAACAGAGATATGACTGAAGTTCAACCAACAGTGGGGTTTCCCTTACTTGCTCTGGTCTCAAGTCCTGTGATACTGGCTCTAGCCCATTCATATGCTGCATTAGTTACATCTACATCACTGTTATCAAAATCCAGGGGAAGAACCCAAGGGAGGAAGTCTTTGTTTTTCCCTTACAGTTTCAGAGGGTTCAGCCTGTGGTCACTTGGCCCCATGTTTATGGACAGAGTATCATGATGGCATGAATGTTGGCTGATACTGGTCTTTACTTCTTGGTGGGCAGAAAGAGTAAAGAAAAATATTCAGGAAATAGTAAGATATGATCTCTGTGACCATGCAAGCCTCATGATAAACTTCCTCCAAATAAGCCCACCTCTTACCTTTCAGTATTGCTCAATAATATAAGTCTCATGAATGCATCATCAAATTAGTCCATTGATTATGTCAGAGCCATGATGGCCTGTCTCTGGACATGCCCTCACAGACACACCCAGATGCTGTGTAAAAGTACAAACCTAGAAGTATTAATTACTTCTCTTTTACTCTGATAGACACCATGATAAAGGAAACTTATACAAGGGAGAATTCACTTATATTTATGGTTCTAGATCAGTGCTTCTCAACATTCCCAATGCTGCAGCGCTTTAATATAGTCCCTGATGTTGTATTGACCCCAACTGTAAAGATACTTTCTTGCTACTTCATAACTGTGAGTTTGCTGCTTTTATGGATTATAGTGTAAATGTCTGATATTTCTGATGGTCTTAGGTCACCCACTTAGGTGACTTAGAGGGATGAGAAGCAATCATGGCAGAGAAGCATGGTAGGAAGAATACAAAGCTCAGAGCTCACATCTAAGCAGGTAGTATAGGGCAGAGATAGAGACAGCAAACTGAAAGTAAAGTGGGGCTTTAAACTCTTGAAGCCTGTCTCCAATGGCATTCTTCATAAATCTCCCCAAACAGCACCACCAACAGGAGACTAAGAATTTAATACCAGAGCCTCTAGGAGGCATTTCCACTCAATCACAGCATTCATACAGAGTTCTTGCTTTGGTTTTAACACTGAAGCTAAGGTGCTCACAAGCACCTGTAAGTCCAGTCTGGGGCATTGAATGCCCTCTTCTGGACCTCTTGGGCACTTGTACATGTGTGATGCACATACACTCATGAAGGTACATAAACATCCACTTTACAAAGTGCTTTTACAGGCATATATGATAAAAGACCAAGCACATTTCCTGAACATGGAGTCTGGGGCTGAATCAACAGGAATCACCTCAAGTCAGAATATCTCCATTATGTGCTTGATTCATGCCACATAAATTAAAGTATTGTTCAAGTCTTTGAATGTCACTGTTCTTAGGGAATCTATAAAGAACAAAATAACTTGAGACTCAAAGAACAGCCATGTGTGGAGCTCCAAACTATGGGAACTTCATAAGTACAGCAAAATGATTTAAGTACGGGTGACTTTCTTAGTTATCCCCACTTCCTGACTCAGTGTACAGTCTTATTAACAATGATTTAAGTACGGGTGACTTTCTTAGTTTTGCCCACTTCCTGAGTCAGTGTACAGAGTTCCCACTTCCTGAATCAGTGTACAGAGTTCCCACTTCCTGAGTCTGTGTACAGAGTCTTATTAACAACGATTTAAGTATGGGTGACTTTCTTAGTTATGCCCACTTCCTGAGTCAGTGTACAGAGTGTTATTAACAATGATTTAACAACAGGTGACTTTCTTAGTTATGCCCACTTCCTGAATCAGTGTACAGAGTCTTATTAACAATGCTTATGACCTTACCTTGTCTTGTTCCACATCTAGCTCTTAACTTATTTTAACACATTTATTCTATTCTATGTCTACTATGTAGTTTGTAGCTTTTAGTTACCTCTCATTAGTTTCATATCTCTGACTTCCTCTGAGTTCAGGACGACAATCCTCATGTGCCTGACTCTTTGCCAGCATTCCTATCTTTTCCTGAAACTCTCACCTACCCCTTCCTGTCTTTGCCATTGGCCATCACATTTTGCTTTATCCAGTCATAGGGTGTCTTAAGCAGGCAAAGAAGGAAAGAAAAACACAGTGCATATCAACATTATTCTACAATGTAAGATAGTAAACTCCACACTAGCTCACCCACCTCCTGATTAGGTGACTATCTCACACTAATGTTCTCACCTCCTGAACTGACTTTTGGGAAGGCCTTCCCTTGTTACCCTTGCATTGCAGTACATGATTTAAGATCCCCTAATGTGAAAAACCCCAGAAAAACACTTGATTCTTCCAGTGGCTGATACATTCAGATTCATCTTAGAAGAAGGTTGAGCATCTCTCTGTGATGTCTAGATAGACATCATCATGTCTCTTAAAGAAAAGAATCTGAATACTTAGAGATGGAAAATTGTTTTACTGAACTAGAAGTGAATATGAGTTAGACCTCATGGCACAGTTATGCTTAGGACATTTATGGGCAATGTTGACCAGTCCCTAGGCGAGGGTCCATTGTCCTTCATATCCTAGACTACATGAAGTCACAGCTTCCCTAGGGGGTGGCAATTCATTTAGTTTAGAACTAACTTGGGAAGTGTGTGCAAACATTCAAAGAGTTCTCCTTTTCCCTTTCAATGTCCTTTGGCCCAGTTTTGTTACTCTACTGACCACTAGCTACTCCAACTGTTAGCATATTTTATTGATAATAAATGATGATGAAATTTATAGAAAAATATACATTTACTATTTAGTCAAAATCTGTGGTTTCTACAAAGTAATTTAGGCCATAGGCAAACCAAACTTCCATCAAATTTATGTCTGGATTATATAAAAAACATGGTGATATGTCAGAGACATATACAGATTTGTACTTCTTTTTCTTTCCTCAAACTTTTAGAGGAGTTGAATGAGATAGCACACCAACTAACTCACTGGGCCCCTGCTTGTTGGAATACGGAATCCCTGTTGGTGAGGGAAAGTCATAGCTTTTTCTGTTTGTCTAATTCTATGGTGGAATTCAAACAATCAGTGTGTTGTCACTAAGGAATGAGTTGGGAAAAGTTATTGATCTGTAGGAGTCATCTCTCTCACCCAAATGGGAATTGGCTCCAGTATAGCACTTATATTCCATTGTTAAATATTCTTTCAAAGTACACAGTAGAGGTGATTCACTAATTCAGAGCCAGCATAGTAACATAAGTCCTTGAATAGTCATTGTGGGCTTATAACCTGACAAATACTTAAAAACCTTTGAATTTACTGTCAATAATACTTGACTATCAAATACTCATGCCCTTTTTTAATGCAGAGTGTGTGAAAGAAATTAAATCACTAATGTGGATATACATACTGGTAGGAAATATTATACGTGGAATTGGTGAAACTCCCATCATGCCCTTGGGTATTTCCTACATAGAAGATTTTGCCAAATCTGAAAACTCTCCTTTATATATTGGTAAGTTTGAAAAATCAGACTTGGAATCATTTTTAGGAAAGCAGGATCTGGGATCATGGAAATCGATTATTGATTTGGATGCTTTGTGGCTTCCAGACAGTGAACAGAACGCTAGAGATGTGCTGGTGATCAGGATCCTGAAGTGTAGTCCTTCACAGTTGATGGTTTCTAGTCAGGTGATCAGGATGCTGAAGTGTGGTCCTTCACAGTTGATGGCTTCTAGCAGGGATATGGATGGGAAAGGACTCTTTTCTTTAAGAAGCTGCCACTGGGAGTTTGGCCATGCTCCAACGTGTAAATGGCCAACACAAACTGGACTTGGATTCCCCATTTTTGGGGAGGACACAGAAGGAGCTATATCTGAAAAGACTGGGAAGTGAATGAGATCGAGGTTCATTAAGTGAAACTCCCAATTAATCAACACAAAACAAAAATGTAATAATAGTGGAGAAAGTGATCCATGGTGGAGGTCACATGTGGTATTAGAAGAGAATCTTAGTATCAGAAAGCATCTGAGCAGAATGAAAGGCAGAAAGATTGGAGCAGGAATGAATTCAGTAGAAGTTGGATATCATGTGGGAATCATTGCGTGCAAGGTCTCAAACAGCAGGGAGTATTTCAGAGAACAAGGGAGATAAAAGAGTTTGGTATTGAGAAGTCAGGCACATAAATGAAAATTAACCCATAAAACCATGGAGAAGAAGGAAAAGAGATTCTAAAGTAAAGAGAAGGAAGGAAGTTGACAGTCATGTCTGGATTTTCTGTGGGTAGGGATACCTCAGGAAGGATTCTGAGCTACAGATACATTGGGAGATGCTAGAGGCAGTTTCAAAGAAGCCCAACGTGGTCAGAAAGGACCAAGGAAGTGAAAATCACTATAAGAAAGGTGACCAGGACAACATCAAAGAGAAGTGTTATTATGAGGACATATTCTTTCTATGGAAGACATTTTCCAGAGTGGATATTGGATGAAGCTGCAGTATAAGAAGTTTATTACAATATACTCTACTTTACAAAGAGTGTTAGTTTAATTTCTGTTGCTGTGAAAAAATGTAAATTTGGAGATAATATATTTCATTTGGGGAAAAAATGTTAAATTTGGCTTAGAATTCTACCACAAATGCAAGGTCACAGTAGCAGGAGTTTGAAACTGCTAGTCACACACGAAAGAACAGAGAGTGAATTGTTGTCTTTGCTTGTCTGGTTCTGCTCAGATGTTTCTCCACTCACACAGTTCAGAATCTCCCTAGGGATTGGTGCTGTCCAGAGTGGGCTGGGTGTTCTCATATGAAATATTTAATACTGTTATATTTTGTAAACTGCAGTATAATGTGGTGGGTGGGTTACCTTAGTGAGCTCATGCTGAAGCATCTTCTCATGAGGTACCAGTGATGCTGAAGCATCTTCTCATGACATACCAGTGATGCTAAGATGGGTCTACAATAAAATGAAGTTTACTCGAGGGCACAGGAAGGGGATTGAGACAGCAGTAGAGGCAGAGAAAGAGGGGGGACTGAGAAGGAGAAAGGGAGGTAAAGAGGGATGGAGGGAGTGAAAGAAAGAGAGAGGGAGACAAGAGGCCAGGAGAAGAGTAGAGGGGATCATTGAAGGGAAGGGAAGGGGGGAAGAGAAGAGAAGAGAAGATGCTAGCCATGAATACATGGAGGGAGAAGAGGATGAGGCAGAGAGAAAAGAAAGGAGAGAGAGAGAGAGAGAGAGAGAGAGAGAGAGAGAGAGAGAGAGAGAGAGAGAGAGAGAGAGAGGAAGAGAGAGAGAGAGAGGAATCAGAGAGATAGGGAGAGGCCAAATCGTCTTTTTTATAGCAAGAAAGGATCTTACCTGTACCTGGCTGCTGTTAGGTAACTGTTCAGCAGAGCCTGTAAGAAATGTTAACATAATAACAAATACAATCCCCTACTGATATGTTCACAGGTAAACCCATTATAGACTTTACTTCATTAAGACTCTCCTCCCAGGTAATTCTATGTTGTATCAAGTAGACAATGAAAGCCAGCCATCATAGAGACCCTCTGAAAACATGACTATAGAAGAAGCATCAAAGGGACTTACATCATGGCTTTGCTGGGATTGCTTCTGATAGTTCAGCCTTGCATTTTTGGAACATAAAAGTGCATTTGAAAGATGGTTTTATGTAAGATGGCATCTGTGTCAGCCAGATTTCTTCCCTTTTAATATACATCTATGTTAATCACTTATAAAGAGAAAAATTTATTGGGAGGTTTTGGTCTATGTAACTGGACAGTATTGTTTTGCGTCCTGTCATAAGGCAGGTCATTATGGTGGAAGGATTAGTGTAGTCAAACCATTTTGTGACTGGGAAGTAAAACAGAATGAGGAAGGGGATATGGTTCTATTCCAGATGATCTGAAGACCCATTGCCATGCACTAAATGTTAGCGGTCCATCAATCTGCAGTGGTGCCCTGGGCCATCACTGAATGTTAGCGGTCCATCAATCTGCAGTGGTGCCCTGGGCCATGCACTGAATGTTAGCGGTCCATCAATCTGCAGTGGTGCCCTGGTAAATAATTCTGTAAGAGGAGGTTCTGCGGAACATCCTATACTAAAACAATGGGAGATTTTTTTCTCAATATTGTCAGAAAACAATATAAGCACAAGTAATATTCATATATACATGTAATATACATACATATATATATACATGTATATATACATACATACATATATATATATATATATATATATATACATACACACACACAGAGGAAACATAGATACTGAGATTCGTTTCTTTATATGTTGAACATGTGAAAGTATCTGAGGTAGTAAGCTATGTAGCTCTATGGTAGAGTACCCAGCTTAGCAAAGAAAGGAAAAGAAATCTAGGATTTGAAAAAATAATCAAGTTTTTTTCTAAGCAAATTCTTTGTGTGGTAATGCAACTTTCTATCATTGTTTACTTCCAGGAATTTTAAAAGCAGGAGTGGCCATTGGCTCTTTCACTGGACTTACCCTGGGATATTTGTGTGCAAATGTCTACATAGATATTGATTTTGTGAATACAGGTAACACATGCATTTTCCTTAGACAGTACAGTCCCCAGAGTGTGGGAGAACGCTCTGGGATGCTCTTCTGCTGCCTCTTTTGATACTTAGTTATAGTATCATATTAGAGATAGTAGACCTTAAAAGAACAGAGGAAAAGATAAAATACTACCTTCTGCTTCAAAATTCAACATTCTCCATCCATGTTTCAGCTACATGTTGGTTTCAAAGATTTAATCACATAGGTTTTTCTAAATGAGGCAGTCAGAGTGAATAAAGAATGGGATCCTTCTCTTATGTGGTAATCATCAACTTACAAGTGTTTCGCGTAACTTCCAGAAATGCTTATTTACTGTTGGAAAATGTATCACAACATGCTGATGATAAAATTAGTTAATTTTCTTAATAAAAACACAGAACATAAAAAAGCAATTGCATACCATATATTTTATTTTAGAGTGTGTGTGTGTGTGTGTGTGCCTGCTGGGTCAGAGGAAGGTATCGGATCTCCAGAAATTAGAGTTATAGGCAGTGGTGATTTTTTCATGCATGTGCTGGGAATAGAACTCAGGACTTCTGCAAGAGCAACAATAACTCTTGTTCACTGAACTGTCTTTACACCCCATCATCACCCACTGTGATGTTTGGAGACCTTATTACATCATCTTAAAGGTTACTCCTTAAATACTCCTTGACTTTTTCTGACTTTTTGAAATACGGTTTTAACTATTATGCCAAGTAGCACTCCAGACTCGTTTCTTCTTACTTAATTTTAACTTCACCCAACTGGTCAACCACAGAGACATTTGCTAAAGGTCTGAATTAGTGCAGAGAAGTGGCATATGCCCATAATTTCAGCATTTAAGAAGAAACAGAGTGCCACAAGTCAAGTTTGCAAACAAGAACAAGAACAAATTGCAAATAACTAACAAATGATATACATACTTTATGATTAGATGGAATTATAATGATAAATAATTTTATACAGTTTAAATAGGAAATAATCATGCAAGCTAATGCAATATCTGTATTTCTTTACAGATAACCTGACCATAACACCCAATGATACACACTGGGTCGGTGCTTGGTGGATTGGTTTTTTGGTCTGTGCAGAAGCAAATATCATTATCAGCATCCCCTTTTTCTTCTTTCCGAAAACACTCCCAAAGGAGGGATTACAGGATAATGGGGATGGAACTGAAAATGCCAAAAAGGAGAAGCACAAAGAAAAGACCAAGGAGGAAAACCAAAAAATCTGTAAAGGCAAACATGGAGACTTTAATCTCTATTTAGTTTAAATGTGTCTGTAGTGTGTAGTCATCTGTCACTTGTGTTGAGATGAGACAGATTGTCATTAATCATCACTAATCTGTTGTGTTAGATGTCTTCCACAGTAACCACTGAAAACAACTGACATACTAGGAAACCTGACTCACCTTAAATTAGACTTTATGAAAAAATTCAAGTTAATCTGAAGACTCAATGAGCAAATGTATTTTCTTACCTCTTTAGAAAATCTCATTTTCCAGAAAATATTAGTCCAGTTGAACACACACACACACACACACACACACAAATAACCAGAAATCCAAGCTAAACATAATGGGGTCTCCTTTTTATACTATCATATCTATCATCTACAAGTAATGATGCTTTTACTTCTTTCTCTTCAATTTGAATCCCCACTATCTCTATTTGTTTTCTTACTGCTTCGGGTAGAACCTCAAGTACTATATTCAATATATATGGAGATAGTGGACAGTCTTGTCTTGTCCCTGATTTTAGTGGAATTAGTTTGCATTTTTCTCTATTTAATATACTATCAGATATTAACTTGATGTAGATTGCCTTCATTGTGTCTAGGTATGCCCTTTGTATCCCTGATCTCTCTAAGACATGAATGTGTATTTTATATTGTGAAGGCTTTTTCAGCATCAATGAGATGATGATGCAGTTTTTTTCTTCCAGCTTGTTCCTATGGTAGAGTATGTTAATGGATGTTCCTATGGTAGAGTATGTTAATGGATATTCCTATGGTAGAGTATGTTAATGGATATTCCTATGGTAGAGTATGTTAATGGATATTCCTATGGTAGAGTATGTTAATGGATGTTCCTATGGTAGAGTATGTTAATGGATGTTCCTATGGTAGAGTATGTTAATGGATGTTCCTATGGTAGAGTATGTTAATGGATATTCCTATGGTAGAGTATGTTAATGGATGTTCCTATGGTAGAGTATGTTAATGGATATTAAGCCTCCCTTGCATCCCTGAGAAGAAGCTTACTTGTACATGGTGGAAGATATTTTTCTTGTGCTCTTGGATTCAATTTTGTTGTATTTTCTACCCGAATTTTGAAGAGTTTCTAATACCAATATTCCTCAAATTATCTCACAAAATAGAAACAGAAAGAACATTGCCAAACCCATTCCATGAGATCACAGTCACTGTGATACCTAAATTATTCAAAATCTGGACACAGAAAGAGAGTTTCATCAATGTTCACAAAGGAAATTGGTTGGTCTGAAATTCTCTCTCTTTGTTTCTAGTTTGTGGAATAGATTGAGGAGTATTGGTATTAGCTACACTTTGAAACTCTGGTAGAATTCTGGTCCTGGGGCTTTTGTTGTTGTTGCTGTTTGTTTGTTTGTATTGTTAGGAGATTTTTCTGTGAGTTCTTCTATTTCTTTAGGGATTAGAGGACTATTTACATCGTTTCTCTGACCTTGATTTAAATTTGATAAGTAGAATCTATTAAGAAATCACTCTTTATATTTAGATTTTCCAAATTTGTAGAGAACATAATTTTGAAGAACTAATGATTCTTTGAATTTCCTCAGTGTCTGTTATTATGTCCCCTTTTCATTTCTGATTTTGTTAATTTGGATTCTCTCTCTCCCTTTCTCTCTCTTTCCCTCTCTTTCCCTCTCTTTCATTTAGTTTAGCTAAGGGTTTATCTAGCTTGTTGATTTTCTTGAAGAATCATTTCCTGGTTTCATTGCTTATTTGAATTGTTCTTTTTGTTTCTAACTTATTCATTTCAGCCCTAAATTTTATTTTATTTTCTGCAATATGCTCCTCCTTGTGTGTTCATTTCTTTTTGTTCTAGAACTTCAGGTGTATTGTTAAGTTGATTGTTAAGTTGATGGTGTGAGATCTTTCAAATTTCTTTATGAAGGCACTTAGATGTATGAATTTTCCTCATAGCCCTGCTTTTGTATCCCATAGTTTAGGTATGTTGTGCCTTAATTTTCATTGGATTCTAGAAAGTCTTTAATTGACATCCTTATTTGTTCTTTGTCCCAGTGCTCATTCAGTGGAGAGTTGTTCAGATTCCATGAGTTTGTAGGCATTCTATTGTTTCTGTTCTTGTTGAAGTCCAGCATTAATCCATGGTGATTTGATAATATGCAAGGATTTATTTCAGTCTTCTTATATCTGTTGAGACTTGCTTTGTGACTAAGTACATGATCAATGTTACAGAACATTTTGTGAGGTTCTGAGGATTTTTCAAATGCATTTGTTGCTGTGAAGTGCTTATGAGATGATGAGGTTGTTTGGGCTGCAGCATGATTCCTTAGCTGACAGCTTATCCACTAGATCATCAAGGAATGATTATCAGTGTCTGAAATCAATCTTCATGAAAATGAATTCCTTGCAGCCTCTAAAGGGTAGACTAGTCAGTTCCTAACAAATACAGGACATAATAGAAGGGAAGGACAGAAAAATAAATCAAAGTGTGTGGAGACAGATATAATCTTATTTTCTTATTTTTTTATGGTAAAATTGTTGTCTGGTAGTTATATAGCCAGTATATGTCACTTACAGAAGTGACTTAAAACAACGATATTGAACTTTAGCCCACAGGGGTAAAGATTTATCAAACAATTTCTGTCACAGCACGGAATCTGTGAGATTTTAGGAGAACTCTAGACAAAAATGCAATGCCAAGTTGACTTGGTGATCTCTACATGCTCTTGTTTCAGATTTCCTTCCATTAATGAAGAACCTCTTCTGCAATCCAATTTACATGCTTTTTCTCCTTGTCAGTGTGCCCCAGTTCAATGCACTTTTCAGTATATTTATCTTCCTGCCTAAGTACCTGGAACAGCAATATGGAATATCATCTGCAGATTCAATTTTTCTCTTGGGTATGTAGTTTCATTATTTCTCCAGTAGCACTCTTGAAACAAAGACATTGTCTTAGTTAGGGTTCTACTACTGTAAAGTGATAGACACAATGACCCAAGCAACTGTTGTAAAGCCAAATACTTAAAGAGCTTCAGAGTTTCAGTCCATCATCACCATGGAAGGAAGAATGGAAACATCCAGGCCCACATGGTGCTAGAGAAGGAGCTGAGAGTTCTGCACCTGGACCTACCTGTGATCAAGAGAAACTTACTCTTCCTCACTGGGCAGCATTTCAAAGCCCACCCCCACAGGGATGCACTTCTCCCAGCAAGGCCACTCCTAATCCAACAAGGCCACACCTCCTATTAGCTCCAGTTAATATGGGCTAACCATATTCAAACCATCACAGACATGACAGTAGAATCCTCACAAGCAAGATAAAGAGTAAGATAAAGAGGAATCCAGACTGAAATCACTGGGATTCTATATCTTTCTCCCAGTATTTCACATCTTGGCTTCAATTATTGCTTTCCCCTGTTGATTTAGCCACACTCTGTTTTTCCTGTTAGTACACTAAACCCAGCTCTCCTACTTTACTCTTGAAAACTACAGATCACAGACAGCTACCAATTACATTATCTACAATTCTCTGAAAGTCCAAGTCTCAGTCAGATATATAAAAATAATGCAATGGTATTGAGCTGCAAAGGATAGTTAAATTCTTCCATGCCTGATCCTGGTTTTGTGTGAATCCACCCTATGAAAACTTTTCCCTTAACTCTTCATTTTTATCTCACCTCCTCCTCCTCCTTCTCTGATTTTGTGTGGGAAGGAGAGTCAGGGAGTAAGAATATTGGACAATATTAACAATGCATAAAATGTTCTACACTTATTAAATGGGGACTCAGCAGCAACCTGCTAAACCACCCAGAACTGAGTCAAATTCCCAACATACAAAGTCAAAAGAACTACATGAAACACCTAATATCATAAATGTATATATGTGTGTACAAATGAATGTGAGTGTGTGTGGGGGGAGACAGAGAGAGAGATTTATAAGATGTTTAAAACCTGTGGCAAATAATTAAACACTAGTATTTTTTTAAGTGACTTGATAGGCATTTGAAAACTTCTTTTCATGTAACATGTGAGTGAATAAGGGTTAAGATCATTGTATATTAACAGCTAAATAAGTTCTTAATAAGATGTATTAGATAAACTCATGACAGGTTTTTATCTTCTCACTTTTATCAATACTATTTTACTTGCAATTTTAGGTCTTTACATGTTACCTTCAGTATGTCTTGGATATTTAATTGGTGGTTTGATTATGAAGAAGTTCAAGATTACTGTAAAGAAAGCTGCATACATAGCATTCTGGCTATGCCTGTATGAGTACCTTCTGTCTTTTGTTAGCTATATGATAACCTGTGATAATTTCTCAGTTGCTGGCTTAACTGTCTCTTATGAAGGGTACGTTGTTTCCTAATTAATATCATAATATTTTTTACAGTTCCTAGTTAATTTTCTTCATGAATTGAATATAACCAAACCATTTTGTTATTACTTAATAGCAGTGATCCATGGTTACCTTACATTTTCCTTCCATCCATCAAGTCTATAGCTTCCTGCAGAAGTTGTAAGCTTACTAAAGACATCTGAGGACTACTAGTGAGGAAGTTTATGATTCAATAGGCATATGGTGGTTGTTATGGTGATATTCTAGTTTTCTTTAAAGTGTAACAAAGGAAAATAACTTAAAGCATGGTAGCCTAAAGCATTAAAAGTTAACTATATACATCAACAGGCCTTTGTGGCTTTATACAATGGGCTCAAATTTAGCATAATTGAACCTAAATACATGTTAATTCTATTAATGTATGTATTTTTATATGGCACTGGAGTAGTTATATCTCATGTACTCTGTAGTTCTCAAGTTTGAGTTTCAAGGGATGTCTGGTCATACTGTGTATTAGCATGGGAAATTTAAATCTTATTTTATGACACAGTTATATAATCAACCAATCAACCAATCAGTTAAAATGAAATAGAACATAGATTTGTAGGTTCCTTTCAAAGGTTTAGGGAGATTAACTAGTATAAAAGGGCTTTCTGAGTATGTAAGAGGACCAGAGTTTAGATCCTCAGAATCTGTGTAAAGCTTGACATGGTAGAGAATCTGTAATCCCACTGTTCTTACAGTGAACTGAGTGGCACAGGCATGAAAACCTGAATGTTCATCTGCCTACTAATCTGATATTTGCTGCAGTGAACAACAGGAGAGTCTGTCTCTAGCAAGGTGGGAGAGGATCTTCTGGCATCCAAATTCACAGTGTTGTACAATGTGCTTATATACACACAGATACACACACACACACACACACACACACACACACATGACAGAAAGAGACAGAGAGAGAAACACAGAGTCACAGAGACAGTAAAAAATTAAAACTAAATTGAATTAAAAATAAGGAGTAAAATTCATTTCAAATTCTTAAGAATTGTAAGATGTGAATAATTTCAAATATAAAATTATGAATGCACACACATATGTATGCCTATATATGTACATATATGTATTAATTATATATATATATGTATATATATATATATATATATATATATATATAATAATTTGGTTCTGTTTTAAGACCAGAAATTTTCCATTTACTTTGCACACACTGAGCCCATCTCCAGTCATGCTGACTCTGCATGGTGTTTGAGTAGCAGGATTTGATTACATCCTCTAGAATCCCACCTTTTTTCTGTTTCAATGTAATTTTCATGGTTGAGTACTTTAAGATGAGCATGTGTAATTAGTGAAACACTCTGTTTGGGATCTAAATACAGCATCTATCTTATAAATAGAAATTGTAGGTGTTGTTCAGTTCAGCCTTTTTTCATTATTGTCTACCATATAGATCAGTGAGAGACTAGCCCTCTTCAATTTAGCTCTGACAGACTGGACGTTTCCGTAGGGTAGACACTTTATGTTTGGTTTTGAAGTAATTATAAAAGGTAGTCATGGAATCACTGGAGCAGGTAACTTATGTGTCAAAAACACAGTATAGGGACCACATGCTGCTATATGGATGATTTCTGTTTCTGTTCTGGGACAGAAGATGAACTGTGATGAGATGTTTCCCTCTGGCTCTCTCTTTCTTTCTGTTTCAGTCTCTCTGTACCTCTCTTTCTCTGCCTGTCTCTCCCCTTTCAATTCCTCTGAATGTGTTCATTTGCATGCACATGTGAGAGTGAAGAGATGAAAATAAAGTGCTTGAGTAGGTTTTTCAGTATCTGTAACATCATTTTAAACCATTTCAGAGTTCAGAGCCCTCTGCATGTAGAGAACGAGGTTCTTGCTGACTGCAACACAAGATGTAGCTGCTTAACGAACACATGGGATCCGGTGTGTGGGGACAATGGCCTAGCATACATGTCAGCCTGCCTTGCAGGCTGTGAGAAGTCTGTTGGAACCGGAATTAAGATGGTAAGAATCCTTTCAGTGTTTAGGCTGACATTTTGTATTGCATTAACATGTGCTAAGACCTAAGCCTACATCTTCTAAAGAGAAAAAAACGTAGTCCTTACTTAAATTAGATTAGTATTCTTTGTGAATAATTCAATTTATTCTGTATACATATATTTGACCTTAAAATTCCAAGATGCTATGTAAAACCATGATGCAGTCTGAGTATTATTTCATAATTTCAAACAGTTGAGATTATTACTCAAGTATCTGAGTTAAAATGCTCTGGGCAGGTTGAAATGATAACTTAGCTATAAGGAGCACTTGCTGCTCTTTCAGAGGGCATGGTTAGTTCCCTGAACACAAAAGGGGCAGCTCTCAACTCCAGCTCCAGGCCATGTGACACCTTTTGCCTTTATTGTTTAAATAAACTTCCTTCCTTGGATACACTATTTATTAGTAAGCACCTAACTATTCCATCAACGTTCTGAAATACAGGTTGTTTTAGTACTTACTATTATGTTAATACAAAACAAGCCTTAGTTATTTATTTATTTATTTTAAAAAATTATGTGCAGGCTAGATAGTTGGTTCTGTGTTGATAGCCATTTGCCAACAAGTCTTATCACCAATTTAATCCTGGGATCCACATAGTACAAAGAGAGAACTAACTTAATTTTCGACTTCTATAAGCATGTGATGGCAAACACATGTCCACATATAGATACACACACACACACACATTCAAGCATATAAATATATACATTCACACACACACATTCAAGAAAAATCAAACAAATAAATAAAATACAGTGTTTATTCAGGAAAACTGAATTTTTGCAAATTTTCTCCATATATTGAGAAAATACCAATTATTTAAATCCATATATTTATATGTAATGATAGAATTCTTAGATAGCAAAGGAAAGATGAAAATAAATGGGAAAAGAGTCTGCTATTTTAATTATTTAGTGTTTTTTTATTTAATGGTGTTAGTGCTGAAACTCAGGTCCATATCCAGACTAGGTGAATGATCTCCCTTGCCCCAACTCTCAATTTTGATCCAGCTGGCTTTGTAGAAAATAATAGTCACTCCACAGATGTCATGGAGACCTATTTTTGATCAGTATTAAGTCTTTTTTCCAATAAAGGCACTTGGAGTCATGCTTCCAAGGAGCCCAATACTCAACCATAACTTAATTAGTTGATCCTAATATTGTCTTCCTTATGTAGGACATTGTTTTGTTTTGTTTTTTGACAGGTGTTTCAGAATTGCAGCTGCATTCAGTCATCAGGAAACTCATCTGCAGTCCTAGGGCTGTGTAACAAAGGTCCCAGCTGTGACAGCATGCTGAAGTACTTTATATTCATTTTAGTAGCTGGCAGTTTCATCTTCTCAGTAGCATCCATACCTGGGTACATGTTTTTTCTGAGGTAATAAGAAACTCCTTCATTGAGATTTCAATCTGTTCTTCTTCATAGTGTGTGTGCACACGCTCATATATGCAGGCACTTGTGCATGTGCATGACTATGTGTCTCTGTGTGTGGTGGGAGTGTGCATGGTTTAGGCTCCTGGTTCCTTTAAGTAGGTCAAAAGGCAATGCTGGGGAATCAGCCCTCTCTTTTCATCTTGATTCTCAGAGAAGGTCTCTCTTGTTATCTCTGCTGCTGTGCTGCCTGTGGGTCCCAGCCTCCCTGGTGCCCACGGTCCGAAGCAATTCTGATTGATCCTCCCATTTCACTGTGGGAATGCCGGGGTTACAGATGCCTGCCTGCCTGCCCACTGAATGGGGCTTTTATTTTTTTAATTTTTTAAATGTTCTGGGGATTGAACTCAGGTCAAGACTTGATTTCCGCACTGAGTCACTCCACAGATGTCATGTTTGATCAGTATTAAATCCTTTTCCCAATAAAGGTCCTTGGAGTCATGCTTCCAAGGAGCTCAATACTCTACCATAACTTAATCAAGATTCTAAGTACTGCTTTACCAAACACTGATAAATTTACCAATAACTCAATGTTTTCTAGAACTTTCCTCCTGTCCTCTCCTACTTTCTTCCTTTGTTAAGGATAAATGAATGGATGTCTTGTTTTAGAATATGAGAGTAGTTGCCTAGCTCTCAATTCCTATGGCTCCACTAACTGGCTGGCAGAGAGTGAAACTGTACAACGGAGGGTTTAGTTCATAGGTTGATGATCAGATAAAAACACCAAGTATCGCTAGAGAATAAGATGTAAGATTTACTCTTACAAGGGAAGATCATTTTGCTGTCACATCTGTCACCCCATCACCTTCCAGGGAGATTCAGTTGATGGGGCTAAGTTGCAAAGCTGCATTCTCAGTTGATAAGGAAGATTTTTCCTCATAGAGGAGGAGGATCACAGGAGAAGGGCATATGAGCAACAGAACTTTCCTGTTACAACCTCCAAACAGATGGTCTCACACCTACTGCATGCCTGTTTGCACTTCCACCCCTAACTCACATTCATAATTATCTTACTTTCTGAAGTTTCAGCCAGATGTGAAAATGTGGCTTATTGAAACTTAAATTATGATTATTTAAAATACTTTGTATAAAAGGGAATGTATGTGATTAGCATGTACTTCTGGTGTGTGTACATGTGTGTGTGTGTTTGAATACCATGACATGCAAGTTGAAATGAGAATACAGCTCACAAGAGTTGGTTTCTTTCCATTGTGTGGGTTCTAGGTGTTGAACTCAGTTTATCAAGCTTAGTGGCAAGCAACTTTACACATTGAGCCATCTTGGAGGTCCCAATGTATGATTTCTTGATGTAATGAAGTTAAGGCCTTTTCTATTTTTTAAATTTCTTTCCTCATTTTTGCTGAGTTTGATAATTGTGATATAAATGTTAGATGATATAATGCTACTATTTTCACACTATCATTACTCTTCTAGTCTATTCTATTTTCTTGAAATTTTTCATGGAATTGCTTCCAAAATGAAATACTAATAGTTGAATATATTATGCTTTTCTTACCCAAGGGTGTATTGTTAGAAGAAGACCACATTTTGATATGGCTTCCATATTCCTAATCTATAAGAATATTTTCAGGTTTTATTAATTCTTTCTCTGTCTGTGGGAACATCCTTACAATATTTTCAATTCCTATATAGCATGTTATCTTTTTTATCAACATGATAAAATGCCTGGCAAGAAACTTAAGAAAATAAATGTTAATTTCTTTTGTGGTTTCACAGGTTTGGGTTGGTGGTTATATGTATAGCACACTGATTCTTATGGCATTCAGAAAACTACTCATCTAAGTTAGCAGACAAGAACTAACTGTTAAAGTCCTCAGCCTTTATAAACTACCACTGTCATTGGGAGGATGCTAGGGCACATGTGGATTTGCATGATGTACTTTTATGTATGCATGTATATATTGCATATGTATGTATGCATATATTTTTCAGGTTTATCAAGTCTGAAGAGAAGTCACTTGGAGTTGGATTACATACATTTTGCACAAAAATATTTGGTATGAAGAATTTCCCAAACATATCAGGCCAATATTAAATATTTAGTAAACCAATAGATTTTCTCTGAATACAAAGATTGCAACTATACTGTCAACCCAAAACACACCTCTTATGTTAAAAGGATGAGACAGGTTGTTCTTAAATCAAACATGAGTAAATATAACATAGGAGCACAGATTTGGGACATCCAAGACAGTGATAGTTGGTGATGTTTGTAGTTAGAGAACAAAGAAATGAATGAGTAGGACTTTTGTCAAATGTATCAGTGAAGACCTCAGGTAGGTTGGTTACAGCAAGCATGGAATCCTGTGTTTGAGCTGTAGGCTCAAACGCTATCTGTTGGCATTCTCAGTGTTTGTGTGGGTAGAGCTTAGGGCCTGTTAAGTCAATACAACCCAAACTACTTCGTATGATAGTCAAATGAATAATAAGATAAGAAAAACCAATGGGCAATGAATGATCAATAAGAGAGATAAAGGTACTTGTCTCTGGATCTGTGATATCCCAACTGTCCACATCCAGAATGTCCCATGATCTAGGAGCATTAGCAACATAGGTGTGTTCTGCCCACTTTATCTGAACTTCAGTATACAAGCCCTTCTGTTTGGAACTGGCTACTTGTGACTAGTCTGAGAATGAAGTAACTATAGAGGTGAAAAATGTTTTGTTTGTTTTTAAATAACTTACCTGAACTTAATTACTCCTTTTTTAATTTAGTAGATTCAAAAGTAAAATGAAAATAAAATAGTGGTGTTAGATTAATAGTAAACCATAACAAGATATTAGGTTAATAAACCAAACATATTTGGTTAACCAAGATATTTGGTTAATAAACCATGACAAAATTCATGAGGTTCATGATTATGAACTCAATGAACAATTTCTTCACAACTTATGAATAGTTTGCATTTGTTTTGATCTAGAAAATTTATAGTAACTTATAATTTCTAAAGTATGAATAATTAGATTCACTATTTATTATATTGACTTTTTAAATAGGGAAATTGAAGTATTTCCAAATAAAAATGAACATATCTCTCTCTGTTCTTTCTTCCTGTCAATGAGCTGATTTTCTTCTGTCTTCATTTCAGCTTCCACACTGGCACTTTTTTACTTTGGAGCTTTGATAGACAGAAGTTGTTTACATTGGGGAACTCTAAAATGTGGCGAGAAAGCTGCATGCAGGATGTATGATATAAATAGTTTCAGGTAAAATAACTTTGAGACCTAATTTTATAGTGCATAAGATGTCTCTGTCCCTATTTAGCATGCTCTTGAGTGAAAACATTAACTTGGCTTCATTTTCAGAATTGGTATGTATGATATAACTTCATTATTTATGTTTTAATATTTTCCATTTTCCCAAAGGATACACAACACACACAAACACACATACACACACACATATATATATATACATATATGTATGTATATATGTATATATATATATATATATATATATATATTTGCACATACATATATACATGACTGAATAGAGGGTGTCTGGATAGAGGCCCTAGAGAGGTTGGGGAGAGCTACATCTTGACCTGTACCAGCATAGCAGAACAATGGAGATTAAAAAAAAATACAGCAAGATACATACAAAGACATGGACCAATGGTGCTGTATGTGGGAACAAAATCTCTTAGCTCCTAAGATCCAATATTTATTCACAGAGAGGAGGGACTCTCTTTCTGCTCCTACCATCCTATATTTATGCACAGAGAGGAGAGACTCTCTCTTTCTGCTCCTACCATCCTATATTTATGCTCAGAGAGGAGGGACTCTTTCTTTCTGCTCCTACCATCCTGTATTTATGCACAGAGAGGAGGGACTCTTTCTTTCTGCTCCTACCATCCTATATTTATGCTCAGAGAGGAGGGACTCTTTCTTTTTGCTCCTACCATCCTGTATTTATGCACAGAGAGGAGGGACTCTCTCTTTCTGCAATGATAAGGATGACAGAGTCTCAACACATTGAGGTAGCATATATTCTGGTATTTGAGCTCCTGGAAAGTCCACAGAACTCTTCTGCTTGGAGCCAGGCTAGAGGAGAATCCTCAAATGTTTGTATTACCCCTTCATCTTGAAAAATTTATGCTGATAGCCACCTGTAATTCCAGTACCAAGGGCACTGTGCACACAGACAAAACACCCATACACATAAGAGAAAATTATCTTTTAAAAAAACACTACAGCATCCTAACCTTACTGATTGTTATCTACAGCTGTTTAGTTAAAGCTGACATTATGAAACTTCCTCGATGTAAACTTTGTAAATGACTTAATCTCTGTTTTTAAGTTGGTTTTTTGTGCTGTTATTTGGTTTGGTTGTTTATCTGGTGCTAGGAGCTGAACCCTGGGTTCTTGATGCATATATTTACCAGTGAGAGATGCCTGATCCAATAGCTAACTCCTAATTTCTCCACTTTATAAGTCACCATGTGGGTACTGTGAATGGAACTGGGCTCCTCTAGAAGGAGCCAGTGCACTAAGTCCTGAACCATTTCTCTGACACGACAA
>NW_022196903.1:135553652-135619936 GCF_008632895.1 Mastomys coucha | reverse complement strand
AAAATAGCATACTTAAAAAAAAAAAAATACATTTGGGAAAGAGAAGTCATACAGGTCTAGTCCAAGACAAATTTTAAAAGTGTTCTGAAAATTTTTGAATTGAATTTTAAATATGACAGAACAGAAAAGAGTAAAACAATTTTAAGTTTGGGAAAGCTTGTAAGCAATAGAACGTCTCAGGGACAGTACAAAGCACATGCCAGGTACACCTAGACAACCTTCTGCTTACAAGCTGATCTGAGGGAAAGACTGAAAGGAATCTGCCGTTTGGAAATGAGGAAATAGTAGGGAAGACGGCAAAGAGAACTTTGGTTTTCTCTGTAAGACATCTGGAGAGAAACACCATCCTAAGAGTGACCTGACTCACCTGGGCTTCTTGCTCTCTTCCCATTCACACCCCATGGTTCTAGCCTACTCTGAACTGGCTCCTTGTATTTCACACGTTCTTAGTCAGATCACTTCACACTGTTTTTTTGTTTGTTTGTTTGTTTGTTTTCAACTATTTGTAAGATGTCTTTTCTTCTGCCCCATTTTGTTCAGGTTAAACTCCATTGTTTCTCTGAAGTAAGGTACACTATACCTTCCTAATTCATGAATAAATAAAAATAGCACTTTAAAAAAGCTATGCCGAGTCCTGTAGATAGAACCTATCTTCAGAACCTCCTACTATCTACATTTATCAGCCACTTCTCTCTAGAAAAGTCAGAGAGGACCCACTGACTGCACTTAGTGGTTAGCTGCCCGTGAATACAAGTCGGCTCAGTAGAGGGTTAATGGTACAAACCTACTAAGAGCGGCTCTGGCCACACATAGAAATAACTGGACCCGTTACCCTCAAGGAGCAGGAGACCAGTGCCCTGTCCCGCTTAGATCAAGGGATAGCCAGTTCTGGGTGGTTTCATGCTTTGACTCAGAGACCTTATCCACATGGTTTCCCTCCGGGCTCAGTGCTGCATAGGCAGCAGTCACTATCATTATAGGGAAAGAACTGTGGCTTCCCTGCTGTCCCACCCCCAGGCTTCATGCCAGATGCAGCATCTTGAGCTAGACTCTGGCTGTTTCCTTGCTTGCCCTCTAGGCCAGCAGGTCCAAGGAAACAAAAGGAGAAATTGTTTTTATGTAGGGTGCACTATGCTCCTTGCTCCTAAAACCCCTCAGCCAGATGGACTCATGCCGATTTCTAGGTATGTTCATCAATGGTATGTTTCCGGATGAACACTATACTGAGAATACATGTGAGATGAACGTGCTGCCCATGTCCCTTCCTCCAAGTGGGTATGGCTGTGGTATCTGACATTCCATTCCTAGCACAGCATGCCCATAAAAACAATGTGGAAGGACTCAAGTACTGTCAACTTATTTGTGATGGATAAAGTTCCAGCTGCCAGGACAGCCCCACCATAGTGGACTGTAACCCGGATGTATGAGAGAATTATCCCTCTCTTTCTTAAACAGATTTTTTGGGGTCTTTTATCACAGTGTCAGGAAAATAAACTAAGACATTTCTTAATTTATTCTCCATCTGGAAAAAAATTAATCATACTTCTAAACTGTTATAGCTGAAGTCTTAAGCAACTATTTAAGCATCTATATACTGTACAAATACTTTCCCTATGTAGAAACAGAAATAAGCATTGAATCTATTTTTATGCACTCTACCAATTTCTGCCTAAAGAACGGTGCCACTCACTGTGTGTTGGGTCTTCTCATCTCTATTAATATGATCAAAATAATGTCCCGTGAACATGTTTACTGGGCCGCATTACCCACACAGGCCTTCACTGGAACTTCTTTCCCAAGGATTCTAGATTGTATGAAGTTGACACTATTCATATTTTACTCTAAATATGTTGAGAACATGAAGAAATATGATCATAGTTATTTATAAGTAGGCATATTTAAAAAATACCTATTACACAAACATGGTAAGTGCAGAAACTTTAAGGTATATTTTATCCAATTTACAAAGAAAACATGCTTATAACTGTATACAGGTTATTCTGCAAAATCTTCTAAGAATGGTGAAAGGGAAAATTAGCTAATCTATTTCTGGAAGCTGTGTACTCTTCATGATTTAACTGAACAAGTGCAGCAAATGAAAATAGTGTGGGCTAAAGAATGACATCAGTTCATTCCCCACAACCCTTATTTGGGCAGATTGTCCAACTCAGATGTCCAGAATTCAAGACCACAAACCCACATAGAAACATATTCATACACATAATTATAAGTAATTTTAATATTATCAAATAAATTGGTTATTATACATGAAAAATTAAGCATGAAAATTAAAAATTGAATCTACTAATATATAAAAATGACTAATATTAATATTTTAGACACCCAGAGATTTCAATATCACAAAATCTATTGGTTTAACACAGCATACAGAGGCTGAAAAGAAAAGAAAAGATGAAAAGTGGCTCTGCAATGTTTTATGCATATGTGATCAAACTTTGAGCAAATAAAACAGAGTTCTGTTAACCTGATATAGGGTTTTATAGACTCAGAACAGGCAATAATGGCAGAAGAGGCATGGTGGTGGAGTGGGAGGAGACTGGTCATCTTGTATGCTTTGCCAGGAAGCTCCTGGTACTAGAAACCAGAGGGTGGTGTTCACATTCGTGGTGAAAATTCATTGTTGTCTAAACCTTTCTAAAAATGTCTTCATAGAAACACCCAAAGATGGATTTCTATAACGATCCTAAATCTAGTGAAGTTTGACAATGAAAATTAGCCATAACCCAAATGAAGAAAATACATTAAAATTTTATGATGGAAAAATTTCAACATTTTAACAAAAAGAATCAGATTATATAAAATACATGGAGAAAACAATCATTTGGTTTTTTTACAGGAATAAATAATCTGTAAGAATACACAAATTTAGCTTTCACTGAACATATTAAGATGTAATGCAGATGAGTTCTCTTCAATAGGCGCATCTACCTTGGGTTGCCAACAGCACTGAGAGGATTGAGCTTTCTCCCTGCCTTCTTCATTCTAAGACTTATGAGGAAATTCCAATTCCCTGAGGACACTGACTCTTCAGAAACTGAACTTGTAGAGATGAAGCTCATAGAGAAGGAAGAAGATTGCACAGATGAGCACAGAAGTCCTAATGTCGAGAGTGCTGAAGAACTGAAAATTAAGCTGTAATGAGTTTCCTACTGTGCAAGGCCATGAACAGAATGCACATTTCACTTCCTGTGAATCATGCGAGGTACTCTGGCTTATCCTTAAGGGCCTCAAAAATTATTTTTACTCATTATAAAACTATTTACTACAGTGTAGCGCTTAAGATTTTCCTAGGGAAGACTTGTATGGCAACCTCCATACTGAACTTTATAGCTGCCTTCATTTTCAAACATTTCCTCTTTTAGCTCAGTCAGGGGAAGAGTGTGTCTCTACACATCTTCAAATAGATTTGAAACTTTCCTATTTCAAATGTACTATATTACTTTTTAATTACACTTCAATGCTACAGGCACTGAGAGCTCAAAACATGCATTCTGGCAGTGCCACATTAAAATATGACACATTAAGATGTGCCACATTTGTTTAGATTTATCCTTTGCATGTGCAAGATGCCTGCATATGATGTTATCTTTTTATGAGTGGTTAACGCTCCTTGTTTTATTAAACTCACAGTGCTTCCAAGACTAGACATCTCCCTCATGTGTCTCCTCCTGGTTTTAGTTCCTTTTTTCTTTACTCCTTTCACATAGTTGATCACTTAGTTCACATCACTGAAAACTTTAATCAATTAAAAATCATGTAGCAAAGATGATTGGAACTCATTTTTTCCTAGCAATTCAATGCTGGTCATGAAACTCTTCCTTAAAATCAAGAACGGGATAAAAGTAGTCCTTTCAAAGGCTCCTTGTAGAGGTGGGCTGTATCTCAGAGGGACAGTGATTCCCTAATACATGTGAGGCCTTGGGTTCAACCACAAGGTAGAGTAAAGTACTGATAAACAAACAACTAAAAATGAAATAAAAATGAAGTAAGACTGGGTCCATTATCAGATATTCTGAAAAGGCTAATTCTCATATTTGGGGGGCTTCTTTGGCTCAGTGTTCACACTATTCATGTGTCCACAGAGGAAATGGCTATTAAATTTCAAAATCATCTTAGAGTCAAACCTTTAATAAGGGACCAGCTAGAATGTTCAGTGGACAGAACTGTATGCCACCATGCCTAACAAGCTGATGATGTCTGGGATCAACACTCCTGAAAGGAAAGATTAACTCTTGCAAGTTATCCTATACTTTCTAGTCCTGTGTTGTGATATACACACCCTACCACAAATAAAGATTAACTGAAAAGAATTTTAAAAATTTAAGATTGAATTTTACTACACTATTATAGTAAAATTAATGAACTTGAAGGAGTTAATAAACTTGAAGGTACACATTTATAACAAAATCACGTTGTGGTTGTTTGAATGAGAACTGTTCCTTCTAGGTGCGGGGATTTAGATATTTGGATTCCAGTTAATAGTTCTGATTGGGTAGGGCTAGGCTTGTGCCCTTAGAACAGGAGGTAAATCACTGGGGTGGCACTGAGAGTTAAAAGCCTCTCCCTACTGCCAGTACACTCTCTGCTTTGTGTTTTAGTTGATGATGTGAAATCTCATTTAGTTGATGATGTGAAATCTCAGCTCCCTCCTCCAGTCACTATACCTGCTGCCTGCTGTCATTGCATCTTGTTACTCCAATCCCTCTGGAGACATAAGTCAAAATAAACGCCCTTTTATATGCGTTGCTTTGTGGATTGTTACCACAGTGGTGAAAAGTAACTGATACCAAAATCATCTTATTTGATAACTGATAAAGGACAAAGAGATTATTTTATGGAAAAACATGCCTTTTTTGTTTTAGAGCTGTGGCTAAAGATAGTAGAATGAAGAGAAAAAAATATATATATATTACAAATTTATGAAATGATAAATCATACATATATAAATTACATTTATACAATATAAAATATGTTCTAATATGCATAATGTATTAAGTATATAAAGTGAAATAAATCCCTAAAGATCAGGAAGATTAAGGAGGAAGTAAAGGGTGGAGGTCATTATACTATGTTTATTTATGGACAGTTAAGTGAGAATATCTACAAGATGGAACAGAATGAAGGCAAGTACAATCTCTATACCTCTTTGTGCCAGCCATATTATCCATGGGAGGGCTAGGGTGACAGATATTTGAAGCAAATCCACTTCCAAGAAGGAAATTTGTACTAGGTTCACTCTTCCAAAGGTCTTAGGCCATGATCACTTGGCCTTGCTGCTTTGGGCTGGTGTCTATGCAGCAGCACTTTGGGGAATAAACTCATAGGAAGGAAGCTGCTGCCCTTACATTAGATGAGAAGAAAAGAGAAAAGTATTGGAGGGACCAGGAGCCTAGACCTCTTCCAATGGTTTATGATCATTCACCCAAATTCCCTCTCTAGACTCCACCTCTTAACGCTTCTACCAGCTTTCAACAGCTGAAGACTAAGATTTTAACACATGGGCTATTGGAGAATACTCCAACCCTATAAAACAGCAAAAAAAGGAAGTAGAGAACCCAACTGAATGGCTTTCTGCAGCTATCTTCCAGTTGTTATGATTTCCTGAATTAGTGAGTTTGTAATATATATATATATATATAACAGTTTGGTGGAGATTTAGAGATGGCTCAGAAGGTTGTACCATGTGCTGCTCTTGTTCAGGATCTGAGTTCAGCTCCCATCACCTGCATTAAGAGTCTTACAAGCATCTGAGACCCCAGCTCTGAGTGATCTGATGCCTCTGACTTCCCAGGTGTTCCCATGTATATGCCCATTGCCTGGGAATCACCTTTATGAAGGAGGTAGTCTTCCAACTTAGAGCACATGTCCTTCCTTAATACCTCTTGGTAGGGAAAACAGTCTAGGAAACGCAGGCATTAGAGAGATTAGGAATTTTTCATGGCGTCCATGAGGTCTGTAGAAGTGGGTTATTCTCATCAGATTCTGGTCATTGTACAGTAGACAGATGTAGAGGAGAGGAGGAGGGGAGAGCCAGGGAGACCTGCTGGTGAATCAGTTTACCATTTAGCATTGTTATGTGTTTAAACTTGACAGAATACTTAATAGTTTGCCATTGACTGAGCTATAACCCCAATGCAACCAACATTTCACGAAGCTAAAAAGTCAACTTCATAAACACAGAGGCTGAAAAATTAAATAGAAAGGGAAGGAGAGGCAATCTATGTATCTTGTTGGTCATGGCAAAGAACTGAGCTTGACAAGCTATGTTCTATGATGTGGGCTTGTTAGCACAGTTGAGTTCACTGCAAAGGAATCAGAGATGTTTGCAAGATCACAAGTGATTGTGTCCAGACCATTGTGAGAGAAAGCAGGAAGAACAAAGACCTGCACATTTGTCTTTCAATTTAATTTCTTTTATGTGCTTGGATTTTTCTTCAACACATATAAACATGATTAGGAACAGTTTTTCAGCAAGAAATATGTATAATTAATAAGTAGTATCCTTTATAGAAGAGGAAGAAACTGAGTCCATCATTTATTGGATCTTGATATCTAAATTGTTACGGGAGTGGGGCTGTCCGACTAGTGAAGACACATCTCTTTGATTCCTATAATGGCTATTTTTGGTGGAAAATTATTAGTTGTCATCAGTGTCTAGAAATGAACCTTCTTTTTCACAATGCTGTTTTTAAGACCAGGGGAAAACATTCGCAGTGTTTTATACATAGAATAACTTTTTCAATTTACGACACAGTTCATAATACAGCAGGTATGGAAGCTCCAGATACATTTTCATAACAATGCTTATTCTTCAGGCTTCACTTTGGTGGCCTTACATTTCATTTTTCAAATATGTGGAGACTCATTAATGAATAATCCATATTAAAAGTGTGAGGCATTCTACTACAAAACCTTTAGGTTCCCATGTACACAGGTGTCAGGAATGAATCCTTTTTACCTCACAGTTTGAGGTTCAGTCCATTATCATCAAGGCAGGAAGCATGACAGCATCCAGGTAGGCATGGTGCAGAGGAACCGAGGAGTTCTACTTGAAGACACTAGGAGAAGACTGGCTCTCACGTGACTAAGATAAGGGTCTCTTGAAGTCCAATGCCCACAGTGACACACTTCCTCCGACAAGGCCACACCTACTAACAGTGCCACTCTCTGGGCCAAGCATATTCAAACCACCACAGCCATCTAGGCCCAACAAAACTAATCATCACCTCTCCCACTGAGCCCAAGCCAGACAGACCAGTTAGGGGAGGGGAGTCCAAAGGAAGGCAACAGAGCCAGAAAAAGTCCCTGCTCCAACTGTTAGGGGATCCATTTAAAGACTAAGAGACACATCTACTACGAATGTAAGGGAGGGGCTAGGTCCGGCCCCCGAATACTCTTTTGTTGGTATTCCATTCTCTGTGAGCATCCAGACACCCAGGTTAAGTTGACTCTGTAGGTCTTCTTGTGGTGTCCTTCACCCCTGTGGCTTACTCGATTCTATCCCTCACTCTTTCACAAGGCTCTCCTAGCTCTGCCTGATGTTTGGGTGTGGGTCTCTGCATCTGTTTCCAAATACTGCTGGATAAGGAGTCTCAGGAGACAGTTATATCATCTTCCTATCTGCAAACACAGCAGAGTATCATTAATAGTGTGAGGGGTCAGCTCTCTCCTACGGGATGGGTCTCAGGTTGGGCCAGTCTTTGTTTGTCTGTTCCCTCAATCTCTGCTCCATCTTTATCCCTGAGCATGTATAGAAAGGACAAATTTGGGGTTGAAGGTTTTGTGTGTGGTTTGATGTTCCCTTCCCTCTGCTGGAAGTCCTGCCTGGCTACAAGAGCTAGCCTGTGCAGTCGTTATATACTCTGCTGGTAGGCATCTCAGCTAGGATCACCCTCAAAGACTCCCATTAGCCTCCCCTGTCCCAAGTCTACAGCTGGTCCCAGAGATGCCCAACCCACTGATTTCCATTCCCACTTCTAGCCTGTACCCTGCCACACACACTTGATCACCATGCACATGCCCTACTTAACCCCTCTCCTATCCAGTTCTCTCACTCCATCCACCTCTGATGACTATTTCGTTCCCCTTCCTAGTGAGGTTCACACATCCTCCCGTGGGTCCTCAGTATTACCCAGTTTCTTTGGGTTTGTGGATTGTAGCATGGTTATCTTGTACTTTACAGCCAATTATAAGTGAGTGCATACCATCTCTTTTTTTTCTCTTCAGATCTTTCAGGTGTGCTGTTAAGTTGCCCCTATGAGATAATAGATATATGGTATAATATAGTCTAGAGGATACTCATAGTCTTTGTTCATGGGCTTCATGGGAATTTGAGGTTAATATCCTGACATAACAAATTAGAACAGGCCTAAAACTAGACTCATACAGTATTTGTTTAGTTGACTTAATTTGTTTTGATATTGATTGAACTGTGATTTAGTCAAATGCTGGTTTATTTGCTTTTAGGATAGATTTATATACAGATTTTGCCGAGTCATGCGGGAAATTTCACCCGTGGTTTAGAACTAGTACAGAGAAAAATTACTCACTGACTCCAAGCATAGAGCAATGATAATTGCCTGCTATGAACAGGTATCATTAAAATAAATGTCTGTAGCTCTGGGAAGAGAGCATAACAGATTGATGGTATCATATACTCTATAGTCTCATAGTCTTTGTTCGTGGGCTCTAAGGTAATTTTGGGTTAATATCCTGACATGACAAATTAAAACAGGCCTAGGAGTAGGATCATACAGTATTTGTTTAGTTTTGAATTGTTCTTATTATCAAAATGAGGAGGGTTATGAGTTTTGTGGTTATTTTATTGTTCCTCTGGGAGGGAGGGCAAGCTATCGTTCCTCTTTGCTGGTTGAAGGATATGCTGATTTAGGAGTTTTGTATTTGCATTTTTAGATAAGGTGATTAGTGTCTACACATTTTCCAGGGTTATATTAATCAGATTTTATAGAGGCAGACCCTCTGAAGAAATAAAGTCAGAAGAATCAAACAAAAAATATTCTTTGTCCCACCCTTCACATGGCATGAATGAAGACTAATAATTGGAACAGAATTTCATCCTAACCATTCTGAACGCCCCACACAGACTAATACGATCCGCACAGTAACACCCACACAGACTAATACGATCCACACAGTAACACCCACACAGACTAATACGATCCACACAGTAACACCCACACAGACTAATACGATCCGCACAGTAACACCCACACAGACTAATACGATCCACACAGTAACGCCCACACAGACTAATACGATCCACACAGTAACGCCCACACAGACTAATACGATCCGCAGTTATCTTGATGATACTGAAAGTTTGTTTTCAGATTTGTATGTTGCAGAATTTACAGCTTTGGTGAGTTTCATCATCAGACATGCTGAACTGACCTGCTTGAATTCCTGACCTCAAAGACTATAACAATTGTTGATATGACCTTCTTAAGGCCAACCAAGTGCCTCATTTTCCCTACTCCCCTTCAAGATATCTCAATGCTCATATTCAGCAGGAAGAAGTTATGAAGTGTTGCCATCCCAGTGCCCTAAGCTTGGGGGCTGGAGGTGGTTATTCTACGGCTACCTTTCTAGGGACTTTAGAAATGATCACAAATGAACAGGGAGGATACCCCTAGAATTGATTAGGTAGCCATAATCTCATTTGCTAGAAATCCTTATATTGATACAAAGTTGAAGTTATAATTTCTTACATTGGTACAGAATTTATTTTGATACAGATCAAGGCTTTCATTGGTATAAATTTCTTATTGATATAAAATTGAGATTAATAGTGTTACTCTCATATAGGCATTGTGCCTATGCAACACATTTAAAAATACAAGACTTAGACCCAGTCCTTCCATAACTGCTACTATAGACTGATTTTATATGATTAAACATATGGCTTAAGGGCCAGATAGCAAATTTTTGGCTCTGAGTTAATTGCTAGGGTGTTTACTAGATATTTTATATACAAATAGCTGAGATTGATTAATGGACAACAGTCCAGATTACTTACAATGATAGTTGATTTTCAAAAATGTCAGAAATCCACATAATGTGACATTTAATATATTTATTCATTTGTTGTTGAGACATATCTATTCCTAACAGCTCCCCATTTGTGGATTCAAAGAAGAAACTGGGCATCCCTACCTCCAGGCAAGGTTGGACATTGTGACAAGGTAGTCAATCACAGGGCAGAAATTGTCTCCTTCTTCTATAGATCTGTACTTTTCATAGAAGGACACAAGTTACAGGATAGGACAGCTTAGTTCAACAGAGACAAGAATAAGCTAGTCCTTAATAGTCCTTGTTTCAAAGATCTGTCAGATGATCCTGGGCCAACTGGCCACATTTTGATGCTCTCACTTGCTGTCATACAGGGGCTGTTTAGGCAGGCAGCTGTCTCTGCAATCTGTCTCAGTTCTAGAAGCTGTGTTAGGCTTCCTATATTTTTAGGTAGTAGTAGTCGTTCTCAAATTTCTGATGGGTTTGAAGACTAATTATAATCTCATAGCCAACACAGGCTGTTTAGCATTGAGAGAACATATTTGAGAGGATAGTTTGCAGATAGTATACAAGCTAAATCAGGACATAACAGATATGAAATTATAAGCCTTTTTAATAGTAGGATAGATAACAGAGTGTTCTTATTAATTGGCAAAAATGATGGACTAGATGTTAGATGTATCTTATACTTGATAAATTATAAAAGGGTAATAGTTATACTGTGTATATTTGTGAGAAAAGTTTTTTTCTTAAATTAGACAGAAAAGGTGAGATGTGACAGAACTTTCCCATAATGAATAAAGACTACAAAGGACAAATCACTGGGTGAGTAGTGGGACTTCAGTCAAGAAGAGGAAGAGGAAAGACAGGAGAAAGGAATAGTCTTTTTGGATGGCATGAGGAAAGGAGGCAGACAAAATGTAGGAAGCCAGAGGCTGTTGCTTTGAGCGGCAGGTCCAAGAGGATCTGCCACTTGAGGATTTAACATAGATTAGTTTACAAAATTAGGATACTAGGTTCTGCACCCAGTAATTGTTACCTGATGAATCTAAACTAAGATTTTGTGGTGTTTTCATGCAGTAACCCAACTGGGTTCCAGAGAAAGATAGAACAACAATGCAAGGTGTGCAAGAGTACAGCCCAGCCAACCACAGGAATTTGAAAGCACTGTGTAGGTAGGCATGGCAGTAGCCAGTCATGGGAACTTAACAACCCAGGTGGAAAGAGCAGGGCGGAGCTCCGAGTAAGAGAGTCTGCTGGGCTGAGAACAGGCTGGCCTGTCTATAGGTGCCTGGCCAGTGATAGCATGGGTTGCTGTTTTACTATTTCACATAACAGAGATCTCTCTAATTTCTTTATGAAGGCATTAGGGCTATGAACTTTCCTCTTAGTGTTCCTTTTATTGTGTCCCGTAAGTCTGAGTATATTGTACCTTCATTTTTATACCTGTCTTTCTGGGTCTGAGTTACCTCATTCAGGGATGATAGTGTCATTTCCATCCATTTGCCTGCAAATTTCATTATGCTTTGGTTTTAATAACTGAATAATCCATGGTGTAGATGTACCACATTTCCTTTATCCATTCTTCCATAGAGGGGTTCTGGCACTTACGAATAAAGCTGATATGCAGTTGAGCAACTGTCCCTGTTTTATAGTGGGGTCATATTTTGGGTATTTATGCCGAGGAGAAAAAAGCTGGGTCCTAAGGTAGAGCTATTCCCAATTTTCTGAGAAACTATCAAACTAATTTCTGAAGGAGTTGTACAAGTTTGAACTCCTACCAGCAATGGAGGAGTATTTCCCTTGCTCCATATCCTTGCCAACATATGCTGTCACTTACGTTTTTTATCTTAGCCATTCTGATGGATGTAAGATGGAATCTCAGTATCACTGTGATTTGCATTACCCCAATGATAAAGGATATTGAACATTGCTTTAAGCGCTTAATGGCCATTAGAAATTCTCTGTGGAGAATTCCATTTAGATCTCCACCCTACTTTTGAATTGGATTGTATAGTTTGTTGGTGGCTAATGTCTTGAATTCTTTATATATTCTGAATATTGGCCCTCTGTAGAAAATAGGGTTGGTGAAGTTCTTTTGCCAATCAGTAGCGGCCATTTTGTCCTATTGACAATGTTCTTTGCCTTATAGAAGTATGATTGTCCTGTATTATATGGCTAATATCCACTAAGTGAGTACATACCATGTATATCCTTTGGGATCTGAGTTACCTTACTCAGGATGGTATATTCTTGTTCAACATATTTGCCTGCAAATTTCAAGATGTCCTTGTTTGTAATAGCTGAGTAGCATTCCATTGTGTAAATAAACTACATTTTCTTTATCCATACTAAAGTTAAGAGACATCTAGGTTATTTCCAGTTTCTGGCAATTACAAGTAAAACTTCTATAAATATAGTTGTGAAAGTGTCCATGTGGGGTAGTGGAATATTTTTAACATGCCCAAGAGTGGTACAGCTGGGTCTTGTGGTAGAACTATTCCCAATATTCCGAGAAACTGCCAAATAGATTTCCAGAAAAATTGTAAAGTTTGCACTCCCGCCAGCAATGGAGGCATGTTCCCTTGCTCTAAAAACCCACCAGCCTGTACTGTCCTTTAAGGTTTTGATTTTAGCTGCTTTTTTGTTTAAATTGGATATTTTATTTATTTACATTTCAAATGTTATCCCCTTTTCTGATCCACCTAGAAACCTCTTATCCCATCTACCTCCTCCTGTTTCTATAAGGGTGTGTCTCCATCCACCCACCCACTCACCCAGTCCCACCTCCCTGCCCTTGCATTCCCCTATACTGAGGCATCAAGCCTTCGTGGAACCAATGGCTTCTTCTCCCATTGATGCCCAACAAGGCCATCTTCTGCTACATATATGACCATGGGTCCCTCCATGTGTACCTCTTGGTTGGTGGTTTAGACCCTAGGAGTTCTGGTTGGTCTTATGGTGTTGCAAACCCCTTCAGCTCCTTCAGTCCTTTCTCTAACTCCTCCATTAGGGACCCAGTGATCAGTTCAATGGTTGGCATTGAGTATCTGTCTCTGTATATGTCAGACTCTAGCAGAGCCTCTCAAGAGAGATCTATATCAGGCTCCTATCAGCATGTACTTCTTAGCATCCACAAAAGTGTCTATGGGGACTGTATATCGAATGGATCCCCAGGTGGGGCAGTCTCTGTATGGCCTTTACTTAAGTCTTTGCTCCACACTTTGTGTCCATATTTGCTCCCATCTCAGAAGGACCGAAGCATCCACACTTTGGACTTCCTTCTTCTTGAGCTTCATGTGGTCTGTGAATTGTATATTGGGTATTCCAAGCTTTGGGGTAATATCCACTTATCAGTGAGTACATACCATGTGTATTCTTTTGTGAAGGTGTTACCTCATTCAGGATGATATTTTCTTTTCTTTTTTTTTTAAAAAAAAATTTTATTGCATTATGATGAGAAAAGTTACATGATTTCAATAGGAAGATATTTTCTAATTCTATCCATTTGCCTAAGAATTTCATGAATTCATTGTTTTTAATAGCTGAGTAGTACTTCATTGTGTAAATGTACCACATTTTCTGTATCCATTCCTCTGTTGAAGGACATCTGGGTTCTTTCCACCTTCTAGCTATTATAAATAAGGCTACTATGAACATAGTAGAGCACGTGTTCATGTTATATGTTGGAACATCTTTTGGGTATATGCCCAGGAGTGGTGTAGCTGGGTCCTCAGGTAATACTATGTCCAATTTTCTGAGGAACCACTAGACTGATTTACAAAGTGGTTGTTCCAGCTTGCAATCCCATCAACAATGGAGGAGTGTTCCTCTCTCTCCACATCCTTCCCAGCATCTGCTGTCACCTGAATTTTTGATCTTAGCCATTCTGACTAGTGTTAAGTGGAATCTCAGGATACTTTTGATTTGATTTTTTTTTGTCATCAAGATAATTTAAAATAGTTTAATGCCTCTTAAATATACATGATATCTCCTGAAGCTAAAAGTAATATGCACTCAACCAGTATTTCAAGTCTATTTGGAACATTAAACATGATAGAAGTTGAAAAAAATTTCTTATGAAGTCCTCCATGAAAGGATATTGTGACAGGTTCCTGATTAGACAAAAACTATTCCATCTCCAAGGGAGAATACACAGTGTAACTGTGGGTACATAGAATGAATCGGATAGTGTTCCTTCTGTTTCTATGTTGTGGAATAGTTTGAAGAGTATTGGTATTAGGTCTTCTTTGAATGTCTGATAGAATTCTACACTAAACCCATCTGGCCCTGGGTTCTTTTTGGTTGTAGACTTTTAATGACTGCTTCTATTTCTTTAGTGATTATGGGACTGTCTAGATGGTTTAACTGATCCTGGTTTAACTTTGCTATTTGGTATCTGTCTAGAAAATCGTCCATTTTGTCCAGATTTTCCAGTTTTGCTGAATATAGGCTTTTGTAGTAGGATCTGATGTTTCTTTTTTTTTATTTTCTCATTTTCTGTTGTTATATCTCCCTTTTCATTTCTGATTTTGTTAATTTGGATACTGTCTCTGTGCCCTCTGGTTAGTCTGCCTAAGGGTTCATCTATTTTGTTGATTTTCTCAAAGAACCAGATCCTGTTTTGCTGATTCCTTGTATAGTTCTTTTTGTTTCTACTTGGTTGATTTCAGGCCTGAGTTTGATTATTTCCTGCTATCTACTCCTCTTGGGTGAATTTGCTGCTGCTTTTTTTTTTTCTTAAAGGTTTCAGGTGTGTTGTTAAGCTGCTAGTGTATGCTCTCTCCAGTTGCTTTTTGGAGGCACTCAGATCTGAGTTATCCACCTTTTACCCTTTGTGGGGCTGAATTTGTGGAAAGATATGTAAATTTATTTTTGTCAAGGAATATCTTGGTTTCTCCATCTATGTCAATTGTGGATTTTGCTGGGTACAGTAAGCAGCCTAAGCTGGCATTTGTATTCTCTTAGTGTCTGTAAGATATCAGCCCAGGATCTTCTGGGCTTTATTGTCCCTGGTGAGAAGTGTAATTTTTATAGGCCTGCCTTTATATGTGACTTGACCTTTTTCCCTTACTGCTTTTAAAATTCTTTCTTTGTTTTGTGCATTTGGTGTTTTGATTATTTTAGGACAGGAGGAATTTCTTTTCTGGTCCAGTCTATTTTGAGTTCTGTAGGCTTCTTGTATGTTCATGGGCTTCTCTTTCTTTAGGTTAGGGAAGTTTTCTTCTATAATTTTGTGGAATATATTTACTGGACTCTTAAGTTGGGAATCTTTGCTCTCTTCTATACCTATTATCCTTAGGTTTGGTCTTCTCATTATGTCCTGGATTTCCTGGATGTTTTGGGTTAGGAGATTTTTGCATTTTGCATTTTTTTGACTGTTGTGTCAATGTTTTCTATGGTATCTTGCACCTGAGATTCTTTCTTCTATCTCCTGTATTCTGATGGTGATGCTTGCATCTATGACTCCTGATCTCTTTCCTAGGTTTTCTATATCCAGGGTTGTCTCCCTATGTGACTTCTTTATTGTTTCTATTTCCATTTTTATATCCTAGATAGTTTTGTTCTATTCCTTCACCTGTTTGGTTGTATTTTCCTGTAATTCTTTAAGGGATTTTTTTGTTTCCTCTTTAAGGGCTTCTAACTGTTTACCTGTGTTCTCCTATATTTCTTTAAGGGAGTTATTTGTGTCCTTCTTAAAGTCCTCTATCATCATCATGAGATGTGATTTTAAATCAGAATCTTGCTTTTCTGGTGTGTTAGAGTATCCAGGGCTTACTGTAGTGGGAGAAATGGTTTCTGATGATGCCAAGTAGCCTTGGTTTCTGCTGCTTATGTTCTTGCCCTTGCCTCTCACCTTCTGGTTATTTCTGATGTTAACCAGTCTTGCTGACTCTTACTGTGGCTTATGCAAGCCTGTGTGTCAGTACTCCTGGGAGACCAATTCTCTCTGGGAGGAATTTGGGTATAGAGAGCTGTGGCACAAGGGCAGCTTTGAGGGGGCAGATGGAAATGTGAAGTATCCTCTTCCTGGCTGTTCTTTGATTCCTGTGTCCTGGTGGCTATGAGCAGGTCCCTCTTGGGCCAAGAATTTGAGCAAAAGTAGTGGTCTTACCTGTGCTCACAGGCAATGTCTGCACCCCTCGGAGACCAGCTCTCTCCTAGCTATATTTGGGTATGGAGCGCTGTTATTTTTTTGTTTTTTTTTTTGTTTTGTTTTTTGTTTTCCGAGACAGGGTTTCTCTGTGTAGCCCCGGCTGTCCTGGAACTCACTCTGTAGACCAGGCTGGCCTCGAACTCAGAAATCCACCTGCCTCTGCCTCCCAAGTGCTGGGATTAAAGGAGTGTGCCACCATCGCCTGGCTGCTGTTATTTTTTTTATTGTTGTTAAATTTTTGTGTGGGTTTAGATGTCACAGTGACTATGGCCTCACAGAATGACTTTGGCAAGTTCCTTCTGTTTATAGTTTGTAGAATAGTTTGAGGAGTATTGGTATTACCTCTTCTTTGAAAGACTGGTAGAATTCTGTGCTAAAATCATCTGGGACTGGGTTATATTTGGTTTGGAGTCTTTTAATTAGTGCTTCTATTTTCTTAGGAGTTATAGGATGGTTTAAAAGTTTACCTGATCTTAATTTAACTTTGATGAGTGATATCTACCTAGAAAATCATCCATATTATTTAGGTTTTCTAATTTTGTGGAATGCAGGCTTTTGAATTAAGACCTAATGATTTTTGGATATCTTTTGTGTTTGTTGTTATGTCACCCTTTATATTTCTGATTTTTTTTTTATTTTGATACTGTCTTTCTCCCTTTTAGTGAGTTTGGCTAAGGTTTTGTCTACCTTGTTAATATTCTCAAAGTACCACCTGTTGATTTCATTGATTCTTTTTACTGTTCACTGTTTATAATTTTTTCTTTTATTTCAGCCCTGAGTTTGATTATTTCCTGGGGCCTACTGCTCTTAGGTGATTTTGCTTCTTCTTCAGGTATGCTGTTAAGTTGCCACTATGATGTCTCTCTAATTTCTTTTTTTTTTTAACTTTTGGTTTGGTTTGCTTTGGTTTTTTGAGACAGCGTTTCTTTGTACAGCCCTGGATGTCCCAGAACTCACTCTGTAGACCAGGCTGACTTTGAACTCAGAAATCTGCCTGCCTCTGCCTCCCAAGTTCTGTGATTAAAGTCATGTACCATCACTGCCCAGACTCTCCGATTACTTTATGAAGGCAATTAGTGCTATGAACTTTCCTATTAGAACTGTTTTCATTGTGTCCCATAAGTTTGAGTATGCTATTCCTTGATTTTCATTGAATTCTACAAAGTCTTTAATTTCATTCTTTTTTTCCCCTGACCCAGAGATCATTAAGTAGAAAGTGATTCAGTTTCTGTGAGGTTGTAGACTTGCTGTTGAATTCCAGCTTTAATCCGTGGTGGTCTTATAAGATACAGAGAGTTATTTCAGCTTTCCTGTATGTGTTGAGGCTTGCCTTATGACTTAGTATTTGGTCAATTTTGGAAAAGGTTCTATGAAATGGTAAGAAGGCATATTATTTTTTGTTTGGGTGAAATGTTCTGTAGATATCTGTTAGGTCCTTTTGAGCCATAATGTGTTAGTTTTATTATTTCTATGTTTAAATTTTGTCTGGATGACCTGTCCTTTTTGTGAGAGTTGGGTGTCGAAAGTTTCCTGCTATTAATTTGTGGAATTCATTATGTGATTTAAGCTTTAGTATTGTTTCTTTTGTTAATGTGGTTGGCCTTGCATTTAGGGCATAGATATTCAGAATTGAGATGTCAGCTTGTTGGATTGTTTTTATAATTTTGAAGTGTCATTACCTGTAGGCTTAGATGTGTCAAGGCCTAATTTAATAAGAGTTCTTAAATGATTCAACCTCCCCTCTAGCCCACCACTCAGCAGAGGTAGTGGAAAACAAAGTTAATAGTGGAAAGTGGGTTGTAGACCTGTTTAGAAATAATTCTTTGAGGCTATTCTAGTCTTTGCTGTCAGCCATCTAGTACTCTAGCAAAATACCAACATGAATCTGCAGCTGCAGTCCAGCGTACTGGGAAGTCACTACTCACAAATGAACACTGGCAGTTCAACCTAAAAGAAGCTAGGAGACTTGACTAATCAGTCTGAACGCAAGGAAGCAGCAAGAAGCTGGCATAATATTACAAGAAGTTCTATTGAATCTCAACAAGGAAAAATAAGCAGTGATTTAAGATGAACCAATAGATGGATGTCATTATGGAAGACTAGTGAAGCAGAGCTAGATGAACCAATGCCAGAGTCTCTGCCTACAGCCTGTGATGTCATATTTGTATTCTTTCTAAACATCATTCATCCCCTAATGTATCTGCTTCAGCAAAACATCCTTTCACCTGTGCCTGCTTCAGCAAAATATCCTTTCACCTGTGTCTGCTTCAGCAAAACATCCTTTCACCCATGTCTGCTTTGACAAAACATTCCTTCACCTGTGTCTCCTTTAGCAAAACATCATTTCACCTGTGTCTGCTTCAGCAAAACATCCTTTCACCTGTCTGCCCCAGCAAAACATCATACAACATAACTTAGTTTCCAAAGAAACCAGAAATTTCCATTTCAATTCCCAACCATCTCCTTTGATTCATTTTGGTTGAAAGTCTATTTTATTAAATATGTGAATGACTACTTCAGCTTGATTCTTGGGTCTGTTTGCTTGGAATACCATTTTCCAGCCCTTTATTGTGAGGTAATGTCTATTTTTATGATGATTTGTTTTTCTTCTGTGTAGGAGAGTGATGGATTCTAATTTTGCATCCATTCTGATAGCCTGTGTCTTTCTATGGGGGAATTGAGTTCATTGATGTTGAGAGATATTAATGAGCAATGATTGTTAACTCATGTTATTTTGACGTTCATGATGTTTGTTGTGTTAGTGTGTGTGTGTGTGTGTGTGTGTGTTTCCCTTATTTTGTTTTCACTGGTGTGGAATTATTGATTTTCTTTGTTTCCTTTTATGTAGTTAATCTCCTTGGTTTGAAGTTTTCCTTCAAGTATTTTTTGGGCTAGATTTGTGGGTAGATATTGCTTAAATTTATTTTTTCCTGGAATATCTTGTTTTCTCCATCTAAGGTGACTGAGAGTTTTGCTGGGTATAGTAGTCTAGGTTGGAGTCTGTGGTATATTAGAGGCCGTAAGACATCTGCTCAGGTCCTTCTAGCCTTTAGAGTCGGTTGAAAAGTCAGGTGTAATGCCAATAGTCTGCCTTTGTATGTCACTTGGCTTTTCCCCTTGCAGCTTTGACTTTTCTTTCTTTGTTCTGGAGATTTTGTGTTTTGAGTATTATATGGCAGGAGGATTTCTGTTCTGGTCCAGTGTAATTGGTGATCTGTATGCATCTTGTTTGTTTATAGGCATATCTTTCTTTAGGTTGGAGAAATTTTCTTCTATAATTTTGTTGAAAATATTTTCTGGTCCTTGAAGTTAGTATTCTTCACCTTCCTCTATTATTCTAAGGTTAGGTCTTTCTTAGTGGCTCAGATTTTCTGGAAGTTTTATGTCAGAAGTTCTTTAGATTTTATATTTTCTTTAGCCAGTGTATCGATTACCTCAATCATAACTTCTGTGCCTGAGATTTTTTTCTTCACTATCTTGTTTTCTGTTGGTGATACTTGCATCTGTTGTTGCTGTTCTCTTCCCTAGATTTTCCATCTCCAGGATTCCCTCAGATTCTGGCTTGTTGGTTTGTTTACTTGTTTTCTATTTCCAGTCTCAAGTCTTGAACAGTTTTATTCATTTCTTTCACCTGTTTAATTGTATTTACTGTACTTCTACAAGGGATTTATTAATTTCTTCTTTAAAGGCCTCTACTGTTTTTACAGTATTGGATTTAACATCATTTTCATGTGCTTCACTTGTGTTCGGCTATCCAGGGATTACTTCAGTGAGACAGCTTTGCTGTGAGTGTGCTGTTTTCCCTGGCTCTGCTTGCTTGTATTCTTATATGGGCCTTTAACCATCTGGTTGTACCTGGATGCTCCTGTTGTAGCAGGAATCAGGAAGTCAGGCCTTATCCGGATATTCCATGTGCAGCAGATCTCCTGTGGGCAGCCTTGGACTAGTTGTTCTTGGTGTTACATGTTTGGCTGTTGCTTATTTGGCAGGCCTCATTTTTCCCTGTTCTGAAGGCCTGATTCAGTCCAGCTGAGCAGTGGTCAGATGTTCGAGCTAAGGGAGAGCCAGCAGGTAACTCAGAGAAGCTGGGTATGGCTTGGGAATGGGGAGTAGGGGATCTGACCTATCTGTCCTTTGTTTCCTTGTACTGAAATCTTCATTGTAGAAAATTCAGTTAACAAGTGTTATAAACAGCTGGAGTGGACTCATATAGCAAAAGTTTGGGGGCCCCAAAAAATGATTTTGGATTTAGAATTAGAAATGTGAACATTTTTTATTTTTTCTTTGTCCAGAGGGCTGGCTGGATATTTTCTCTGTCTCTCTGTCTCTCTGTCTCTCTGTCTCTCTGTCTCTGTCTCTGTCTCTCTCTCTCTCTCTCTCTCTCTCTCTCTCTCTCTCTCTCTCTGTGTGTGTGTGTGTGTGTGTGTGTGTGTGTGTGTGTGTGTTCTCCAACCTATATATCTGTACTATTCCAAAGATATCTGTACTTCTCTGTACTTCTCCATGTATTCACATAAATATATGGAGAGAAAGATGTTTTAGCACAATGAGAAACACTTAAGTTTATACTTCAAAAACATACAAAGGAAATTCTAAATTTTGAGCCTCTGACGGTGCTAAGGGTAGTCAGTGCCTTGCTAGGACTAGATTAATAGCTTATCAGAACTCCATTGATTAGTGTTAAAACTCTGAGCTTCCCAATTCTTAATATTACAATAGTATAGAAACAGGTAAAGAAAATCTAAAATATCCACTTTAAATTTTTTACTTATCTTAAATCATTTTCTCAGACCTTTACAATGTATATTTACATTCCTCAAATTATTTTCTCAGACACTCACAGTGTATATAAGTTTTCATATCCTCAGACATTTACAATTTTCATTTATGTAACTTAAATTACTTTCTTAGACCCTGGTGACTTATTTAAGCTTTTATGTCCTTAGCCCTTTACATTTATACACTAAAGCATTTTCCTAGACCCTCACAGCCTAGGTAAACTCTAACTTTTTAATACAATTACTTACAAGGATATAGAGTTGGCGGATTACTAATTGAAAAACATGTTTTTAAAATAAAGGAATAGTAAAATTGCATTAAAACCTGTTTTGTGAGTTTATTTCTTTTAGTGTAAGCCTGTCTGACTAAGTCCACTGTTTTTTCTCTTCTTTCCTTTTTTTTTTTGTTTTTCTTTTTAATTATTAAGTCTAGCAGCTGGGTTTTAATTATGAAATTGACTTACAAGGCAGCTCCATTGGAGGAGGAGCTTGATCCTTGCAGTTCTAAAACTAATAAGGACACAGTTAGCCAGAACTGTCAACAGAAATTTTAGGAGGATAAATTTGAGCAGGAAACATAATCCAGTTGGCTTTTGGATCAATTAACATTGCAGACACTTTCCTGGTGGTTACCTTGGACCTTCCATGGTGGCCTTAGGTGCAGGGGTTGTCAGTCTTGACATTCACACAGGACGACATTAGCCACAGAGCTTTCCTGTGGATGAGGAATTGAGGGACTGACCTACCTTGGTGAGGCAGAGAGGGACAGTCAATTCTCCAGTGTCCTGCTTGTCCACAGTTTGGGCAGTGTCCTGGTGGAGGGTGAAGCATGGAGAAGTTCTTTGCCAGTGGTTAGTGTTATGCCAATGCATAGGGAGTCAATTGTGCCCCATTAGATTCTTTGAAGGAGACCTATGGGCTGACTGAAGAATTGGGCAGTTTCAGCTATCATGAGAAGCTTTTGTTATTATTTTATATTATTTATATTTATTTTAGATGCCATATTGGGCAGATCTCTGAGAAGTTTGAGGGCTAACATTTAAACTAAGTATACCAGATTTTAAATAAAATTTCTTTGTTTTTTGTTACTTGCTTTAAGCTTCACCTTGAAAACATACACTGTGGCTCATGATCCACCTCTCCTGGTGAGGTGTCTGGTTGCCTCAGGTAAACAGCAGTTCAGAGAGAGCAGGACAAAGTCCAGAAAGGGTGGGGTCTGAAGTCTGCTTCTTCCATCTGTGGCCTCAGAAGTTGCAGTATGTTACATCGAGGAGGGTTAAGCTCAGTCCAGGACAAAAAGGGTCCACAGGGCTCCAGTCCAGATAGGAATTCTGGAAGTGTTACAGGTCTTAGGAAAGGCTTTGTGCCACCAGCACAGGACAGGTGGCTAGAGTCATGGGTCCTGCAGCAGCTGTGTCAACGTCTGGATCCCACGCTCTGATGTGAGAGTCTGCAAGCCTAGGCAGGTGGGTCTAATGTCCAACAGTGATTGCTGGTGGGGGCTAAGGGGTGGGTTTCTCCCCAAGTGTTACAGCTCAGTAAAAACAACCAGTCTTGGGCTGGCAAGATGGCTCAGCGGGTAAGAGCACTGACTACTCTTCCGAAGGTCCTGAATTTGGATCCCAGCAACCATATGGTGGTTCACAACCATCTGTAACAGGATCCACTGCCCAATTAATTATGCCGGGCAGTGGTGGCACATATCTGAAGACAGCTGCAGTAAATTATGGCAGAGGGAGCGGGGTCGGCAGAGGTCAACAGCGGGGTCAACAGCAGCCACCCACATGATGGCTCATAGCCATCTGTACAGCTGCAGTGTACTCATATACATAAAAATAAAATAAATCTTTAAAAAAAAACCAGTCTTAGACATACTTGGTAAAATAACTTGTGCACTTTATGCCATGTGGTCAGGGAGTGAATGACCATCTGGGAGTGGGAGGGATTTGGGGGATAAATACATGATTTTGGGTGTGTCTAAGATGTTGGTGGTGGTCTCTTTGTGTGGGGAATTCAAAGTGCTGACTGGCTGCTTGTTATCACCTGGCTGGAGATCCTGGTCACATATCCCAAGGCAGATATGGAATCAGGGAGAGCATTAGCTCCATCCTTGTGGGTCTGAAATTCTGAGATTTCAGGAATTTGAACATACTCTACCTCGCCAGTCCCATGCCCATGGTGACATGGTCCACATGCCCTACAATATACAGGAAGCTAAACAAAGCTTGTCCGGAAAATTACCTGCCTACAAGATATACAGGGATAAAGAAGAAGCAAAAATTGAAGGAATGAAGAACTGACTGGCTCAACTTGAGACCCATCCTGTGAAAGAGAGCCAAACTCTGACACACTATTAATGACATTCTGCTATACTCGCAGACAGGAACCTAGCATAACTGTCCTCTGAGAAGCTTCAGCCAGCAGCTGATAAAAACAGATGCAGAGACCCACAGCCAAGCATTAGGTAGGACTCAGGGAATCTTGTAGAAGAGGAAGAAAAAGGATTGAAGGAATCATGGAGGTCAAGGACACCACAAGAAAACCTATAGGGTCAACTAACCTATAGTGACTCACAAAGACTGATACACCAACCAAAGAGTGTGCATGGGATGGTCATAGACCACCTACACATATGTAACAGATGTACAACTTGGTCTTCATGTGAGTCCCCTACAACTGGAGCAGAGCCTGTTTCTGACACTACTGCCTGCCTTTGGATTTTTTTTTTATCTAACTTGGCTGCCTTGTCTAGCCTCAGTAGGAGATGTACCTAGTACATGCCATGGTGGGGCGATATCCACAGGTGGCCGGCCTCTCCTTCCCTGAAGAGAAAGGGAGAGAGGAACAGGGGAGGGGAGGAGTGAAGGAGGGACTGGAAAGAGAGGAAGGAGGGGAAACTGGGATTGAGGTATAAAGTAAATCTAAAAATTAATAAAAATAGTACTTGTATGTAAGCCGCCTTTCCATCCAGCGGAAATAAGGAGGCAAACATGAGCCCTTCTCCAAGCAGATTTTATTCAGGAACCCTTATTTTTACTTCTTTCTTATCCCAATAATCATAATAATCTCTCTAATCTTCCTCTAGTATTAGTAGTCTCTAGCAGTCTCTCTAATCTCCTATGTAGTCGATGACCCTCATCTAGTATCTCTATAATCTCTCTCTCAGCCTCCCAAGTAGCTGGGACTACAGACGTGCACCACCACCACCCGGCTCACGATAATCCTCTCCAGTAGAATCTAGTAGCCTCCAGCCTTCCAGGTTAAATAATTTCCCTGGTCCCAATCAGCATCAGCTAAGTGGCAAAGCATAATAGGCTGCGGGAAATTCATACCAGCTTGCGTCACAAACTGGAGGCACTCAGCTTCTCCAACTAAGGGCTTGATTATCAGTGCTCTCTGCTCTGGCCGGAGACCAGGTGTTCAATATAGGGTGGCAGCTGTGGCTCCCCACAGTTCCCCCTTTTTGTTTTAAATGCAACAGGCAAGAGTAGAGGTCTGATCTCTGGTGAATAAAGTGAGGATATTGTACAGGCTCTTCGCCAGGTGTCATCCACCCAGTCCAAGCCAGACCCGTCCGATACCATTTTTCCAGAGGCAGGAATGAATGGGAGAATTGGGGAAAGGGCGGTATCAACGTGCATCAATCAGACATGCTCTTCTTGAGACCACTAGCAGCAAACAGTGTATCCCAAGTGCAGTGCTTTAGCCTTACAGCCTGAACGTGATGGACGATCATTCAGAATAGTTGACCAAGCCTGTGGAAATTGCCTCGCCTCCAGGGCTGCAAATGCTTGTATTATCAAAACAGCCTGTCATTGCTGCCGAACCCGCATAGATACACCACAATGCCAATATACTGACAAGGACCAATAAAGCACCCATGGTTCCAATACCTGTTGTTCTCAATTCAAAAGCTCTTACTTATTTCTTGCATATTAGTTTAAGATGTTCTAGTCACACAATGTAACTTAATAACAAAATGTAAGGCTTTCTATAGCTATACAATTAAATCTGGCTATTTCTTTCCCATCTCAAATATTAACCATTTTACATTTTCTAGAAACACAACTTATTAACAATTTTTTCTAGCCCCAAAGCCCAGGGAACCGGGTAGACGACTCATCTTAACTTCTTCAAGCTGAACGAGGGCAGAGAGATATGGGGAGGGGGGATGGAAGGAAAAACAGAACTGGTCTTCTGATGTCTGTGTCTCAACTGGATCAGGCTGAAGTTCAGGATATCAAGAGTTCAAGCAGGCAGTTTAGATGAGGAAATTCACCAAGGCTGTATATTTCTGTAACATATAAATCTCAAAACCAACTTTCAGCATCACCAAGATATATATTTTTGTTTAATTCTCTGTGCAGTGCAGGAACTGATGGCATGTCCCTGAGGGTGACTTGGTTTACCTAGGTGATTAGCCACAAAACTACATCTCCCATCAGTCCTTACCAGCCATCCAGAGACAGCTGTTCCAAGTTATCCTTTTAAGCTTGTATACTCTAGGGGCAAAGGTGCTAGCAATTTAGCATTCAAAAAGGTGTTGTCCCCTTTAAGAGCGGCTTGTGCAGACACTCAGTCAGCCTCTATCAGCTCCTTTTCAGCTGTACTGCAAACTGACTCAGCCAAGTAGTAAGTGACTAAGTGGCAGTGTTAAGTTTAACTCCTTCAGAATCCAAGCCACCTTCAACAGTCTGAATCTTTCTCAGACCCTGCTGACCTCTCTTCCTTCAGCTGTTTTAACACTTCCTGTCCCTTCTCTACTGCTTTAGAACACACTTCAAGCAACTCCTAATCAGTTTCTAGATTGGTCGCACTCCACCCTTTATGATTCTTTCTTCCCAGGCAAATTCCAAATTTCTCTCTAATTCATCCCAGCTGGACATGTAACCCGACACTGTGAACCAAGGGGCTGTGATATCTACCTCTGACAGAAATCTTTCTAGGGTTTCTCTCTTTAATTCTATCGTTTTTGCTTTTAATAACTCCTTAAGAACAACAAACACTGGGCAAGACTGCGAGTTTCCCACACCATCACCTTTGATTCATCCCTAACGGGACCTTATTGCTCCAAATCCCGAGAACCTTATCGTCTCTTTACTGAGAACCTTACCCACCCCCCCCCTTTTTTTTTTTACCTTACCTGGGAAACTTACCAGTTGTCTGCACTGTCTGCAAGGAGTTCTAAGCCATAGATTTCCCTGTTGAGTTCTTTCCCTGTCTGTCTCTCCCTGTACGTCTCTCCCCATACGAACTTCTCCATTCCCCGTATGTCTCTCCTCTATTATCTGTATGTCTCTCCATTCCCTGTCCGGGCCACCATATGTCAGTCGCCTTACCCGTCCAGTGGAAGTAAGGAGGCAAACATGAGCCCTTCTCCAAGCAGATTTTATTCAGGAACCCTTATTTTTACTTCTTCTTACTTATCCCAATAATCATAATAATCTCTCTAATCTTCCTGTAGTATTAGTAGTCTCTAGCAGTCTCTCTAATCTCCTACGTAGTTGATGACCCTCATCTAGTATCTCTATAGTCTCTCTCTCAGCCTCCCGAGTAGCTGGGACTACAGACGTGCGCCACCACCGCCCGGCTCACGATAATCCTCTCTCTAGTAGAATCTAGTAGCCTCCAGCCTTCACAGGTTAAATACTTTTCCTGGTCCCAATCAGCATCAGCTACGTGGCAAAGCATAATAGGCTGCAGGAAATTCATACCAGCTTGCGTCACAAACTGGAGGCACTCAGCTTCTCCAACTAAGGGCTTGATTATCAATGCTCTCTGCTCTGGCCAGAGACCAGGTATTCAATATAGGGTGGCAGCTGTGGCTCCCCACACTTGTATTTAGTTAATTGCTCTAGGCTTAAACCATATAGAGGAGGCTAAATAAAGCTTGTCTTTGATAATGAATTACATATGTACTTACAATCATTGCAAGCATAGTTTTGAGCACACAGAAGAATTTGATCATGTATAAGGTGAGCATTAGCTTGTATGTCTGAATTATCCTCAACAGTTTATAACATGCTAGTAATTTTTAAAGGATTAGACTTTACAGTTTTATCTCTGTTAAGTTTTAGCCTTAGATGAAGATTTAATTGCAAATGCCCTAGCAGAAAAATAAAACTGAAGCCATAAATACAGTTTATAGCCTGATAGGGAATTTTGCAAAACCAAAAATATAACCCACAGAGAGACTGGGAACCTTATTTTCCCAATTCTTGTATATTGCATTATTATAGAATATTACATTTTTCTTGTATGACTCAGATTACTCAAGTAAGTACTATTTTCTGTAGGCTTATATTTTTAAAATTTTACTTTAATGATGGTTCTTAAATGCTTTTACTACCTTTCTAGTGCGACACCCACCAAAGGTAGTGGAAAAGAAAGGCTATGGCAAAGAGGGAAGTGAACCTGATTAAAAATACTTCTTTGGAGCGATTCCAATCTTTGCTGTCAGGATATCCGCAGATTTGGTTCACACAAATCAACAGCAGTAGCTCAGTTCACTCACAAACACCATTTAGGAATCAGCAATGGCAGTTTGATCCCAAAGAAACTGCTAGGCTCCGCCAGTTGGCCTGAGGTCACAGAAGTGGCAAGAAGCTGCCAGAATAGCACAAAAGGTTCTTTGGTGCATTTCTCTCTACAAAGTCAGCAAAGAGTGGCAAGGTGAACCAATGCCACACAATACTGCTCACTGTCTGTTGGGTTATATTTACAACTTTTCCAAACATTGCATATTCTCTCAATCATCCACTCTAGTAAAACATCATGTGTCCCTTTCTAGGCAGCTTCTGGAAAAACACCATGTGTCTCAGTAAAACATATTCCCATGTATCTGCTTCAGCAAAATCATCTTTTTATATGTCTGCTTCAGCAAAACATGCTCACATAAGACAGTTTCCAGAAAAACATCACATGATACAAATAAGTCTTCAACAAAACCAAAACTTTCCATTTCAATCATCTGTCAAAAACTTCTGTCACGTGAGGGATTATTTCCTTAATAACTTAATTCAGAATATGCCAAAGATCTATTGAATCAGAATCTCTAGAATATGACTATGCATTCCATATATGTGTAAGCTTGAGTATTTGTGTATATGTGTGTGAGAGTTTGATTAAAAATTACTCCCCATACCGAATGTATTCAGGAATGTATTCAGACATTTGGCCTCCAGTTCTGGGCACTATGCTAGAAGTTTTAGAATGCGGAGTCTTTATGGAGAAAGAATTTCACTGGGTGGGACATTTGAAGTTTTATAGTCTTGCCCAATTCCTTCTCACTCTGTTTCTGCTTCCTGTCATGGATGAAAGGTGAACAGCTATTTTCCTGTTCTTACCACCATGTCTTCTGTGCTTATTGACATGTCTTTCCAAGCAGGGTGGACCCTACTTGTCTGGAACTGCAAGCCAAAATAAATAACTTTGTTCTCTGAGTTATTTTTGTCAGGGTATTTTATTAAAGCAAAAGAAAAGTATTTCAATAAGCTACTTTAATGCAAAATATTTTACATGTGACAATAAAGCAAGTTCAACTTTACTATCCACTGTACTAGATCTGATCTCACTAGATAATACAATATCCAAAGATATTTCCTCTCATTCACTTATCTTAATTTCATATATAAAGTTCTATATATCTAAATCTATCTATATCTATATCTATACCTATACCTATATCTATATCTATATCTATATCTATATCTATATCTATATCTATATCTATATATCTCACATCCAAAACAAAAAGCAAACAAAACAGTGGTGATGTTGAATGCTGATGTCCTCTAACACCCACTGCCTGGCACATTCAGAGAACTGAAAGGTGGAGTGAAGGCTTATTTATTCAGTGGTTTTAGCTTTCTTCAGTCAATGTGGGTTTTCCAATTTATTTGCATAACTGTTAAAAATGCATTCAAGGTAAGTTTTCTGATAACTATAGCTTGTAATTTTCCTAAACTTCTCTGTTTTATTCTCAATGTTTTGTACAGCATGTGCAAAGAAGATGCATGCATCTTTAAACACAATTTCAAAATAAATAATTATGCAAAATATATGACTTGACATGGATACCAAATGATGCCACATCATGAAGCCCTCCGTCTCTGAGACTTCAGGCAAGAATAACACCATGCAAATTTTGATTTTTGAAGACACTAATTTAAAAACCACAATTTTTCATTCTTTCCCCCCTTTGTCCATACTAGCCTCTTTATTGATTTCATTGAGTTATAAATGCTTAAGTGAATACTTGTTTTTCTATTGAAAACTAACCAACTTTCATTCATTAAATCTTTACAAAACATCTCTATTCCATCCCTAGCTTCCAGTGCACAGCTGTACTCTGAAAAGGATGCTCTTAATACTTTTGATTTCTAGTTTGTTTCATTATAAATGCATAGGATTATAGATTCTCCATCACATGTAAAATATGAAAGTCTTCAGTAAAAGGACCAGAGGTATTGAAAACTCAGCAACAGATGTATCTTTCTCTTTCCTTAAATAGGTGTTTCACTGTTCGGTTCATCAGAAGGTACACAATAATGTCCATTTTTATTTACTGATTCTGGGTTTCCTTCATCTGTGAACTTTCTTCCATTTTCTGATATCTTGTTATCATTTCTTTTATTTTTTTTCTTTATGACATAAATTAATACAACATATAAAAAAAGTGCTGGAGTTTTTAAAGACATGTTCAAACCCAAATAGGTGACTCTAGAAAAAAAGATGGACAAATATTATTTTATATTTTGTAGTACAGCTTATAGCTCATATCTCTATTATGAAGACCTAAAAGTTAAAAAAAATGAACTTATATTTAAAACATTAAACCTTATGCATTTGACAATAAAGTGTATAAGATTATTTCTAAAGAACTGTCAAGACACTGGCTGACTCTAGCTTTCTGATGGAAGAGAGGAATATACAGGTACTTTTCATCAAGCCACACCATTACATGCAATAAAAGGAGAGAGTACAAAGAAATACATCAGGTATTCACAGTCCACACACCCAGGTCAATTGATACTGAGACTCAAACATATTACTATAAAAAACTGCCCTCCCCACTGTGCCCTCTAATCAGGTGATTAGTTGTAGTAGTCCCTTTGCCGCAATATTTGCACCTAACTTTAAGGAAAACAAAACAAAACAGAAGTCACACAAAAGGGAAATAAAAACAACAATCATGGTTTGAATATAATGGGCAATCTTCAAACCCAGTCATGGATATATCAGGGTATTAAGGTTATCAGGATCTGGGCATGACAGTAAAAACACCCTACTGTCCATCACCACCACCACCACCACCACCACCACCAAGGCCACAAGAGGACCATGCCACCCACACCACTATTATACCACAACCAAGGCAACAATACCACCATGGCACCAATACCAGTGGCAATGATTTGCAACAACAAGAGCTATCACTGTGGTCGGTGGTGAAAATGGTTAGGAAGACAGCTAAGTGTGACTCACAGCCTAGAATGAGAACAGGTAGACTGTCCTCCCGTCTGTACCGTAGCCTATCCATCAGCAATAGAAGCCTCTGTGATTCTCTCTCCTTATACTGCTCACTTGAATTTTACTCTTTAGGGGAACTCGATAGATCTAGAAAGCTTTTTGTGACTGTATCATGAGCTTCCGGTTCCTCTTCTAACTTGTGTTTTGCCTTTGGGTGTTATTTAAAATAATTTTTGCTATATAGAGATTTAAAAATACTCTAATATTTTTGTTATAGTTTCGAGGGCTTGGGTCATGAGCCAAACATATTTGTACTTCCGAAACAGATTTTTAAAAATCTACTTTGAAGCCAGGCCATAGTCGTGCACGCCTTTAATCCCAAAACTTGGGAGGCAGAGGCTGGTGGATTTCTGTGAGGTCAAGGTGAGCCTGGTCTACAGAGATAGTCCCAGGACAGCCAAGTCTACACAGAGAAAAATCTGTCTCAAAAACCACCAAAAGATAATCTATTTTGAATAATGTATGTTTTATAATTAATCAATATTTAAATTTATAATTAACTTTTCTAAAGAATATCACTTACATTTATTATTTCAAATTTCTCTTCTGTTCCCATGAACAGAACACGAACTTTCCCCCTTTCCCTGCTTTATAACCAGACCCTCACTTAGCCATCATGTCCTGCCTCAGAAAGCAGGGACAATAGTGTTTGGGGTATGGGGAGAGTTTTGGTAGATAAAACTATAATTGAACAAAAAGCCCATCTCTTTTGCTCTTAGTTGTATGACTTTGGACAAGTTACTATCCTTGAGCCTCCATGTCTTTGTATTTAATATAAAAATATATACATACATTTACTATTATTTCTACTAGTGTTAAATTGAGATTGCCTGATACAATACAATTCTGAATATAAAGTAAGGATTCATTAAAGCTACATTAATCATTAATTTATTATTTTATTGAAAATAAACTATATGGGGCCAAAGAGATTACTGAGAGATCAAGAACACTAACTGTAGAGAACCTAGGTTCGGACCCCAGCACTCATATAGTGGCTCATGACCATCTGTTCTAGAGAATCCAACTCCATGTGACCTTATGGGCACTACACACATGTGGGGCACACGCATACATGTAGATAAATGCACTCATATACATTTAAAAATTATAAAAAGAAAATTATATAATTTAGCAATTACAATTAAAAGATAAAATCAATTAATGAAGTAAATTATGATGACTCACCCAAATAATCTGGAGTTATATAGCCTGCATGCCCCGTGTGTTCCACAGTTGGTGACAGACCACTTAATACATGTCCTGTCAATTAGTGCTCCATAATAGATTGGAGCTAGCATTCCTCCTACAACATAAGAGGAAAAGCTATCAACCCAAGACAAGTATTTAAAATAAACCTAGGTGTTATAACATATTGATACACAGTGAAGAATGAAAATCTGAAAACTTTCTAGGATAATATCTTTGTTTCTGCTTGAATATATGCAAGAATTAATATCAATAGATTTTTCCAAAGATTATACCATCTTTGGATGTGTAATATCATACACTTCTTTGTCTATTTCTATCCCTAACACACATAATGAACAAGGAATCTACATGCCTACAAGCTATGTTCTTACAATAACAAATTAGTTAAGGCCTATTTAGTGACATGGCCATCTGTCAGGTTTTTTTTTTTTTTTTTTTTTTTTTATAAATCATCAGAAGGTTCTGGAATAATTAGAATAGACTTGTAGCTTTGTGACAATTGAATCAAAGGAATTATCTCAACCCCATAAAGGCAGAAGTTGTTCAAGTATTTGAGGCAAACTAAAAACGAGGGCTGGAGAGATGAGCCAATGGTTTAGAGTGTTTGCTGCTCTTGAAGGCACCAGAGTGTGGGTCCCATCATCTATATCAAGAAGTTCACTGCCTGTAATTCCAGTTCCAGGGAATCTGATTCTTTCTTCTGAAAGGCACTGCAGACAGGTGATATATATACAGAAAATCATGTGTGCACACTTACGCATAAATCAAAGTTACTATCAAAAATAAATCCAATTAAAATGTTCAAAGGTGGAAAAAGGAAATCTAAAAGTAGAACTCTCACAACAGGACTCTCTCCCCAGACAAGCTGTGGTCCAGCCTCACCTCATCTTCACCATGGAAGGGTGCCTTCTAGGTTCAGAATACCTCCTCTTTTGGTGTCATCTGACACCATGATCCACCATTTTCTTTCCACTGACATTGTACTTGTTTAAATATCTTTTGGAGTGTCCTAAGTAGTTCAACTTTAGGGCCCTTGTGGGTAAATTTTATTTATGTGTTCTGATTGCATGGTTTGGGTTGTTGGGCTAACCTTCAGTGGTGGACTTTTTGTATAGTGTGCAAAAGTACACTTCAGGACTTCTCCAGAGCTCATGCATGGTGCAGAGAAGCAAGAGCTCATGCATGGTGCAGAGAAGCAACTGTTTAGCTTCTGTTTCAGTCAACTCTGAGATCAACTTGGTTCTTAAACTGACCACAGATTGGAGGCGTGTGTTAGCAGATGTCTTATTCAGGAGTGATTTGGTTCAAATTCTTATGCATTTTGATAAACAAATCATAACTGTTGTTACATAAGAAAATGATTTTACAATTCTACTGATTTCACTTTTTAAAAATTAGTGTCTTCTTTTCTACAGATCTCCTTTAACTAATTTTATGTGTATCTATCCCTTGTTGTGAGTGCAATGCCACAGAGCCAGAAGAGGGTATCAATCCACTGACATTCAATTCCAGGCAGTTGCTAGCCACTTGAGATGATGATGAGAACTGAACCTTGACCTCTGTAAGATGAGTACATCCTGTCAACCACTGAGCTACCGTTCCAGCCTCCTATTCCCAGTTGTCTGAGAGCAAGTAGTTGACAATGAAATGATAGTGGAGGCCAACGAATCCAAAAAAAATCTGGTCTGAGGAAATGAGTTAAAATACTCATGTTTCAAAAAAATCAGTGCCATTCCTTGAGAAATGAAAATTATATATCAACAATATATATTTTACATATGATGTTACTGGTGTGACAAGACAAGCTAAATATTTTAGGTAGGAATCTCATCCTTGGCCATTACTAGGATTTACTGTCTTCACTAACTTCTTTTCCAAGTGACTTACTCAATTCAGTGTACTAAGAGATGTTTCACAGTGTTCAGTCACACTGTGTGGAAGACTATCACTTTGAATTAGAGGATTGGGAGCTTAGTATATGTTTTCCCTATTGAACCATTTAGGTTCGATGAGGCCATAGTTCCTAACTATGATGGCAAATTCCCTTTTCTTTATGTTTTATGATGTTAGAGGAATTTCTTTTAATCTTTGAGTTTCTCCTTCGCCTATCAGGAAGCTTACTAAGTACACAGCACATCGATTTTGGAGGCAGGTAGATATGGGGAGTTTCACTTGGGTTTTGGAGGTAGGAGGCTTCTGGTATGTACAAAACCTTCCAGCCTGGAGATAGACAGTGAACTCCAGAGAGGCCTTCCTTCTTCTGCACTTCTTCCTCTTTTCTTCATCCTCCTCCTCTTCTCCTCTTCCTCCTCCTTCTCACCCCTTCTTTCATTCTTATAACTCTTTATTGTCCCTTTGAGTTGTGTCTCAAGGTTGTGTCTCCTACACACATCACTGTTGTCAGTGAGGGCTATGTTGCTTAGGTTGCAAAGATCCCTGGGATAGACCTCCAACTCCTTTGCTGATCTTTAAAATCTTTTCATCAGTGCTTGCCTCTGAATGGGTCTCTGCCCTGTCCCTAGGTAAGTAATTTTACTTTTTTTCTGTTTCTTTACATATAAGTACCTAATGTATATAATCTTACTAAGGTTATGTGAGTAGTTGTGAAAATAGCAACAGACATTTAGAAGTAAGTGATTATAAGGAAGGGAGGTGCTTCCTCAATGTCTATCAATCACGCCTTCTGAAGATTTAGGAAAGGAGACTTAGGAACCTCATCTTGACATAAAATTCACAACTTCTTGAGTTTTCTTTTAATTAAAATGTCGTCTTCATCCAAGGTGCTAGATCCTAGGTGTGAGTTCTCCTTCCCCTTCACATGCTTAGCTGCTGATAAGGCTTAGGAGCCTCCAATACCAGACAGCAGGAAAACAGCCCATCAGCCTCGGGCTTTGTTCAGTTTCAAACTGACCAAATTCCCAAAACTCTCAACACACAAGAGGCATTACCTAGAAATGCTATGTATGGAGATGGATCTTCACTTTGCCTGACCCAAAGAGGCACCTGTCATTGCAATGAAGAGGAACAGCTGATCTCTGTGACGTAACTTATTATACAGACGGGACAGTTCCTACATCTAGACTCAATTTTTCAGTTAACTATCAAATTCTCTTTCAAGTCACTATGGTTTCATGTATCTCCTTCTGTTTGCATTTACTACAAATAGAAATGATTCTTAAACCTTTACACTTTCTTTAGAATTAAAACATATTACATTCTACTTTTAAGCTTGGCATGAATATTTGTTTCCTGAATGTGAAGTGTTTCCCATACCTAGTGTTCGTATAACCAGTGAATGGAAACCCATTGCAAGTGATTTCAATTCAGGTTGGACGATCCTGCAATAAGATAAAAGCAAAAAATAACATTTATATGTGTTCAAAATGGTAAGTTGAGTTTAAATCTAAAATGTTTGCTGATGTTATTTTTCCTTATTGTTAGATGAAAACCCTTACAGGAATTGCCCACATGTTATAAAGGTGTTATTAACAGCTTGAGAAGAGACAAGTTGCTGAGTAATAAGGATTCACCATTCTATGATTTCAAGAGAGTCCAGAAAGTTGAAATTCTTTAGCCCAGGCTGGCCCAGGACTCCCAGCAACCCTCCTACTTCAGCTTCTGAAAGTACTGAGCTTACAGATGTGAGTTACCAAGCCTAGCTACACTTTATGTTTTATTCAGTAAATGTGCTGTAAGAATATCAGTAGTCAGCTTTATGATTTCTACAAAGACATTGGTTTCATGTGGCCCATTCAGCCAAGGCCTTGGAAAAAGACCATAGGCTTCTATCTAGGTATAGGACTCAACACACACCCTGCATCTTACTGCTATGACTGTTGTTAACAGATAAGTCTAATAACTTTGTAGATAAAGTTACACTGTAATCAGAGGAGTCAAGAACTTTATGCATTCTGGACTTCCATGTGTGTAACTGTTATGTTAACGGTAGAGAAAATGCTATCACCTTGCTTATAATACACTCATTCAGGGCTGGGGAAGCGGCACAGCACTAAGAGTCCTTGCTGTATCTGTGAAAAATCAGCTTTCAATTCCCAGTGTGCATGCTGGACAGCACACAACCTCAAGTAACTTTAGCTGAAGGGGTTAAATGACACTGTTCTGGCCTCTGCAGGTACTTGTGCTTGCGCAGGCATACTTATACATACAAACATACATACACAGAAACAAAACATAAATTAAATCTTCAAAAAAAGATGTTTATAGAAGGAAACACATTCTTCTATCTAAAAAGTAATATAAAACACATTGTATTTATGGACTAATTATGGAATTATTTTGATCTTTCTGCATTTAGTGAGCTGTTGACAGCCTTACTTCAGTTAAAAATCTCATCCATAGTGATGAGAATGAAATTATGTGGAAAAATGGGTGGATGGGATATTACTCTGCATAAATACTTTTTCTGAACTACTAAGCCTATGATATATTTACATTGCTTGGAACTTGATGCTTATTTGTTCAGCTGGCTAAGTAGATATGTCATTCAGCCAAGTGGAAGAAACCACTTCACCTCTCCTGACTAAAGATAATGGTTCTTCACCTCATGTTTTGTGAGGATCCAATATGTATTGGCACTTTGAACTTCAGTTTTCTTGAAATGTGACTGATACATGATCCTTTGCAGGAAAGATACCACTTACTGAGGACTTTAAACCATATTCCAGAGTGCTGGTTGCTTCCTTGCAACCTCAGGGATTCTGGAGGCTAAGGCAGGAGATCACTTGAGTGGTATAGTGTATGACTTGCCTGGGCAACATAGTGAAACCCTGTCTCAAAAATTAATCAATAAGTAAATGAATAAAGTTTTAAAGGGAGCTTATGCAATTACACAGAAAAATCATTAACCATAGTATAATAAAAATTTAAAACATCATGGTTAAATATTAGGAGACAGTAAATGCAGTATGGTTAGTGAAGGATGGTGTTAGCTCAGCTAGGGTCACACAGTACTCATGGGCCAGAAAGCTATGCTTATAATTCTAGGAGATGGGTATTTTTGTTTTCCATTGTATTTTGTTTATTTTGTAAGTAAAGTATGAAGGAAGTCAGCAGGAAGTAGAACTTGGCTGGGTCACGGAAATCTTTCTCAAACCTCAGATTTATCAAGGGGGGATTTGGAGAAGGAAGAGATGGCATTCTTCTCCCTGCTTGAGTCCTTGTATCTCACGGATGCTGTTGTTTATATGGGAGATTTGGGTTATGTACTAGACACACTACAAGTATCTCAGGTTTGTACTCCATGTGCATTTTCACCCCAGTAGGGTGCTTAGCCTACATGGGAATGTAAGGGGGGCTTGTTGACAGGACCGTTTGCTTCAAAGTGGGCTGGACACCTCCAACAATTTTAGGAAGGAAAGCTGTGATAGAATGCTGTGCAAAGACAGCCGCATACATATGAAGACGTAGGCGTAGACAGCCCCATTCACAGGCATGAACACTTACCCCTAGCCACATCCTTGGACTCTAGCTGCTTGCTCACTTGTGTGGTGCATTGGTGCATGCATTAGAGCAGAGTGCACTTACCAATAAGTGTAATTCCTACCTCACCTCTCACGAGGAGCACTTCAATACAGTGTGCGTGCCTCAGAATAATAATAAAAAGAACCCCAAGAAGCTAGGTGTGTTTTCTAACTTATTTAATTTCTTAGCAATATCTGCTTGATATAATAAATTAAATCTAAGCTCATCCTCCATTATCCTCTTTCATGATAATGGGTCTTACATTGTTGATGATTTTTAGGTGACATCTGAGAACCCCAATCAGATAGGTAGCTCAGGCACATGATGCCAGGCTTACTATCTGTGAAAGATAAAACTCTTCTTATTTCCTGGCTGTTCCACATCACTGGAATTTAAGTTTTAAAAGTTCTGAAACAGCCCTTTCTTGGACCTTTAAGATTAATATTTTTGTTTATCAGAAGTCTCTGGATTGTGAGTAGATATTTGTGCATCATAGTGAATTTTTCATAAATGAGAAGTGTTCACCCTATAAATAGACAATATTTTATATTTAATTGAACTAACTGATTGTGGGAAACACCTTAATGTAATATTTGGTCAGAATAGAATTTAAACAAGTGTAGATGCTATTTAAATGTCTATCCTCATTTAGATGGCAATTAAAACCCTTTCTTTTTTCTCTCAGCCTTTAGGGACTTTAATCAACACAGAGTTCAAAATTATAAAGAGATATTAACTCAGGTTATCATGCTCATATAAATACATTTTTAAAGATCAACTTACAAGTGTTGCACACTTTTAGTTTCAGATGTACTGTGGATGAATTAGTCAAATGGGACTTCTAGGACCTGCTCCCTTCCCTGGCCACCCACTGCACTTGCCCCACAGTCTTCACTGCACTCCCAGCCAGTCAACTTCGTTTCTTTTCAAACACAATAACTTTTTCTGGTGTCATGGTTTAAAGCATGAGTCCAGTTCTCTCCTAAAATCCTCATCTAGACACTTTTTTAGTTCATGGCATTGAGAAAGCCTTTTTTTCTTGATATGTGCCTTTGAGACAATCATAGTTCCTGTCTGCCATAAATTAGGCTACTTTTCCTCATCTTCATAGCAACACTTTCCTTATGTTACAATCGTTTTAGAATTATCATGTGCTCATTTTAATGATAATTTGATTCATGATGGTCTTTGCTGTTGTACTCTGGGATGTACGTCCGCAAGAACTTATCTACTAACTTACCTTGGGATATTCTTCAAGCATAGTATCTTACCTAAATATTTGTCTAGAAATGGAACAACTCAACTCTTTTCATATATTTATTTCTTCTGCCTACAGGCTGTTACAAAAGATTGGATCAAAAGTTATTCTGTGGGTAAACTAAAACTTTTGAAATATTATTGCTATTTTAAAATTTTAATATGATTTATTTTTATTAATTTATGTCTGTAGGTGTATGTGCCAGGTGTGTGTGTGTGTGTGTGTGTGTGTGTGTGTGTGTGTGTGTGCCCTCAGAGCTTAGAAGATTGTGTCAGACCCCTTGGAGCTGGAATTATTGGTAATTGTAAGATACTTGAGGTGGGTACTGAGAACTGAACTCAGGCCCTCTGGAAGAGCAATAGAGCAATCTCCACCCTAGAAATATTACTATTGATGGAAGTTTAAGTTTGTCAGACTTCCAAATGGGTTTCTTTCGTTAACATGAATAAATGATTCCTAAGGCAGAATGGAACTAAGCGTAAAGTTTTTCTAAACTTAAAGAGAGACAATTACAATTGAGTCAACTCCTAATAATTCTATATTTTAAGTGTCTAGCAAGCTGAGAGTTCACAGAATCTAGATTTCCTAATGAAAGAAGCATATGCAAAAATCATTATTTATGGTATAGAACTAATGAAATAATCACGAGAACATGCGCTCCTATATAATTAAAACGGGACAAGATATGAGCTTAGGTCTCAAGTGTAAGACACTAGAAGTCTGTAAATATATTTATCATCTAATATATACAACTGATAAAGATGTGTTAACAACTTATACTCAGGATGAAGAGAAGTCTCAGTGAGTAAATCTCTGGACTTACAAATATAAGGATCTATGTGTAGGACCCCAGAACTCATCTGTGATCTGACAGGTGATTAGCAGATCCTTGAAAGTTCAGAGGCAGATGATCCGGGTTCCAAGGTAGAGGTAGAAGGGGCTTGAAGACTAATTCAGAGATAATTATATGAGTCCTAAATGGTCACCACACATATACTTCACACAGGAATGTACACACATGCACATAGAGCAAAGTATACTCACTTTATCAGAACCAAGACAAAAGAAGTGCTTCCCATTGCAGTGAAAAAAGACATACTGACTTGAAAAATTATATAAAAGTAATATTTGGTTTTGCATTGGTCTCTTGGGCATTCACCCAACCGTGCTGAGTGGTTTCCCTTCTGGAAACCAGAGTCGCTGATACAACTGCAGTCATAGAATTCCTAAAAGATAGGTTTTGAAATGTTATAAAGTCTGTTTGCAAACATGAAAGTGCTATAAATATGTCCCATTATATTTTTAAAGTGTTCTTCCTCTCTAGGAAAAGTGTTTACTGTTTTTAAAGCTTCTAAAAGCATCATTGCTTAATAATTGAAAAAAACATTTATTTCTGGGCAAGAAAATGAAATTTGCTCCTAACTCCTAATTCATTGCAATTTCAAGATTATAAAATAATTGTATAAATTAGCTTCTGAAACTATTTATAAGTTCTTCACCCAAACACGTTCTTTTTCATACTTGTCTTCTGACTTTTTCTTTCTATGTTACTTTTACATCCTTACTGTATTTAAAAATTCCTGCTCTGTGTCAGCCATATGCCTTTAGGAAAAATTATCCAGAGAATGAAGGCATTTGACAGTTGGAAATCAGCCAAAATCTGAAATGAGAACCAGCTCTACAAATGGGTTGAGCCATACAAGGTGTAGTGGAAACCGTGATCATGCCAAGTATGGTAGTGCACATCTGTAACTCCAGCACTTCAGAAGGGGAGGGGAGGCAGAAGGATCCTGAGTTCAGAGATGGACCGCTTATAGAGGTCCTGTCTCACACCCATAAAACAATAACTGTTTGTATACCAATGTTTGTATTAGGAAAAAAGTAAAAAAGGACATTTCCTAACTTTGTGAGATATTGGATAGATTAGTGGTATGTGCAACACCATGAGTAATTTCTATGCTTTGGAGTCAGCAGGTGACTAAGGATAACTCACAGTTCACAAGGAAAGGTGTATTTTGAATGAAAAAGAAGGTGTCATGGCGTGGCATATAATAGGCATATGTGGAAAAGATGCTAGGTTATCTGAGTAAAGAGCTAGCTTTGGAGAATTCTGAACTGACACATGAAAACCGGACAGTCAGGCAAGCATGAAGTCAGAACTCTTTCTTGAAGAGTCAAGTTTGGGGAGCTCAGAGATAGATTCATAAAAGTCTATAAAAAGCGTAAGTTTTGTCTATAAGTTGATTTAAGATTCGTTATACAGATTCGATGGAATCCTCATCAAAATTCCAACTCAATTTTTCACAGAGACAGAAAGAGGAATTCTCAAATTTATCTGGAATAACAAAAAACCTAGGATATCAAAAACCATTTTCAATATTAAAAGAACTTCTGGGGGAATCACTATCCCTGACCTCAAGATGTACTACACAGCAATAGTGATAAAAACCAAAACTGCATGGTACCATACAGAGACAGGCAGGTAGATCAATGGAATAGAATGGAAGACCCAGAAATGAACCCACACACCTGTGGTCACTTGATCTTTGACAAAGGAGCAGAAAACATCCATGGAGAGAAAGACAGCATTTTCAACAAATGGTGCTGGTTCAACTGGAGGTCAGCAAGTAGAAGAATGCAAATTGATACATTCTTATCTCCTTGTACAAAGCTTAAGTCCAAGTGGATCAGGGAACTCCACATAAAACCAGATACAATGAATGTAATAGAAGAGAAAGTGGGAAAGGACCTCAAACACATTGACACAGGGGAAATTTTCCTGAACAGAACACCAATGGCTTATGCTCTAAAATCAAGAATTGACAAATGGGACCTCATGAAATTGAAAAGCTTCTGTAAGGTAAAGGACACTGTCAATAGGACAAAACAGCAACCCACAGATTGGGAAAAGGACCTACATCCAACCCTACATCCGATAGAGGGCTAATATCCAAAATATATAAAGAACTCAAGAACTTAAACTCTAGAGAACCAAATAACCATATTAAAAAATAAGGTATAGAGCTAAACAAAGCCTGAGAAGCACTTAAAATCAATCTGGTGATTCCTGAGAAAATTGGAAATAGTTCTACCTGAGGACCCAGATATACCACTCCTGGGCATATACCCAAAAGACGCTCCAACATATAACAAGGACACATGCTCCACTATGTTCATAGCAGCCTTATTTATAATAGCCAGAAGGTGGAAACAACCCAGATGTCCTTCAACAGAGGAAAGAATACAGAAAATGTGGTATATTTACACAATAGAGAACTACTCAGCTATTAAAAACAATGAATTTATGAAATTCTTAGGCAAATGGATGGAACTAGAAAATATCATCTTGGGTGAGGTAACCCAGTCACAAAGTAAACAAAAATAAATAAATAAATAAATAAATAAATAAAGCAAAAAACCACAAAAAACCATGGTATTTACTCACTGATAAGTAGATATTAGCCAAAAAGAAGCTCGGAATACCCAAAATACAACTCACAGACAATATGAAACCCCAGGAGAAAGAAGACCACACCAAAGTGTGGATGCTACAGTCCTCAGAAGGGAGGAGAAAATACTCTCGGGAAGTAGAGGCCCAGAGGGATCCGGAAGGGAGAGAGGAGGGGGAGGGGAAAGAGGGGCCAGTTTCGATGTGGGAGGAGGTGAGGGAGAAGTACAGAAGGTCAGGAATTTGAAAGGAGGAGAGTAGCAGTGGGGAAGGGAGAACAAGGGGCAGCCACTAGAAAGTCCCAGATGCCAGGGACCCAAGAGGTTCCCAAGACCCAACAGGGAGGACATAGCTGAAATACCCAACAAAGGGGAGAGAGAACTTGTAGAGACCATATCCAGTGGATAGGCATGACCCCAGGTCGAGGGATGGGACCACACATCCATCTCAAAAACAATCCAAAATTCCTCCTCTTCAAAAGGAAATACAGGGACAAAGAGTGGAGCAGAGACTAAGGAAAGGCCATCCAGAGACTGCCCCATCTAGGGATCCATCCCATGTGCAGACTCCAAACTCAGACACTATTACTGATGGCCAAGAAGTGCTTGCTGGCAGGATCATGGTATAGTTATGCCCTGAGAGGCTCTCCCAGAGTCTGATTAATACAGATGTGAATACATACAGCCAAACATTAGACTGAGCATAGGAACCCCAACAGAAAAGTTAGGGTAATGACTGAAGGAGCTGAAGAGGTTTGCAACTCCATAGAAAGAACAACAATATCAACCAACAAGACTCCTCAAAGCTCCCAGGAACTAAATCAGCAAACAAAGAGTACACATGGGGCACCCATGCCTCCAGCTGGATATGTAGCAGAGGATTGCCTTATTGGGCATCACTAGGAGGGGAGCCCCTTGGTCCTGTGGAGGCTCAATGACCCAGGGTAGGGGAATGCTAGGGCAAGTGGGGGAACACTTATAGAGGCAGAGGGAGGGACAACTGGAAGGTTGAGGATAATGTGAAATGTCAATAAATAAAATAACGAATTAAATAGAAAAAATGAAATTAAAAAAAACTTTAAAAAATTCATCCTTAATGTATGAGGTATAAAGTAATTATCAGTTATGACAGATGCTTGTATCATAAAAGGAGTTTCAAAACCCTAACTACATACATGTTCCAAAAGACAATAGTCTAAGTCTCAAAAGTGAAAAATTGGAAGTGAAGTAATCTCAAAATAGAATTCAAGGAACAGAAAAATTTGATGGTTCCAAGCAGGACTTCATGTGAAGGTCTGCTAACCTCCCAGTGTAGGCCATAGAGGAACCTATTTTTGTATCTTTTACTGGAGACCGTAGCTCTACAAAGATGTGATAAGTAAGTGTGAAATTGAATGTAAAGTTATGAGCAAGGAGAGGTGAGAAAATGAAAACTGACACTCACTGTATTATTCAGTTTCTCATCACCACGAAACGATTTGCATCCTGCTAGACAAGGTGAAATGTAAGTCACTCCATTTTCTCCGCAGACGGGTTCCCATTGATTTTTATCACAATTGCAGTCCGAGTTGCAATAAGAAAGTGGTACATCTACGTGAGAGTCCACTGGTTTCATTCTGGGGATATATAATAGATAGACACATGTCAAAGCGAGACAGAGGGAGGGAGAAGCGAGAATGGATGGAAGGGAAGAGAAGGGAGGGGAGGGGACATACATGGAGGGGAGAGGAGGGAAGGGAAGGGGAAAGAAGAAAAAACAAAAAGGGTCATGATTAGAGATTAGATAACTGTTATTGGTGTAAGAGCCTTGTTAAATTTCTGGCTATAGTTAGGAGCTGACTAGGGATCTGCACAGCCTTAAGAAGCTGAAGTGCCAGGAATACTTTTTATTATGTGGTAAGTGTAGGAGAGAAAGGGTACATTATACCTGGGGTATCAGGATGTCTAATCCAATGGAGAGTAGCAGGGTCAGTTCCAAAAGAATGAAAATCAAGTTTGGAGTGCAGAACTGGTCTCTTGCACAGGTATTTGTTTACATGAATGCTGGAGAAAGCTTGTTCAGCCATAGCTGTGAAAGTTGCCTACATATGCACTCACAACCTAGCCAAGACTGCAGTTTTGGAATCTAAAACTTCAAATTTAAGTCATGAGAGTCAGTGAGGTAATGTGTGGGACTTGCTGGTGATAAAAACTATATGCCTGTACAGGGGTAACAAAAGTATCCATGACTAAGCTCCCATTGCACATTGTGAATACTCTAAAAATTACATGATCATCATCACCCAGTTTTTCTTTATGTGAGAAATAAAAACCGCTCTTGGGATATCTTAGACAGTGATTGCTTGGGGAATTTATAAATCATGATCCTTGCTAACTGAACAGTTTAGTGAAAACTGTTTTCAGCCTACTGTTCTCTCACATAGGATTCTGAATGGAGCTAACATAGCATTCTGTTGACAAAATAATCAATACAAACCCATCGTAGGTCAAGGTTAGGCCAGCAAAGGACTTGTTTTCACAGATTAGAGGAAAATATAACAACTGAAACACATAGGCCATTGAGGAGGTGAAAAACACAAACTTGGTGATTCCAATCAGGGTCAATTTGAATTTTTTAATGATAAATCCTCCTAAAAACATTCCACTTGCCATAGTAGGTATGGTTATAGCTCCTGGAAATAAAAGAATAATATCATAATTAAATAAGAAAGGCTTCTCTGGTGTCTTTACATATGAAATACAGCGTGTCTATATAAACCCTTCAATTTTGTTGCTTCTAAACTAGAAATGAATGGCCAAAATGGAAATAGAAGACCATGCCCTATGTGAAAATGACAAAAATAATGTCTCTTGTCAAAAGAGTTGTCCGACATTGCCTTTGAATAGATAAATTTTATGAGGGACACCTGACCCCAGAAAATAATGACAATGTACCAAGCCCTCACAGTGTAAACCTTGCTTTATGTTTGGGATTATTTCCTTTTTATTTACATGTGTGTGTGTGTGTGTGTGTGTGTGTGTGTGCGCGCGCGTGCATGGGTGGAGTGTAAATGGGTGCAGCTGTCCAGGGGACATCTTCTGAAATGTACCACCTGTCAGGTCCAAAGGGAACTCTAATCCATCAAACTCCAAATATTCAGAAAAGGCCTCAACCTGGATTATAGGAAGGGTTCTGGTGATTAGATAAAAACCTGTATTCTTTAGAAACTTTTGGTTCTTCTCTACCAAAGGAGTCATTTTCCATATCACTGGTAGAAAGAACAAATGATAACCAGTAGTGCCAATTTGCATACCAGAGGTCATGCTGGCCTGTTACACATTGCCAAGCTCATGCTTGTCTTAGCCTTTCTCTTCCCATTGTGTACTGCCTGTGCCTCCCCGCAGTGCCTCCCCGCTCCCCTACTGTCCCTCTTTTCAGGCCCCCATTCCCCTTATCACCCTGCTATTTTGATATATTCTCACACATCCCCTCTGCTTCTTTCCTTTTCTTCTTTTTTTCTTCTGGCTCTCATTTCTCTCACTGTGTTTTCTCTAGTCTTTATCCCTTGGCCAGGTTCAGGCTGCTAGCCATATTGAGTCTGCTTCTTTCTCTCTCTACTCTGGACTATATGTTTCTGGTCATTCTGTCATTAATATCTACAGTAAAAATTCTTCCCTTATCCAAACCTTGGAGCAGACATATCTTCATTTTGCTCATCCTCTGTGATGCAAACTATGGATCCGTCTGTCTTACCTAACAGAAAGTTGGCCTGAGATGCTGACTGGCCGAACTGTTGCTCTATAAACTTGAACAAGTAAGTAAAGGAGCCAATGAAGCTGCTGATGTGTAGCAATGTTAGTATCAAGAATATAATATATAGGTCGTTGGTAAGGATGCTTTTCAGAGACCGTAGAAAACCTTGAAATAAAAAGAGTGAAGAATAAAATTGTAGTACAACTTAAACATTTCTTACATCCTAATCTTCTCCTTATTATATGTATGATTTTAAAGTATATAATACATACAACACAGTGCACTCTGAAATCTTACTATAAACAGATTCATAAATACTTTCATTCAATCATTTCCATAACTATATTATGTATTTGGTCATTTGGGATCATCACTATTTTTTTTGTCTTTTCTGTTTTGTTACTTGCTTTGTTCTGTGGATATTTGGCAGTTCTTCACAATCTTAGTTTTTTGTATCTTTCGATCCATTTACCTGTTCATTCAACAAATACTTGGTTTTGAATCAGACACCAGGAAATATGCTGAAACATAAAACAAGAATTCTGTACGTGCTGTTCCCTATTACTAGCATTTAATAATGTGATTCTTATGTTAATTAAGCTATTTGTTTAGCAAAACTTTGTGCGATTGATGACCATAGGATGAAGCACCCTGATGTTCAAAAACCATAAGCATGAATTTAATATGAGGATTCCAACACTTTGTTTCTTAGAATGAAGCATTTCTATAAAACCCTGCCCCAGCAAATATGTCAGCTTAAGTCAGATGACTTAAGTCATCTGCATAAAACATTGCTCCAGCAAATAGAACTGAACTGAGTTGCCTGCCTAAAACCATGCCCAGCAAATACTCTGGCACGAAAGGAGCATGCCTAAAACACTGCCTCACCACACCTGGCAGCACCAAAGCTGCCTGCTTTAGGACAAAATACTAACAAGCAGGTTACAATAATGAGTCCCAGGTCACATTAACTCAAGAACACTAACAAATTCTGTCACTAACAGAATTACCTGACTGGAAATTTCTTTATATAAACAACAACAAAAAAATTTCTTGTCTGTATGTATGTACATCCATGTATGTGGTTGCACTTGGAAGTCAGAAAAGGGAATTAAACCCTCCAGATCTAGAGTTACAGAGTTATGAACCACCATGGAGGTTTCTGGGAAGGTAAGTTGATTCCTCTGCAAGAGCAGCAAGTGCTCTTGTAATCACTGAGCACCCTGACGTGCTCCTTGTAATGTCTATAGCAAGTTTCAAAACCTTGATGCTCTAGAACCTGTGCCTACTACGCAGAATGCTGTGGGTTAAATCCTCGTACCAGGAATAAAAACAAAACAATACTGTGGTTTCTGGTGTCTAACAACTTACTTTTGAGGAACCAATCAAACCCTGCTATTAGGTACTGCCCAGTTTCCACAGTAAACAAAGAAACAAAGAAACAAGCAAAAAAAAGATATGTTATCTTTTCATGGCCAACATCAATGTACTAATCTTGTTGAAAACTGAACTACCCTCGATTAGAAACCAAACAACATAGTCAGCTCCTGCACAGAAATGACTTTGGGTTAAGGTGATGGAGTGAAGAAAGTAATCCAATGAAGAAATGAAAAGAGGAATGTCTTAGGCCACCTCTGAGAACTTGTCCTTTGATTCCAAAGGAAACCTAAAAAGGTTGTCAAGTGGTTACATTTTTGTTGCAGTTACTTGTAGTGTGGTTATGACACAATAACTTGACAAAAGCAACTCAGGAAAGCAAGGGTGTGTTGTGGCTCTCAGTTTAAGGGTGCACAGCATCACTGCAGGGAAGTTGATAATGGCTGAGGTAGCTGGTCACCCAGCATCCACAGTCAGGAAGCAGAGAGAGATGAGTCCTCAGCTTGCTCTCTCCTTATTCAGTTTAAAACCTGCAGCAAGTTGAATGGCCTTCCTCACATTGAGATGGGATCTTCCCACTTCAGTAGACCTAATCTCAACAACCCCTCCTCACATTCATGTCCAGAGGTTTGCTTTCTGGGCACAAATCATCACAAATTATCGCAGTGATTTAATTTTGGGTGGTGATATTTTCAGACAGGCCTTACCTTAGTCTCACAGTCCAGACTAGTCTTGAACTCATGATCCCCAGAACCACTATAACTGTCATTAATTTGTTTTTTTTTCTATTTTATCAATTCATTCTGATGTACCATTCCCATTTTAAATTAAAATCACAGGTTAGAATCCATCAAATAACTTTCTCTCTTTTCTTGTCAGCTTTGAAATTATTCTTTTTCCCCCATTTTCTTTTATTAGATATTTTCTTTATTTACATTTCAAATGTTATTCCCTTTCCAGGTCCCTCCCCCAAATCCCCCTATTCTATTCCCCCTCCCCCTTCTTCTGCGAGGGTGTTCCCCCACCCACCCACTCACATCTGCCTCCCTGCCCTGGCATTCCCATACACTGGGATATCAAGCCTTCACAGGACCAAGGACCTCACCTCCAGTTGATACCCAACAAGGCCATCCTCTGCTACATATGCAGCTGGGGTCATGAGTCCCTCCATGTGTACTCTTTGCTTGGTGCTTTAGTCCCTGGGAGCTCTGACAGGGGTTGGGGGAAGTGGTCTGGTTGCTTGATATTGTTGCTCCTATGGGATTGCAAACCCCTTCAGCTCATTTAGACCTTTCTCTAACTCCTCAATTGGGGACCCCATGCTCAGTCCAATGGTTGGATGCTAGCATTCACCTCTGTATTTCTCAGGCTCTGGTAGAACCTCTCAGGAGACATCTATATCAGGATCCTGTCAGCAAGCACTTCTTGGCACCCACAATAGTGTCAGGGTTTGGTGACTGTATATGGGATAGATCCCCAGGTGAATCCGTTATTAGATAGTTTTTCCTTCAGTCTCTGCTCCACACTTTGTCTCCATATTTGCTCCCATGAGAATTTTGTTCCCCTTTCTAAGATGGTACAAAGCATTCACACTTTGGTTGTCCTTCTTGAGTTTCATGTGGTCTGTGAATTGTATCTTGAATATTCTGAGCTTTTTTGGCTAATATTCACTTATCAGTGAGCATATACCATGTATGTTCTTTTGTGATTGGGTTATCTCACTCAAGATGATATTTTCTAGTTCCATCCATTTGCCTAAGAATTTCATAAATTCATTGTTTGTAACAGCAGAGTAGTACTCCACTGTGTAAATGTACCACATTTTCTGTATCCATTCCTCTGTTGAAGGACATCTAGGTTCTTTCCACCTTCTGGCTATTATAAATAAGGTTGCTATGAACATAGTGGAACACGTATCCTTGTTATATGTTGGAGAATCTTTTGGGTATATGTCCAGGAGTGGTATAGCTGGGTCCTCAGGTAGAAAGAACTATGTCCAATTTTCGGAGGAACCACCAGACTGATTTCCAGAGTGATTATACCAGCTTGCAATCCCACCAACAATGGAGGAGTGTTCCTCTTTCTCCACATCCTTGCCAGCATCTGCTGTCACCTGAGTTTTTGATCTTAGCAATTCTGACTGGTATAAGGTAGAGTCTCAGGGTTGTTTTAATTTGCATTTCCCTGATGAACATTTCTTTAGGTGCTTCTCAGCCATTCAGTATTTGTCAGTTGAGAAAATCTGTGTTTAGCTCTGTACCCCACTTTTAATAGGGTTATTTGGTTCTCTAGAGTCTAAGTTCTTGAGTTCTTTATATATATTGGATATTAGCCCTCTATCAGATGTAGGATTAGCAAAGATCTTTTCACAATCTGTTGGTTGCCATTTTGTCCTATTGTCAGTGTCCTTTGCCTTACAGAAGCTTTGCAACTTTATGAGGTCCCATTTGTTGATTCATGATCTTAAAGCATAAGCCATTGGTGTTCTTGTTCAGGAAATTTTCCCCTTTGCTCATGTGTTCCAGGCTCTTCCCCCACTTTCTCCTCTATTAATTTCAGTGTATCTGGTTTTATGTGGAGGTTCTAGATACACTTGGACTTGAGCTTTGTACCAGGAGGTAGGAATGGGTCAATTTACATTCTTCTATATGCTGACCTCCAGTTGAACCAACACCATTTGTTTAAAATGCTGACTTCCACCACAGCATTGCTATAAGTATGTTTTAAAACACTTCATCCTCATTTGCTCCCTTCTCCCCTGCCCTCTACACCTCCCTGCAATCTGAAAACTATTGTCAAAGCCTTACTGTCTCAACTAATTTTATATACTTGTTGCTGAATCACATTTTTGACCATGGCTTCTCTGTGGATCAGCACTGACCCTCAGAACTTATATTTGAAAATAATAATACCACCAAATAGTACAGAATGCTACTTAAAGTATAGCCACCAACTACTTTGACTAGTATCATGTTTTCAGCTCACTTTTGAATATTTAAGCAGGTAATTTTTTTTCAATACAATTACCAGGAAAAAAATCTTACCCTAAATACCTAGAGAGAAACCTTTCTAGGAATTTCTTCTCTAAGCAAGTTCAACATGAGTACATGCTTATCAGTAGCAAGGAACTCACTGGAATGAATCATAGTTTCTTGGAAGAAGACAAGTGCCTCACCACCAGGGGTCAGTATCATTTGTAAAATGAATGAATGAATTAATGATTTTAAACTCTTAAAACTGTCACTGATGCTCTATACTAAATTTCAAAATAAAGAAGCTATGAATATATAACTAATATGTGCAATTTGACCCCTAGCACCACAAGAAATTAAAACATTTGAAAAGAATATATATCTTCTTTTTTGGAATAAATAATATTGTATATGATTGTTTTGTTCCTTTTATTACTTGATGTGTGGATATGTTATGTATGAGTGCACATGAGATGTATGTGTGTGTGTGTGTGTGTGTGTGTGTGTGTGTGTGCATATACTTCCACAGAGTTGAACATGACAGTTGTCTGATTGTTGCTCACAGAGTCCAGAGGAGGAAAATGAGTGACTCTTCTTCTCTACCACTCCCCACCTTATTCCTTTGAAGCAAAGCCCTTCACTGATGTAGAATGATCCTAGATTTTGGATGATGACCTAGGAGCACAAGAGATTCTTATGCACATCTAGCTACACTTTGCACCTTATGGGGTTGCTGGTGATTCTGTCTCACGTCCTCATGCTTATACAGAAATTGTTTCTGAGCACTGAGCCATCTCTCTAGCCTTCTTTTCTCCATATTAAAGCCACAAATCTAATCCTATTATTTGCACATAATCATCGAACATGGTAGTCGTAAAGAGAATGGCTTCTGTAGGCTCAATTTGACTATTTAGCTTATAGTTGGTGGTCTCGTTGAAAGAGGTATCACTGAGGGTGGACTTTCAGGTTTCTAAACCCAGAACATTCCCAGTTAATCATCACTCCTGTCTTTCTCTCCGCCTCATGCTTGTGGATCAAAGTATAAGTTCTCAGCTGCTGCCCTCCTTGACTGCCTGCTACCATCCTCCCAGTCATGATTGTTCATGGCTTCTAAACTTGTCTAAATATGTTGCCAAATATAATGCTTTCTTTTATAAGTTATCTTTGTCATGGTATGTTTTCATGGCAATAGAAAGGTAATTAAGACAGGGAATAACAATTTTAATAGGAAATGTAGAAAGAGCTAAGAAAATTTTAGTACAGAAGAAAGCTAAATAGGTAAATTGGACATATTGTTTTGAAATATTCTTAGACTTCAGTAGGATTAACATCTGCACATTGACTGACTATGGAATCCTTACCAGTCATGTTGGCAGAAGCTTTTTCCTCGTGATTTATTAAGTTAGTCATGTGATTCTTTTCCTCATCTGTTCTGAGCACATGAGGAGATGCTGAAATTTTCCTTTCCGTCTGTGATCTGTTTGGAATTTTGGGTAGAAAAAAGAATGGTATGGAAGAAATGATGCATAGTAGTCCATTCACAATGAAGCCGAGCCACCAGGCACCAACCCAACGAGCATCCTGCGGAGTTATTCGGACACTGCCTGGGATGAATAATTAGAACAGAACTTTTAGAAATCATCCTCAAAGTCAATGTTGGTAAGACTGCTCGCCTCCATAGATAAAGAAACCAAACTGTATTTCATCAATCCTAAAATGCAATTTTCTTTCACTGGTGGTTTGTCAACTTAGAAGTAAGGATGGGTCAATCATTTGATGACATCTTCCAATTTCTGTTGTCAGGTACAGACTCCATTGCAACTGGAGAATTATCAACACTACATATTCAACAAATAATAGGATTAGATTTATGGCTTTTAGTATAGAGAAAACAAGGTTAAAGAGATGGCACGGTGCCCAGAAAGAGTTTTCATATAAGCACGAGGACCTGGGATAGAATCACCAGCCTCCACGTAAAGAGCAATGTGTGGCAGAAGTGCCTGAGAATTTCTTGGGCTCCTAGGTCATCAGATTTCAAGATGACTTGAAAACCAAGGCAAGGCATGAGTATTCACTACATCTGAAAATGGCTGTTGGTACCCACTCCTGAAGTAAGGATACCACCAGAGGGGAGACTAATATTGTTTCTAAGAAATGGAAAAGCTCCAATCTGTCTCTTCAAGTTGCTGAATTTACAGCCCTATTGATTGCAGAGAAAGGAAGTGCTGAAGAAGGAACACAGTGAAAGTTTAAGTTTAAGAGGAACCCAGAAAAGATAGATTTTCCACCTGAGGCATTTTTTGCTCTTATTATTTCAACTGTACTTTCTTCTTCTATGTAAAGAAGAATGATGTATTAATGCCAGCTATTAATACACACTCCTGTGAATGATGAATGACCATCAGTTCATAATCATTATATGATGAAGGAATTCCTAAAGATACCAAAACCTGTGAAAGCCAAATGATGAATTGGTGGGAACCCTGGACAGTGCTGTGGCTAAAGAGGACACTGCAGCAAGAACAAAGAGAAAACCCTTGCACCAGATGGTTCACTGGAGTACCCTGCCTAGCACCTAGAAAAGACATAGCTCTAGTTCTTCTCACAATCTTATTAATTACTCATAAAGAGACACACCCAGACTCACTGAATATGGTGGGCACGACCCTGGCACTGACTCTACACATACAATAGTATTCTTGATAACAGATGTGATCTAACCTTTGTTTCAAAATTGTTGAATATAACACTACAGCAAATATCATCTTTCTATACTACCAAAGAGCTGTCTAGAAACAAAATTATGAAAATTGTGCAACAAGAGTTAACTAAGGATGCAACAATGTTAAATTTATTGTCGCCATTACTGAATAAGAGGAGATGCAAAAAGGTCTGAACATCTGTCCCAAGAATTCTAATACAATACAGATAGTTATTTCTAAATATAGAAGAACATTTTCCAACTACAACAAAACATCTACCTCAGCTCTTTATGTGCTTGGAAAACAAGGGTGAACTTGGAAGTTAATGAGAAGTAGTTTGATTAAGGATTTGTATTGAAAACAATTGGAGACATTTGACTTCTTGTGGCTAACTGTGATGTCAACTCTATTTTGGAAATAATAACTTTGAAGCCATTGAGTCCTGATGAGATAGGAAATCAGATTTGATTATACACCAACCACTTATATATTGAAACATTTCTTCCCATGGCATCTAAAGAGATCATCATGCATTTGGTGGCCTCTGCTCTAGCAGGGAGTCAGTGAAATATGGCATCTCAGAAGAGAACTTCTTAGATGAGAGTCTCAGAACAACACTAATGGAAAGGGGAGGTGAGCTCTCCACTAGAAGACTCAGGACTGTGAGATGAAAGGAGCTGTTGAGTCTCCCCATCAGTAGTCAGGTTTACTGTAGAGAGTATCAATGAAAGAAAAGTACAGGAGAATGATAGAAAAAAGAAAGAAAGAAAGAAAGAAAGAAAGAAAGAAAGAAAGAAAGAAAGAAAGAGAGAGAGAGAAAGAGAGAAAGAAAGAAAGAAAGAAGGAAGGAAAGAAAGAGAAAGAAAGGAGAAAAGAGAAAGAAAGAGAAATTAAAGAATGAAAGAAATGAAAGAAAGAAAGAGAAAGGGAGTTAAATTATAAAGATAAAGGTGATCACAGAAAACCATGTGTCTAGTTCTGAAGAGCCTAGCTGCCACACTGAACTCTGGTCTGAAATCACTCTAGGTTCATAAGCATTAGTACGTCTTCTATATTAGAATTATTCTGGAAACATAATGATAGAATGAGGGGCTGATGTCAGATTAAGTAGAAGTAAGATCACATGATGATTTAGTCAATTATACAGTTAAGGTTAGAATATTCATAAAAAGAAAGACTAAAGAAAACAGCACAGGTTTTAGAGTGATACTGTGAGCCCTGTGTTTTCCATGTTGAGTTTCAGGGGTCCACTTAGATGTCTACAAATAGAAAACATGAGAAAATAGTTTTTCAAAAGTTACCTGATTCTGTTTCATGAGCCATTGAAAACAGATTGCCACTGAGAAGTGGATGGGAAAGGGGGAAAGGAGATGTCTTCTAAATTCAGATCTTTTTTTCAAGATAATTGTTTATGAAGAGAAATAGAAAAAGAAGGTGGTTTGAGGACATGAAGACATCACATATGCAAAAAGAGTGCTGAGCCTGGAGAGTGCTCTGTGATAAAGAGAGGGTGGAGAAGGAGGGTTGAAGATAACCAAGGAGGGAAGAATCCGGTGAAAGATTGGTAGAATGAGGTCTTGAAGATGCAGGATGAAGACCTAATGCCTAGGGTGGGTCTACAAGCATGACCTAAAGCTGGATATTATTTGTACAGACTTTAGGTGGAGAGAGATGATAGATGTGATATTTATTGAAAGGAGGGCTTAAAGATGAGACAGTTTCCATACTTTGGCCAGTTTCTCTGAGGTATGAAGGAATGCTTGCTTTGAGAGAAGAGAATGGCTAGGAGTATGCAGCTAGAGAATGGCTAGGAGAATGGCTACATAGTATGCAGCCCTTCATCTTTTAATTAAAGGAGACCATATGCTAAGCCCTCTGTTAGGTCCAGAGAAAGCATCAAAGCTAAGTCACATGATAAAGATGCTCAGCCATTCCAACCCCACAACCTCAAAGCAACTTCCAGAAGCTTTAGTCTGCAATTCTTGCATTTCTAAATTCAATCTACCACCAAATGAAAGTGTAGATTGTTTGACTCTAGAATCAGTTTGTTTTCTATCTGGTTGTCTAAATTAAGATTGTCCCCAGTGCTACATTTTGTACTTACTGGTAGAAGTTTGACATAAGCAAGAGATGGAATTTGTTTTGTTAAAATAATGAACACATACTCACCCCATAAAATCTCTAAAAGAAAACAATTATGCGACTATTCAAAGAGTTAAACCAGTAACCTGGAGGCATGATAGTTGGAATTTGAAAGACAGCCTCTGGCCTCTTTTCTGATTCTACTTACTCAGGTCTACATATCCAACGTCTACATATATCTTAGCAAACACAGATGACATGATAAAGCCAAGGATTGGTCCAATCATTGCTATAGTATGCAGAGTACCTGCAAATATTTAAAACCATTCAATCAGAATCAAAGTGCGCATAGTATTTTTTTCCTCACACAAAAAAATTTTGGTTATATTCATCTTGTACCTGATATATCCATACTTTCTCCCAAACCAAATTTCTAGTTTTTTGGTTTTGTAAATCTCATCAACTATAGTTTTCATGATCTTCTTGTACATGGCTGTCACCACAGCACAGTCAATCCATCAGAGACCACACTGTTAGGAAAACCTTAATCTCCTTCTCCCAATTTCTATCAACTGCTAATTGTTCCAGTTAAAGATGGGACTTTGTGCCTACCTCCAATTTACATGTTGGGATTTCATCCACCTTGAACTTGTGTAGTAGGTTTTAAAATATAATGTTATACAATGAATTTCTTGAAATAATATTTTTCTAGAAATCTTAATTTACTTAGGAAGTTAAAGAGATATCTAGTTGCTCTTCTGGCTGACTAAGGCACTGCATATGTGTGGAGCACAGTCATAAATGCAGGCAACATATCCACTCACATATTACATAAACATATAAAAATGTAAAATGATTAGTTTGGAAGTGCTGCCATTTCAACTTTAGACCCAGAACACTTAAGTACTGAACATAATATTCTCTGTACTTTACCTAAGTGCATAGAAGAATGCCCTTCTTTTGCAAAGTCATCAATGTAGGAAACTCCTAGGGGCACTATTGGCGTTTCCCCTATCCCACGAAGCATGTTCCCCATCAAGACATAAATCCACATGTATGACTTGGACCCCTTTTCACAATCTGTGTAGACAAAATTATGTTTTCCTTTAAATGTCGATTACAGAATGATACGAGCAATTGCACCAACTGAGAAGACTGAGGTGCTCTACACTCACTTGACTGTGCTTGCTTTTTAAATTTTAATCTATTTAACCTATTAATCTATTTAATCTATTTAATATGGAAAGCATGAACAAGCAAAAAGACACAAAGGGGGGGGAGAAAAAACAAACAGAAACAAACACGACCTGAAACTTCTCTATATAAGAGAGTCATTTAATGTTTTTTATTGATATTCTGTATTTTGGGCATATATAAAATATAGAGATTGCTTATATATAATATAGAATTAAATATTAAGTTTGTATGTATCAGCATGACTGCCAACACTGTGCTAAGACAACATCTTATTTTCCCTTTGTTTTATTTTGTGTCAAGATTTTAACCATGTTTGAGAAATAACTATTAGAATATATATAGTTCCTTCATTTTTATTGCATGTTTTATCTACATATACATATGTACCACATGCATGCAATACTGGCAGAGGCCACAAGAAGGTGTTGGATCCCCTGGAACTGGAATTATACTTGGTTGTGACATGTCATGTGACTGCTGGGAATTGCTTTTAACTGCTGAGCCATTTTTCTGGACCTTATTTTATATTTAGAATTGTAAAATACTTTAAATTTTTCCTTCTGTCACAAAGGGATATCTTGGTTATAATTACAAATATGTCTTTACTGATTATTTTCTTGGAGTTGATCAATAACAATACAATTACAAAGAATTAGGTATTATTTTTGTTTAATAAGTGTTAAAAGAATAACTTCCAAAAACAGTGATAAATTTCTACAGTCCCAATAATATAAAAAAATGAAAAAGAATTATAGTTTTTCATTTCAATCTTCCTATACCTGATATAATAGGTAGAATGATCTAGAGTGTTAAATCTAAATTTTCTTTTTAGAATATTTTTTTAAATTTTCAATTGTAGTAACTTTCTATTTTCAAAAGTACCTCTCCTTTGTTTATATAATGCATTGTTGCTTGTTTATGTTGTTTGTTGAGACAGGTTCATACTACATGGCTCAGGTTGGACTCAAAGCCACAATCCCTCTGCTTCAACCGCTTTGTGCTGGGATTTCAGTCATGAACACAGTCAATTGTTATACCTTTATTTTTATCTGTGAATGTCCCTCCCAAATTCTAACTGAAACAGTTCTTAGCTCCTCCTCAGCTATTCCTAAAGGGTCATTCTATATCATGTTTACACAATGATTATGTCTGTATATCAAGGTTAAATGAGTTATGATTTCAAATCAATTTTTGCTGATACATTTTACAAAAATTTGAATAGATGTATATACAAACTTTCAAATATTAATCGCTGTTACTGTTAACTCTTACCTTTCTCCATTATCTCAGGTGAGGTTCCAGTGAGTGATGTAGTTTGATTGACTAAACAGGTCAACGTGGAGTTGTGCAAAGAGCTGATGTCATTTTCTGCTGCATACCTGTAACTATAATGCCATAAGTACACTTAACATATTGCTTATATACCAAGTATTTTTACTTTACTCAGAAACTATTGATTGTACCTCTCTCTTCTCATGTCAATGAAAATCCTCTGATAATTTTCAAGCCTTAATTTTAGAACAAATAATGGGTAACAGTAAAATGGGGGGAGGACCAGTAAGTAAGGTCAGTCAGTGTTGCTCGGACAAGGGGGCTGGTCATCTTGGTGTGACAGATGATACTCTGTTTGTGATGGGAAAAATTCTAGCTTCCCCTTTCTATTTTGTAAATTGCTATCTGATTATAATCATATTCATTCTTTTTAATTTATTTTTTAAGATGACAGTAATGTGAACTTCCCAATGAGTTTTATTTAATAAATTAGAGAATTACGTTTTCAAATCAGTCTTAGAGCATGCTAATTCTTCTACCTTTCCTACCAAAATATCTGGATTTTTTTATGGATGGACATGCACACATGAACTAATGTCTGAATGTCTGAAACTTTAATAAATTCTAATCCACTTCAGTTTGAGCAAGGAGAATTTAATAGCGAAAGGCAATGGAATCAGAATAGGGACTTATGCAATAACCTGAAAAATACTACTATATCTGTACTCTATACTAGACCACTAAGTGCATGCCAGGCACTCTAATTCAAAAACTGAAGCAAAATGCATAGATTTTTGTTCATAGGAACATCCATTTCCTCTAAGAAAATAATAGATCATTAGCTGTGCTCAAGGTTTGGGAATGGATGGATATTATAGACTTTGCCTTGTATAGAAACTTTGCAATGAATCTTAGTGCTAAGTAGGAGTTTGAGATGGACTCCAGAGGACAGTAGACATAGTTGTAGGGCCAGTGCATGTAAAAGTAAAACATTTGCAATGTAGTGGACTTCAGCTTCATCAGTTACTTGTCAACTGTGGGGAAGAATGGAAAGTGAGCCTAGGACAGTCAAACAGCCAGTCAGTGAGCAGCACACATGCACAAGTGAGTTGACATATGATTAACCCATAGGCAAGAACTTTTAATACTTTGACTGTGACTTATACTAACTCAATTTTGTATCTCTGCCACAGTGTCTATGCTCACTCACAAATATATTTATAGCTTGAATGATGTAATTGCAGGATAATATTGTTCTTATATATACGGCATATTATTGGACTCTATCTTATAATATAGGGTGGTCCCAATAACCTCGAAGGGTTTTCTGGTCCACTGATAAACTGAAATCTGAAGTTTGAAAATCTGTTCTAGAGAACTGGAAGTTTTAAGAAAAATTAGGAAAATGAGATTTGTATTTAAAAAGTATGTTTTTGTATTGAGTATTAATTAGAATAGAGCTGAGAAGCTGAAGAGATGGCTCAACATTAAAGAGAATTGGCTGTTATTTCTGAGGATCCCAGTCAATTCCCAGCATCTCTGACAGGAGACTCATTAACTATAACTCCAGTCCTATTAGATCTAATGCTTTGTTCTGGCTTCTACAGGCTCTGCATGCATGGGTGCGTGTAAATATACACAGACAAAACACTCATACTAATAGAATAAAAAATAAATCCTTGAAAAACTAATAGAATGAAAAGTGAAGGCAAAACCTCCATTACCGGCTTCAGCTGGAAAAGGGGCATGAATGTCCACATTGACATAAGGGTCTCGAATGAGTAAGATCTTTGGAAGTGCTAGTTTTTCTGTGCTGCCATAAATCTACAACTTGTGTTGAAGCCCTTGACTTTGATCTGAATTCCTTTGCAGTTGTGAGAACCACTGACTGCTGAATGAATGACTATGAAAAAGAGCAAGTATTGGCAAATATAGTGAGATCAGGTTGTGATACATACATGGATGGGAAAACCTTGTGCATGCCCATTGGAAATGTTGACATGGTACATGGATACATAGACCCTGATGTGAACAATGGTTGTATTTATAGCATATACTTCATATGAATCATTACAGGAAATTAGATCAAAGATAGAGAGATGGCATTTTTATGTAGGCATTAAATTAAATTTTTATTTAATTGTAGGCATTTTTGTACTAGCCATGACAGTTACACGTGGTCATGGTGAAGAGGCCACGCAAAGAAATGAGTTGAAAGAGAATAAAATTATAAAAATCAGAATGGGGAAAATTCCTTGAACAGTGAATCTTAAGGAGAAAACAATATTAATATGATGACAAGTATGAATACCAAGTGTGAAAAGGGTTAAATGTGTGTGTGTGTGTATGTGTGTGTGTGTAAGAAAGAGACAGAGAGAGAGAGACAGAGAGAGAGAGAGGAAGAGAGAGACAGACAGACAGATAGAGAGACAGAGACAGACAGAGAGAGAGAGAGACAGAGAGAGAGAAATGTGTCTTCTAAGCACCTATTGTTTTCTCTTTAGTCCCATTCAGAGCTCAGACCCCTGTCTTGACTTAGCACACAATCAAGCCAGTTATAATTCCTGCACGAATAGTCTGGACTATCTCCAGGCCCCACCTCTCAGTGGGGAACTAGCTACAGTTGATAGCTTCTGTGGAAGAGAGAATTATTCCACTTTGAGGTTTGACTATGCAATACTTACTATCCCATGAAGAAATGTGGCAATGCTGTCAGAATACTCCCAATGCCCATGATGAAACAGCCAATTCCAATCAGCTTTGGTCTGTGTAGCTTAGATCCAAAGTAACTCACAAATACAATAACTAATAAATTTCCTATAACAAAACCAAGTTATATCAGTTTGATTCATGACAGCAAATAATGATGGTGATTGTGTATAAATAGAGAAGACACTTAGCGCTTTCCTCAGGTTGTCTGACAAGAAGAAACCTACCTTAATTAAACTGACCATAGAAAAGTATGGTATTAAGACTAAGCAGAAGCAGCTCAGGCATGGTGATGCACACATTTAATCCCAGTCCTCAGAAGGCAGAGGCAGGTGGATCTCCATCAGTTAGAGAGAAGCCTAGTCTACAAGGCAAGTCCAGAACAACTAGGGCTATTACACAGAAAACCCTGTCTCAAAAAAAATATATATATATAAAATGTAGAAGTATTCTTATTTTTTGATTTTTATTGCAGGTTCATTTATTTATTTTTTTAAATTCAGGCACATATATGAACATATGAATGCAGTAGCCACAGAGGCAAGAAGAGAGAATAGGATCCCCTAGAGCTGGAGTTACAACTGGTTGTGAACCACCTGACTTGGGTGCTAGAAATCAAACTCAGGTCCTCATGAATAGCAGCAAGCATGCTTAACCATTGGGAGATTTTTTTCCAGTCCCTTGTGTTATTGTTAATATTATATTTTACTTGTGAAACCAACCTCTGTGGTCATCAATAGCAATGTTACTTTAAACTTTTAGACGTATCATATTTCCTCTTATCTTTACCAAAACTCACAGGGAACACTGGGTTCTGGGTTGCAAAAGAAACAAATGTATTAATTATTGCACTAGTCTATGGATTTTTTTAAAAAAAATAATAATTGTTTGACAATTTGGTTGAAGCAGATATTTTTGAGAAATTTCAAGTTGGAAAAAATTGTACTAAGATGAGAAAAATAGAGTGAACACTTCCTAATAGAAATGAAAAGCATTAATTTATTATTCAATCCTGCCTTTCTTTAAATATGTAATATGTACCTACTATGATATTCTCAGCCTAAGATATCATAAAGGAACAAACCACAAACTAGGCAACAAACAAGTGTTAAAACACATTAGTAATAAGAACAGGTAAATGGGCAGAGATGCTATCACACCTCAGGAAAAAATCAATTAAGTAAGAGTTTTGGTAAATTTTTCACATAGAACATCTACTTTAAATGTCATGTTGATTGTAAATTATCCAGGGAAAGGGAAAACTCCAAATAAGGGAGTCAATTCTCATCTCTTAACAAACAAATAGTTACAAAGAGCTACTGGATGTTAAAAAAAATGATATGACAGAAAATTACAAAGAAGGACTAGCCAAAAAAAAATGCATAAAGTAAAAGTTAAAGAAGAATTAACTGGAAAGAGGAGAGATTTGGGGAAATAGAGTCCTTCAATGTGTCAGATCAAAAATTGCAGAAAAAAATGAAAAAGAAAGTATTGTAAAGTTAAAAATAGAAAATGAATAAAGCTTAATTATATAAGGTGGCAATAACCATGGATAAAACAAGAAACAAGCAGGAAAGGAGACATGCAGAGCCTCCAAGGGTGTTGGTGCCAAGAGCCAGCCAACCTGTCTATACTGCTGGGCTTTCAGTAGCTGAAAGCAATGAACCTCACATACACACACACACACACACACACACACACACACACACACACACACACACACACACACACACACACACACACAGAGGCACGTACGGAAAGAGAGAGAGAAAGAGAGAGAGAGAAAGATTTCAGCAATGAGACTTTAGTTATCAGGGCTCAGAGATACAAGCCTCAAGCTTTTAAATCCTTAAGCAATAAATTTCTAGAAACACCTATCCAACAAAGCAGGGCCTCATTCACTTCTTACTTATAAATAAATAATTGTTGGAAGTATACTAAAGAAAAAACAAAGATAAAATTTGAGATGATGGATTCAAGAATCATGTAGTCAAAGAAACATGCTATAAAAGCACATTGAAAAATCGATACTATTATAACTATGAAATTGTAGTTGCTTCTATGGGGAGAGCGAAGTTAGGGCTGGAGAGATATCTGGGTGCCTAAGAGCACTTTCTGTACTTGTACAGGAAGCTCACTGGGTAGCTCACTACTGCCTGTAACTGTAGCCTCAAGGATATCCAATGCCCTCTTTCAGCCTCTGAGGGTACCCTGACAACCTAAACATACACAGATTCAAACAAACAGTTTGTTTGTTTGTTTGTTTCTTTCTTTCTTTCTTTCTTTCTTTCTTTCTTTGTTTCTTTTGAGGCAGGGAAGTGGAATACTGCAATATATATAAGATGTAAAATATCCTTCGCATCAAAAGAAAAAGTTATAGGATGCATGAAGAAAGACACATAGGTAATTATGTAATTATTTATTTATGTAATTATCTGGCTTAAATATACCCTTGTCGAGTTTTAAGGCAAATGACCCTCAAATTTGTAGGAACTGTTGAAAATCCATATGACAGACATAGGTATGTGGGTCTCCATAATTATAGAGAAAAAAAATGAAGAAGAAGGAGCAAATGCAACAAGTTTCTGCTTCATGGGGTTAGAGGAGAATCCCTTTGCATAACTTTATGGAGCTGAGGTATCATGGAAGAAGATGTGAAAAGCAAAGTGAAGGAAACTGAGTAATGATTACAGTATTGTGTTGTAGAGCAATCCCTCAGAGAGTTAAAGAGCAGTGGTCCAACACAGGTCATTCTGAAGCTTTCTTTACTCCTTAGACTAAAGGCACTCAACCTCTTCACCTCTGGTCTTGAGAGAGAGAAGACTGAGTCTCCCAAGAGTTAATCTGAAAGCAATGGGTCTGTGTAACATCAATCTTTTAAAACCCTCTTTGAAGAGCAGTTGGTTATCCCTTAGTAGCATATTTAGTAATATCACTGACGTTAACTCCTAGGCATCAGCAGCACTGCTTCCCAAGACATGGAAATAAAAATGATATTGCTGTATTTTTCAGAAAGGACAGAGTTATCTCTGGTTGAGAAAGATGGGTACAGTATATGACTGGCCTCTATTTTCTCTATGTAAATCTGGTGGTTAAAATAGAAATAAACATTACCAATTTCAAAGCCGCCATCAATCAAACCGGAAATGGAAGATGGTATGTCAAATCTTCTTTCTATTTGGGTGATAGAACTTTTCATAATGACTCCACCTAGTGCCTTGCACATGTAGCTGAGTGAGAGGGCTGCCAAAAATATCTAAGAAAAAACAGAAAGAAGGGGGTAAGGGAACATTAACCAATGAAGTATATACTACTTATAGAATTCAATGGCTTTGGTACAAGATACAATTTGTTGGGGTTTTGTTGTTGACGGTTTTAAATGGACACAGCATCAGTCTTTCCTCTGTAGTAGCTGATTGCCTTACCTCTCAATGTTATAGTTGTATAGATAACGTATGACTTTCTAACTTGGTAATCATTATGGCAGTGAAGTTAGCACGATTAGATCATAAGCTTATTTCTAAGCGGATAATCTCAGCTGCCCATCACTTATACCCAGTTTTTGTTTCAGCCAACTCTTGAGATTGGCTGCATGTTTGCAAAGGCAGTGTTTTTCCCCGGGTGAAAGGTGAAATCTGAGAAGGAGGGAGAATGGAGGTCCCATACACAATACAAATGACTGGCATCTGATGTAAGTCTTAAATACTTTTTTATTACCATGAGGAGACACCATGACCAAGGCATCTTATAAGGAAAAAGATTTTTATGGGGTTTTGCTTATAGTTTTAGATGGTTAGTCCATTACCATTGTGGTAGAATGCCTGGCTTCTGGCAGGCAGGTATGGTGCTAGAGTTTACCTGAGAGTGTATATGTTGATACAACCCAAAAGTCTTAAAAAAAAATGGAAGAGAGAGAGAAGGAGAGAGAGAGAGTGTCGCAAACACTTAGGGTGACCAGCGCCTATGGTTTCAGCTGGTGGACGCCCCCCAGCAATTATGACAGAAGACAAGGAATCAGGCATGGTGTTAAAAGAGCTTTTATGTACTATATCAGGCTGTATCACACAAATTACACACCAGAATAACAGCAATCACTAGTATCACTAGCAGAACAATTTCAAACATCCTAACATTCTAACATCATAAGCTAAGGGATTCTAACATCATAAGCTAAGGGATTCTAATCATAAACTAAGGGATTCTAACATCATAAACTAAGGGATTATATGACCTGTTTCCCGCTTCGCAGACTCGGGCTCCGACTTCTCTGGCGTCACTTCCTGTTTACTTCCAGGTTGGCTCCTCCGATCATGCCGGCAGCCGGTCAGCCAGCTTTCGCAGCTCCTGAGGCTCAGGCTTCGGATCCCAGCAGGGCGGCGGCTCCCAGCAGGGTCAGGCTCAGGCAGCAGCAGGTCAGCGAGTCAGGCAGCAGCCGGTCTGCCCTTCTCGCCTTGTGGGCAATGGAGAGTCAGGGGCCTAGGCAGTGTGGATTCGCTTAGCAAGCCATTCTCTCTCTGACTCGGTCGTTTCTGGCCACAGCTTTTAAACTTTTTACTTATCTCTATCTATGTCTGCACGTTGGGCTTTGTGCATCTTTATCTAAGGCTCCACTCTGGGTTACCGCCTTGCGGTGCTTATCCATTTCACACATTTCGTTCACTTTGTCACTTAATATTTCTTTTTAACCTTCCTGACCTTCAGGCCTTACGTGCTCCTTACAGAGAGAGAGAGGAGAGAGAGAGAGAGAAAGAGAGAGAGAGAGAGAGAGAGAGAGAGAGAGAGAGAGAGAGAATGAGAATGAGAATGAGAATGAAACTGGGAATGTCATGGGCTTTCTGAAACCTCAAAGGTCATTCTCAATGACACACCTCCTTCAACAAGGCCATAATTCCTTATAATTCCCGAACAGTTCCAACACCAGTTCCTGGTGACTATGTGAGGTTTTGGAGGTCATTCTCATTCAAACTCCCACAGATGAAAAGATTATCAATACATTGAGTGATTTATTATAACAAAACCTGTTGATTCATCTTTTATTTTTTCTGATTCATCTTTTCTTTTTCTAGCTCACATTCACTTCAACAAGCAAATTCTTTTTGTTCAAATGTTAAAATGTGACCAATTATGGAAGGTTTGTGTCTCCCCAAATCTCTGTGTTGAAACCATACCAACACGTAGTATTGGATGTATTGGAAATTGTTAGTTCTTCAGAACTTTCACATTGGCCTTATGATAAGAGAAACCACAGTATCTGATCCCCTTGCTCTGTCACGTGAGGATGCTGTAAGAGGAAGAGCACCTAAACATCCAGAAAGAGAGCCATCGCCTGTCTCTGCTGGGATTTTGACTTGAGCCGTAGGGCTCCGGTGATGGGCAAAACTAATTGCTATTGTTTAAGTTGTATGGTCTGCACAGTTCTCAACAGAATATACAGGCTAGAAGCAAGTAGAGTGGTATGTTTAAAGTGGTGAAAGAAAAAATAAATAAAACCTACTGATTACTGTCGTCACAAAACTGTCCTTCAAACGTCAAAGACAAGTCAGTATTTTTCTGAGACGAGTAAAATTCATGGGAGCTTATTACAGAACTTGCAAAGTGAGAGAGAACAGTGGGAACATGGAGTCAGGTGGATGGAAATAAGAGGGTGACAGACATGAAACTGTATGTATATGTCCAAGTCCATAATGAAGTCAAATGCAGCCACATAGAAACATATTATTAAATCTAAGTTGGTCAATCACCAATCAATCTGGCATAGTTTTATTTTTTAATCCTTAGTTATAAATTTCTCAGTGCAAAAATAGATGATTTTTATCAACAATAACAGAAATTTTACACATAATTGACTTATTAATCATATAAAAATCTGTTTTTAAATGAAATGGCAATGCTAATCCCTAAGAGCATATGTGACAAAGGGAAAAAAGAAAGAAAAACATGCCACTATGAAAAGCACTGGGCATAGAAAAAGACAGAAAGAATATAAGTGGAAAAAAAAACACAGAAAGATTAGCAAAGTTGCAACAGGAATTATTTCCTGTCAGTATTTGTAGGCAGCCGCTTGGATGATCTTAAGCAGCCGCTTAGACGATCGTATCCAAGATGGCGGCCGCAGCAGCAATAGACTATTCTACTGCGCATGCGCCCCTCCCGAGCAGGTGTATGCTAATGAGGGTTTGCCAGGGAACCAATCCAGGAGGACTTGGCAGCTCAAGCTCGGGTTATATAAGGGTTGTCTCCAGACAGTTGGGGCCACTCCACAGAAGCAAGCAGACCTGCAGCACCTAGGAAGAAGAAGAAAGAAGGAGGAGGAGGAGAAGAAGAAG